>NW_026292590.1:309318-618636 GCF_023091745.1 Budorcas taxicolor
ATGGGAGTCAGGCCTCGTCTCGAGTGGGGGCATGCACGTGTGCTTTCCTCCCGAGCTGCAGCAGTAATGTCACGCTTCCTGTCCCGTGGATCAAGGGATCTGTGGCTTTCCCTCGAGGCTGTCCCTCGAGGCTTTCCCTCGAGGCTTTCCGACAGGGCTGTGCCACGTGCCACCTTTGTGTGTGTCGATCCTCGGCGTGAAAGACGAGCCGGTGAAGGGAAAAGAGGTTCCTCTGGAATGGACTGAGTCATCTGGGGGACTCTTGGAATGGTGGCACGACCCTGGAGTTCCTCTCGCCGTTCCTGTTGAGAGGGACTCTTCTTGAGATGCGACGGGAATGCCGGGAACTCTTTCCCGACGAAGCAGGGAAAGGATCCCTCATCTCGAGCTACGAGGTGGAAACGGGGCTCCTCTGGATGTGGGCGGGACCCTCGTGTTTCCACTCGAGTGGACATGGGTATGTCGGGGAACTTCTTGATTTGTACCAAAGGTGTGAAGGACCCTTTCGAAGTTCCAGAGGTGAGGTGTGATCATCCTCGTGACGCCTCAGCGGAAATGGGCCTCATCTCACCTGGAGGGGAGAACCTCCTGGATTTTCTCGAGTTGTGGCAGGTCTTCTCGAGTTAAGACGGGGACCTCAGGGACCCGCTCTGGTGGCCTCAGGAAAGGCCAGTCCCCATGCGAGTTGCTAGGGGACCTCTCGGGATTCCTCTCCCGTCCATGCCGCGGCCTCAGTCCTTGTGAGGAGTCGGGGCCGGAACCTGAGGATTCCTCTCCAGTGTTGCCATGGATCTTGGGGTGCTTCTGAGTCTCCCCAGGGGAGTCAGGCCTCGTCTCGAGTGGGGGCATGCACGTGCGCTTTCCTCCCGAGCTGCAGCAGTAGTGTCACGCTTCCTGTCACGTGGATCAAGGGATCTGTGGCTTTCCCTCGAGGCTGTCCATCGAGGCTGTCCCTCGAGGCTTTCCCACAGGCCTGTGCCACGTGCCTCCTTGGTGTGAGTCGATCCTCGGCGTGAAAGACGAGCCGGTGAAGGGAAAAGAGTTTCCTCTGGGATGGACTGAGACATCTGGTGGACACTTGGAATGGTGGCACGACCCTGGAGTTCCTCTCGCCGTTCCTGTTGAGAGGGCCTCCTCTTGAGATGCGACGGGAACGCCGGGAACTCTTTCCCGACGAAGAAGGGAAAGGATCCCTCATCTCGAGCTACGAGGCGGAAACGGGGCTCCTCTGGATGTGGGCGGAACCCTCGTGTTTCCTCTCGAGTGGAGACGGGTATGTCGGGGAACTTCTTGATTTGCACCAAGGGTGTGAAGGACCCTTTCGAAGTTCCAGAGGTGAGGTGTGATCAGCCTCCAGACGCCTCAGCGGACATGGGCCTCATCTCGCCTGGAGGGGAGAACCTCCTGGATTTTCTCGAGTTGCGGCAGGTCTTCTTGAGTTACGACGGGGACCTCAGGGACCCGCTCTGGTGGCCTCAGGAAAGGCCAGTCCCCGTGCGAGATGCTAGGGGCCATCTCGGGATTCCTCTCCCGTCCATGCCGGGGCCTAAGACCTTGTGTGGAGTCGGGGCCGGAACCTGAGGATTCCTCTCCAGTGTTGCCATGGATCTTGGGGTGCTTCTGAGTCTCCCCAGGGGAGTCAGACCTCGTCTCGAGTGGGGGCATGCACGTACGCTTTCCCCCCGAGCTGCAGCAGTAGTGTCACGGTTCCTGTCACGTGGATCAAGGGATCTGTGGTTTCCCTCGAGGCTTTCGCTAGAGGCTTTCCCACGAGGCTTTCCCACAGGGCTGTGCCACGTGCCACCTTGTTGGGAGTGGATCCTCGGCGTGAAAGACGAGCCACTGAAGGGAAAAGAGGTTCCTCTGGAATGGACTGAGACATCTGGGGACTCTTGGAATGGTGGCACGACCCTGGAGTTCCTCTGGCCGTTCCTGTTGAGAAGGCCTCCTCTTGAGATGCGACGGGAACGCCGGGAACTCTTTCCCGACGAAGCAGGGAAAGGATCCCTCATCTCGAGGTACGAGGCGGAAACGGGGCTCCTCTGGATGTGGGCGGGACCCTCGTGTTTCCGCTCGAGTGGAGACGGGTATGTCGGGGAACTTCTTGATTTGCACCAAGGGTGTGAAGGACCCTTTCGAAGTTCCATAGGTGAGGTGTGATCAGCCTGGAGACGCCTCAGCGGAAATGGGCCTCATCTCGCCTGGAGGGGAGAACCTCCTGGATTTTCTCGAGCTGCGGCAGGTCTTCTCGAGTTACGACGGGGACCTCAGGGACCCGCTCTGGTGGCCTCAGGAGAGGCCAGTCCCCATGCGAGTTGCTAGGGGCCATCTCGGGATTCCTCTCCCGTCCATGCCGGGGCCTAAAACCTTGTGTGTAGTCGGGGCCGGAACCTGAGGATTCCTATCCAGTGTTGCCATGGATCTTGGGGTGCTTCTGAGTCTCCCCAGGGGAGTCAGGACTCGTCTCGAGTGGGGGCATGCACGTGTGCTTTCCTCCCGAGCTGCAGCAGTAGTGTCACGCTTCCGGTTACGTGGATTAAGTGTTCTGTGGTTTCCCTCGAGGCTTTCGCTCGAGGCTTTCCCACGAGACTTTCCCACAGGGCAGTGCCCCCTGCCACCTTGGTGTGAGTCGATCGTCAGCGTGAAAGTCGAGCCGGTGTAGGGAAAAGAGGTTCCTCTGGAATGGACTGAGACATCTGGGGGACTCTTGGAATGGTGGCACGACCCTGGAGTTCCTCTCGCCGTTCCTATTGAGAGGGCCTCCTCTTGAGAAGCGACAGGAAGGCCGGGAACTCTTTCCCGACGAAGCACGGAAAGGATCCCACATCTCGAGCGACGAGGCGGAAACGGGGCTCCTCTGGATGTGGGCGGGACCCTCGTGTTTCCTCTCGAGTGGAGACGGGTATTTCGGGGAACATCTTGATTTGCACCAAGGGTGTGAAGGACCCTTTCGAAGTTCCAGAGGTGAGGTGTGATCAGCCTCGAGACGCCTCAGCGGAAATGGGCCTCATCTCGCCTGGAGGGGAGAACCTCCTGGATTTTCTCAAGTTGCGGCAGGTTTCTCGAGTTACGACGGGGACCTCAGGGACCCGCTCTGGTGGCCTCAGGAAAGGCCAGTCCCCATGCGAGTTGCTAGGGGACCTCTCGGGTTTCCTCTCCCGTCCATGCCGGGGCCTCAGTCCTTGTGTGGAGTCGGGCCCGGAACCTGAGGATTTCTCTGCAGTGTTGCCATGTATCTTGGGGTGCTTCTGAGTCTCCCCAGGGGAGTCAGGCCTCGTCTCGAGTGGTGGCATGCACGTGCGCTTTCCTCCCGAGCTGCAGCAGTAGTGTCACCCTTCCTGTCACGTGGATCAAGTGATCTGCGGCTTTCCCTCGAGGCTTTCCCACGAGGCTTTCCCACAGGGCTATGCCACGTGCCACCTTGGTGTGAGTCAATCCTAGGTGTGAAAGATGAGCCGGTGAAGGGAAAAGAGGTTCCTCTGGAATGGACTGAGACATCTGGGGGACTCTTGGAATGGTGGCATGACCCTGGAGTTCCTCTCGCCGTTCCTGTTGAGAGGGCCTCCTCTAGAGATGCGACGGGAACGCCGGGAAATCTTTCCGACGAAGCAGGGAAAGGATCCCTCATCACGAGCTACGAGGCGGAAACGGGGCTCCTCTGCATGTGGGCGGGACTCTCGTGTTTCCTCTCGAGTGGAGACGGGTATGTCGGGGAGCTTCTTGATTTGCACCAAGGGTGTGAAGGACCCTTTCGAAGTTTCAGAGGTGAGGTGTGATCAGCCTCGAGACGCCTCAGCGGAAATGGGCCGCATCTCGCCTGGAGGGGAGAACCTCCTGGATTTTCTCGAGTTGCGGCAGGTCTTCTTGAGTTACGACGGGGACCTCAGGGACCCGCTCTGGTGGCCTCAGGAAAGGCCAGTCCCCATGCGAGTTGCTAGGGGCCATCTCGGGATTCCTCTCCCGTCCATGCCGGGGCCTAAGACCTTGTGTGAAGTCGGGGCTGGAACCTGAGGATTCCTCTCCAGTGTTGCCATGTATCTTGGGGTACTTCTGAGTCTCCCCAGGGGAGTCAGGCCTCGTCTCGAGTGGGGGCATGCACGTGTGCTTTCCTCCCGAGCTGCAGCAGTAATGTCACGCTTCCGGTCATGTGGATCAAGGTTTCTGTGGTTTCCCTCGAGGCTTTCGCTCGAGGCTTTCCAACGAGACTTTCCCACAGGGCAGTGCCACCTGCCACCTTGGTGTGAGTCGATCCTCGGCATGAAAGACGAGCCAGTGAAGGAAAAAGAGGTTCCGCTGGAATGGACTGAGACATCTGGGGGACTCTTGGAATGATGGCACGACCCTGGAGTTCCTCTCGCCGTTCTTGTTGAGAGGGCCTCCTCTTGAGAAGCGACAGGAAGGCCGGGAACTCTTTCCCGACGAAGCAGGGAAAGGATCCCTCATCTCGAGCGACGAGGCGGAAACGGGACACCTCTGGATGTGGGCGGGACCTCGTGTTTCCTCTCGAGTGGAGACGGGTATGTCGGGGAACTTCTTGATTTGCACCAAGGGTGTGAAGGACCCTTTCGAAGTTTCAGAGGTGAGGTGTGATCAGCCTCGAGACGCCTCAACGGAAATGGGCCGCATCTCGCCTGGAGGGGAGATCTTCCGGGATATTCTCCAGTTGCGGCAGGTCTTCTCGAGTTACGACGGGCACCTCAGGGACCCGCTCTGGTGGCCTCAGGAAAGGCCAGTCCCCATGCGAGTTGCAAGGGGACCTGTCGAGATTCCTCTCCCGTCAATGCCAGGGCCTCAGTCCTTGTGTGGAAAAGGGGCCGGAACCTGAGGTTTCCTCTCCAGTGTTGCCATGGATCTTGGGGTGCTTCTGAGTTTCCCCAGGGGACTCAGGCCTCGTCTCGAGGGGGGGCATGTACGTACGCTTTCCTCCGGAGCTGCAGCATTAGTGTCACGCTTCCTGTCACGTGGATCAAGTGATCTGCGGCTTTCCCTCGAGGATTTCCCACGAGGCTTTCCCACAGGGCTGTGCCACGTGCCACCTTGGTGTGAGTCGATCCTCGGCGTGAAAGACGAGCCGGTGAAGGGAAAAGAGGTTCCTCTGGAATGGACTGAGACATCTGGGGGACTCTTGGAATGGTGGCACGACCCTGGAGTTCCTCTCGCCGTTCCTGTTGAGAGGGCCTCCTCTTGAGATGCGACGGGAACGCCGGGAACTCTTTTCCGATGAAGCAGGGAAAGGATCCCTCATTTCGAGCTATGAGGCGGAAACGGGGCTCCTCTGGATGTGGGCGGGACCCTCGTGTTTCCTCTCGAGTGGAGACGGGTATGTCGGGGAACTTCTTGATTTGCACCAAGGGTGTGAAAGACCCTTTCGTAGTTCCAGAGGTGAGGTGTGATCAGCCTGGAGACGCCTCAGCGGAAATGGGCCTCATCTCGCCTGGAGGGGAGAATCTCCTGGATTTTCTCGAGTTGCGGCAGTTCTTCTTGAGTTACGACGGGGACCACAGGGACCCGCTGTGTTGGCCTCAGGAAAGGCCAGTCCACATTCGAGTTGCTAGGGGCCATCTCGGGATTACTCTCCCGTCCATGCCGGGGCCTAAAACCTTGTGTGGAGTCGGGGCCGGAACCTGAGGATTCCTCTCCAGTGTTGCCATGGATCTTGGGGTGCTTCTGAGTCTCCCCAGGGGAGTCAGGCCTCGTCTCGAGTGGGGGCATGCACGTGCGCTTTCCTCCCGAGCTGCAGCGGTAGTGTCACGCTTCCTGTCACGTGGATCAAGGGTTCTGTGGCTTTCCCTCGAGGCTTTCGCTCGAGGCTTTCCCACGAGGCTTTCCCACAGAGCTGTGCCACGTGCCACCTTGGTGTGAGTCGATCCTCGGCGTGAAAGACGAGCCGGTGAAGGGAAAAGAGGTTCCTCTGGAATGGACTAAGACATCTGGGGGACTCTTGGAATGGTGGCACGACCCTGGAGTTCCTCTCGCCGTTCCTGTTGAGAGGGCCTCCTCTTGAGATACGACGGGAACGCCGGGAACTCTTTCCCGAGGAAGCAGGGAAAGGATCCCTCATCTCGAGCTACGAGGCAGAAACGGGGCTCCTCTGGATGTGGGCGGGACCCGCGTGTTTCCTCTCGAGTGGAGACGGGTATGTCGGGGAGCTTCTTGATTTGCACCAAGGGTGTGAAGGACCCTTTCGAAGTTTCAGAGGTGAGGTGTGATCAGCCTCGAGACGCCTCAGCGGAAATGGGCCGCATCTCGCCTGGAGGGGAGAACCTCCTGGATTTTCTCGATTTGCGGCAGGTCTTCTCGAGTTACGACGGGCACCTCAGGGACCCACTCTGGTGGCCTCAGGAAAGGAAAATCCCCATCCGAGTTGCTAGGGGACCTCTCGAGATTCCTCTCCCGTCCATGCCGTGGCCTCAGTCCTTGTGTGGAGTCGGGGCCGGAACATGAGGATTCCTCTCCAGTGTTGCCATGGATCTTGGGGTGCTTCTGAGTCTCCCCAGGGGACTCAGGCCTCGTCTCGAGTGGAGGCATGCACGTGCGCTTTCCTCCCGAGCTGCAGCAATAGTGTCACGCTTCCTGTCACGTGGATCAAGTGATCTGCGGCTTTCCCTCGAGGCTTTCCCACGAGGCTTTCCCACAGGGCTGTGCCACGTGCCACCTTGGTGTGAGTCGATCCTCGGCGTGAAAGACGAGCCTGTGAAGGGAAAAGAAGTTACTCTGGAATGGACTGAGACATCTGGGGGACTCTTGGAATGGTGGCACGACCCTGAATTTCCTCTCGTCGATCCTCTTGAGAGGGCCTCCTCTTGAGATGCGACGGGAACGCCGGGAACTCTTTTCCGATGAAGCAGGGAAAGGATCCCTCATCTCGAGCTACGAGGCGGAAACGGGGCTCCTCTGGATGTGGGCGGGACCCTCGTGTTTCCCCTCGAGTGGAGACGGGTATGTCGGGGAGCTTCTTTATTTGCACCAAGGGTGTGAAGGACCCTTTCGAAGTTCCAGAGGTGAGGTGTGATCAGCCTCGAGACGCCTCAGCGGAAATGGGCCTCATCTCGCCTGGAGGGGAGAACCTCCTGGATTTTCTCAAGTTGCGGCAGGTCTTCTCGAGTTACGACGGGGACCTCAGGGACCCGCTCTGGTGGCCTCAGGAAAGGCCAGTCCCCATGCGAGTTGCTAGGGGACCTCTCGGGTTTCCTCTCCCGTCCATGCCGGGGCCTCAGTCCTTGTGTGGAGTCGGGCCCGGAACCTGAGGATTTCTCTGCAGTGTTGCCATGTATCTTGGGGTGCTTCTGAGTCTCCCCAGGGGAGTCAGGCCTCGTCTCGAGTGGTGGCATGCACGTGCGCTTTCCTCCCGAGCTGCAGCAGTAGTGTCACCCTTCCTGTCACGTGGATCAAGTGATCTGCGGCTTTCCCTCGAGGCTTTCCCACGAGGCTTTCCCACAGGGCTATGCCACGTGCCACCTTGGTGTGAGTCAATCCTAGGTGTGAAAGATGAGCCGGTGAAGGGAAAAGAGGTTCCTCTGGAATGGACTGAGACATCTGGGGGACTCTTGGAATGGTGGCATGACCCTGGAGTTCCTCTCGCCGTTCCTGTTGAGAGGGCCTCCTCTAGAGATGCGACGGGAACGCCGGGAAATCTTTCCGACGAAGCAGGGAAAGGATCCCTCATCTCGAGCTACGAGGCGGAAACGGGGCTCCTCTGCATGTGGGCGGGACTCTCGTGTTTCCTCTCGAGTGGAGACGGGTATGTCGGGGAGCTTCTTGATTTGCACCAAGGGTGTGAAGGACCCTTTCGAAGTTTCAGAGGTGAGGTGTGATCAGCCTCGAGACGCCTCAGCGGAAATGGGCCGCATCTCGCCTGGAGGGGAGAACCTCCTGGATTTTCTCGAGTTGCGGCAGGTCTTCTTGAGTTACGACGGGGACCTCAGGGACCCGCTCTGGTGGCCTCAGGAAAGGCCAGTCCCCATGCGAGTTGCTAGGGGCCATCTCGGGATTCCTCTCCCGTCCATGCCGGGGCCTAAGACCTTGTGTGAAGTCGGGGCTGGAACCTGAGGATTCCTCTCCAGTGTTGCCATGTATCTTGGGGTACTTCTGAGTCTCCCCAGGGGAGTCAGGCCTCGTCTCGAGTGGGGGCATGCACGTGTGCTTTCCTCCCGAGCTGCAGCAGTAATGTCACGCTTCCGATCATGTGGATCAAGGTTTCTGTGGTTTCCCTCGAGGCTTTCGCTCGAGGCTTTCCAACGAGACTTTCCCACAGGGCAGTGCCACCTGCCACCTTGGTGTGAGTCGATCCTCGGCGTGAAAGACGAGCCAGTGAAGGAAAAAGAGGTTCCGCTGGAATGGACTGAGACATCTGGGGGACTCTTGGAATGATGGCACGACCCTGGAGTTCCTCTCGCCGTTCTTGTTGAGAGGGCCTCCTCTTGAGAAGCGACAGGAAGGCCGGGAACTCTTTCCCGACGAAGCAGGGAAAGGATCCCTCATCTCGAGCGACGAGGCGGAAACGGGACACCTCTGGATGTGGGCGGGACCTCGTGTTTCCTCTCGAGTGGAGACGGGTATGTCGGGGAACTTCTTGATTTGCACCAAGGGTGTGAAGGACCCTTTCGAAGTTTCAGAGGTGAGGTGTGATCAGCCTCGAGACGCCTCAACGGAAATGGGCCGCATCTCGCCTGGAGGGGAGATCTTCCGGGATATTCTCCAGTTGCGGCAGGTCTTCTCGAGTTACGACGGGCACCTCAGGGACCCGCTCTGGTGGCCTCAGGAAAGGCCAGTCCCCATGCGAGTTGCAAGGGGACCTGTCGAGATTCCTCTCCCGTCAATGCCAGGGCCTCAGTCCTTGTGTGGAAAAGGGGCCGGAACCTGAGGTTTCCTCTCCAGTGTTGCCATGGATCTTGGGGTGCTTCTGAGTTTCCCCAGGGGACTCAGGCCTCGTCTCGAGGGGGGGCATGTACGTACGCTTTCCTCCGGAGCTGCAGCATTAGTGTCACGCTTCCTGTCACGTGGATCAAGTGATCTGCGGCTTTCCCTCGAGGATTTCCCACGAGGCTTTCCCACAGGGCTGTGCCACGTGCCACCTTGGTGTGAGTCGATCCTCGGCGTGAAAGACGAGCCGGTGAAGGGAAAAGAGGTTCCTCTGGAATGGACTGAGACATCTGGGGGACTCTTGGAATGGTGGCACGACCCTGGAGTTCCTCTCGCCGTTCCTGTTGAGAGGGCCTCCTCTTGAGATGCGACGGGAACGCCGGGAACTCTTTTCCGATGAAGCAGGGAAAGGATCCCTCATTTCGAGCTATGAGGCGGAAACGGGGCTCCTCTGGATGTGGGCGGGACCCTCGTGTTTCCTCTCGAGTGGAGACGGGTATGTCGGGGAACTTCTTGATTTGCACCAAGGGTGTGAAAGACCCTTTCGTAGTTCCAGAGGTGAGGTGTGATCAGCCTGGAGACGCCTCAGCGGAAATGGGCCTCATCTCGCCTGGAGGGGAGAATCTCCTGGATTTTCTCGAGTTGCGGCAGTTCTTCTTGAGTTACGACAGGGACCACAGGGACCCGCTGTGTTGGCCTCAGGAAAGGCCAGTCCACATTCGAGTTGCTAGGGGCCATCTCGGGATTACTCTCCCGTCCATGCCGGGGCCTAAAACCTTGTGTGGAGTCGGGGCCGGAACCTGAGGATTCCTCTCCAGTGTTGCCATGGATCTTGGGGTGCTTCTGAGTCTCCCCAGGGGAGTCAGGCCTCGTCTCGAGTGGGGGCATGCACGTGCGCTTTCCTCCCGAGCTGCAGCGGTAGTGTCACGCTTCCTGTCACGTGGATCAAGGGTTCTGTGGCTTTCCCTCGAGGCTTTCGCTCGAGGCTTTCCCACGAGGCTTTCCCACAGAGCTGTGCCACGTGCCACCTTGGTGTGAGTCGATCCTCGGCGTGAAAGACGAGCCGGTGAAGGGAAAAGAGGTTCCTCTGGAATGGACTAAGACATCTGGGGGACTCTTGGAATGGTGGCACGACCCTGGAGTTCCTCTCGCCGTTCCTGTTGAGAGGGCCTCCTCTTGAGATACGACGGGAACGCCGGGAACTCTTTCCCGAGGAAGCAGGGAAAGGATCCCTCATCTCGAGCTACGAGGCAGAAACGGGGCTCCTCTGGATGTGGGCGGGACCCGCGTGTTTCCTCTCGAGTGGAGACGGGTATGTCGGGGAGCTTCTTGATTTGCACCAAGGGTGTGAAGGACCCTTTCGAAGTTTCAGAGGTGAGGTGTGATCAGCCTCGAGACGCCTCAGCGGAAATGGGCCTCATCTCGCCTGGAGGGGAGAACCTCCTGGATTTTCTCGAGTTGTGGCAGGTCTTCTCGAGTTACGACGGGGACCTCAGGGACCCGCTCTGGTGGCCTCAGGAAAGGCCAGTCCCCATGCGAGTTGCTAGGGGACCTCTCGGGATTCCTCTCCCGTCCATGCCGCGGCCTCAGTCCTTGTGAGGAGTTGGGGCCGGAACCTGAGGTTCCTCTCCAGTGTTGCCATGGATCTTGGGGTGCTTCTGAGTCTCCCCAGGGGAGTCAGGCCTCGTCTCGAGTGGGGGCATGCACGTGCGCTTTCCTCCCGAGCTGCAGCAGTAGTGTCACGCTTCCTGTCACGTGGATCAAGGGATCTGTGGCTTTCCCTCGAGGCTGTCCATCGAGGCTGTCCCTCGAGGCTTTCCCACAGGCCTGTGCCACGTGCCTCCTTGGTGTGAGTCGATCCTCGGCGTGAAAGACGAGCCGGTGAAGGGAAAAGAGGTTCCTCTGGCATGGACTGAGACATCTGGTGGACACTTGGAATGGTGGCACGACCCTGGAGTTCCTCTCGCCGTTCCTGTTGAGAGGGCCTCCTCTTGAGATGCGACGGAAACGCCGGGAACTCTTTCCCGACGAAGAAGGGAAAGGATCCCTCATCTCGAGCTACGAGGCGGAAACGGGGCTCCTCTGGATGTGGGCGGAACCCTCGTGTTTCCTCTCGAGTGGAGACGGGTATGTCGGGGAACTTCTTGATTTGCACCAAGGGTGTGAAGGACCCTTTCGAAGTTCCAGAGGTGAGGTGTGATCAGCCTCGAGACGCCTCAGCGGACATGGGCCTCATCTCGCCTGGAGGGGAGAACCTCCTGGATTTTCTCGAGTTGTGGCAGGTCTTCTTGAGTTACGACGGGGACCTCAGGGACCCGCTCTGGTGGCCTCAGGAAAGGCCAGTCCCCGTGCGAGATGCTAGGGGCCATCTCGGGATTCCTCTCCCGTCCATGCCGGGGCCTAAGACCTTGTGTGGAGTCGGGGCCGGAACCTGAGGATTCCTCTCCAGTGTTGCCATGGATCTTGGGGTGCTTCTGAGTCTCCCCAGGGGAGTCAGACCTCGTCTCGAGTGGGGGCATGCACTTACGCTTTCCTCCCGAGCTGCAGCAGTAGTGTCACGGTTCCTGTCACGTGGATCAAGGGATCTGTGGTTTCCCTCGAGGCTTTCGCTAGAGGCTTTCCCACGAGGCTTTCCCACAGGGCTGTGCCACGTGCCACCTTGTTGGGAGTGGATCCTCAGCGTGAAAGACGAGCCACTGAAGGGAAAAGAGGTTCCTCTGGAATGGACTGAGACATCTGGGGACTCTTGGAATGGTGGCACGACCCTGGAGTTCCTCTGGCCGTTCCTGTTGAGAAGGCCTCCTCTTGAGATGCGACGGGAACGCCGGGAACTCTTTCCCGACGAAGCAGGGAAAGGATCCCTCATCTCGAGGTACGAGGCGGAAACGGGGCTCCTCTGGATGTGGGCGGGACCCTCGTGTTTCCGCTCGAGTGGAGACGGGTATGTCGGGGAACTTCTTGATTTGCACCAAGGGTGTGAAGGACCCTTTCGAAGTTCCATAGGTGAGGTGTGATCAGCCTGGAGAAGCCTCAGCGGAAATGGGCCTCATCTCGCCTGGAGGGGAGAACCTCCTGGATTTTCTCGAGCTGCGGCAGGTCTTCTCGAGTTACGACGGGGACCTCAGGGACCCGCTCTGGTGGCCTCAGGAGAGGCCAGTCCCCATTTGAGTTGCTAGGGGCCATCTCGGGATTCCTCTCCCGTCCATGCCGGGGCCTAAAACCTTGTGTGTAGTCGGGGCCGGAACCTGAGGATTCCTATCCAGTGTTGCCATGGATCTTGGGGTGCTTCTGAGTCTCCCCAGGGGAGTCAGGACTCGTCTCAAGTGGGGGCATGCACGTGTGCTTTCCTCCCGAGCTGCAGCAGTAGTGTCACGCTTCCGGTTACGTGGATTAAGTGTTCTGTGGTTTCCCTCGAGGCTTTCGCTCGAGGCTTTCCCACGAGACTTTCCCACAGGGTAGTGCCCCCTGCCACCTTGGTGTGAGTCGATCGTCAGCGTGAAAGTCGAGCCGGTGTAGGGAAAAGAGGTTCCTCTGGAATGGACTGAGACATCTGGGGGACTCTTGGAATGGTGGCACGACCCTGGAGTTCCTCTCGCCGTTCCTGTTGAGAGGGCCTCCTCTTGAGAAGCGACGGGAAGCCCGGGAACTCTTTCCCGAGGAAGCAGGGAAAGGATCCCTCATCTCGAGCTACGAGGCGGAAACGGGGCTCCTCTGGATGTGGGCGGGACCCTCGTGTTTCCTCTCGAGTGGAGACGGGTATGTCGGGGAGCTTCTTGATTTGCACCAAGGGTGTGAAGAACCCTTTCGAAGTTTCAGAGGTGAGGTGTGATCAGCCTCGAGACGCCTCAGCGGAAATGGGCCGCATCTCGCCTGGAGGGGAGAACCTCCTGGTTTTTTTCGAGTTGCGGCAGGTCTTCTCGAGTTACGACGGGCACCTCAGGGACCCGCTCTGGTGGCCTCAGGAAAGGCCAGTCCCCATGCGAGTTGCTAGGGGACCTCTCGAGATTCCTCTCCCGTCCATGCCGGGGCCTCAGTCCTTGTGTGGAGTCGGGCCCGGAACCTGAGGATTCCTCTCTAGTGTTGCCATGGATCTTGGGGTGGTTTTGAGTCTCCCCAGGGGAGTCAGGCCTCGTCGCGAGTGGGGGCATGCACGTGCGCTTTCCTCCCGAGCTGCAGCAGTAGTGTCACGCTTCCTGTCACGTGGATCAAGGGATCTGTGGCTTTCCCTCGAGGCTTTCGCTCGAGGCTTTCCCACGAGGCTTTCCCACAGGGATGTGCCACGTGCAACCTTGGTGTGAGTCGATCCTCGGCGTGAAAGACGAGCCGGTGAAGGGAAAAGACGTTCCTCTGGAATGGACTGAGACATCTGGGGGACTCTTGGAATGGTGGCACGACCCTGGATTTCCTCTCGCCATTCCTGTTGAGAGGGCCTCCTCTTGAGATGCGACAAGAACGCCGGGAACTCTCTCCCAAAGAAGCAGGGAAAGGATCCCTCATCTCGAGCTACGAGGCGGAAACTGGGCTCCTCTGGATGTGGGCGGGACCCTCGTGTTTCCTCTCGAGTGGAGACAGGTATGTCGGGCAGCTTCTTGATTTGCACCAAGGGTGTGAAGGACCCTTTCGAAGTTTCAGAGGTGACGTGTGATCAGCCTCGAGACGCCTCAGCGGAAATGGGCCGCATCTCGCCTGGAGGGGAGAATCTCCTGGAATTTCTCGAGTTGCGGCAGGTCTTCTCGAGTTACGACGGGCACCTCAGGGACCCACTCTGTTGGCCTCAGGAAAGGAAAATCCCCATCCGAGTTGCTAGGGGACCTCTCGAGATTCCTCTCCCGTCCATGCCGGGGCCTCAGTCCTTGTGTGGAGTCGGCCCGGAACATGAGGATACCTCTCCAGTGTTGCCATGGATCTTGGGGTGCTTCTGAGTCTCCCAAGGGGACTCAGGCCTCGTCTCGAGTGGGGGCATGCACGTGCGCTTTCCTCCCGAGCTGCAGCAGTAGTGTCACGCTTCCTGTCACGTGGATCAAGTGATCTGCGGCTTTCCCTCGAGGCTTTCCCACGAGGCCTTCCCACAGGGCTGTGCCACGTGCCACCTTGGTGTGAGTCGATCCTCGGAGTGAAAGACGAGCCTGTGAAGGGAAAAGAAGTTACTCTGGAATGGACTGTGACATCTGGGTGACTCTTGGAATGGTGGCACGACCCTGAAGTTCCTCTCGTCGATCCTCTTGAGAGGGCCTCCTCTTGAGATGCGACGGGAACGCCGGGAACTCTTTTCCGATGAAGCAGGGAAAGGATCCCTCATCTCGAGCTACGATGTGGAAACGGGGCTCCTCTGGATGTGGGCGGGACCCTCGTGTTTCCTCTCGAGTGGAGACGGGTATGTCGGGGAACTTCTTGATTTGCACCAAGGGTGTGAAGGACCCTTTCGAAGTTCCAGAGGTGAGGTGTGATCAGTCTCGAGACGCCTCAGCGGAAATGGGCCTCATCTCGCCTGGAGGGGAGAACCTCCTGGATTTTCTCGACTTGCGGCAGGTCTCCTTGAGTTACGACGGGGACCACAGGGAACCGATCTGGTGGCCTCAGGAAAGGCCAGTCCCCATGCGAGTTGCTAGGGGCCATCTCGGGATTCCTCTCCCGTCCATGCCGGGGCCTAAGACCTTGTGTGAAGTCGGGGCCGGAACCTGAGGATTCCTCTCCAGTTTTGCCATGGATCTTGGGGTGCTTCTGAGTCTCCCCAGGGGAGTCAGGCCTCGTCTCGAGTGGGGGCATGCACGTGTGCTTTCCTCCCGAGCTGCAGCAGTAGTGTCACGCTTCCGGTCACGTGGATCAAGGTTTCTGTGGTTTCCCTCGAGGCTTTCGCTCGAGGCTTTCCCACGAGACTTTCCCACAGGGCAGTGCCCCCTGCCACCTTGGTGTGAGTCGATCGTCAGCGTGAATGTCGAGCCGGTGAAGGGAAAAGAGGTTCGGCTGGAATGGACTGAGACATCTGGGGGACTCTTGGAATGATGGCACGACCCTGGAGTTCCTCTCGCCGTTCCTGTTGAGAGGGCCTCCTCTTGAGATGCGACGGGAAAGCCGGGAACTCTTTCCCGACGAAGCAGTTAAAGGATCCCTCATCTCGAGCTATGAGGCGGATACGGGGCTCCCCTGGATGTGGGCGGGACCTCGTGTTTCCTCTCGAGTGGAGACGGGTATGTCGGGGAACTTCTTGATTTGCACCAAGGGTGTGAAGGACCCTTTCGAAGTTTCAGAGGTGAGGTGTGATCAGCCTCGAGACGCCTCAGCGGAAATGGGCCGCATCTCGCCTGGAGGGGAGAACCTCCTGGATTTTCTCAAGTTGCGGCAGGTCTTCTCGAGTTACGACGGGCCCCTCAGGGACCCGCTGTGTTGGCCTCAGGAAAGGCCAGTCCCCATGCGAGTTGCTAGGGGACCTCTCGAGATTCCTCTCCCGTCCATGCTGGGGCCTCAGTCCTTGTGTGGAGTCAGGGCCGGAACCTGAGGATTCCTCTCCAGTGTTGCCATGGATCTTGGGGTGCTTCTGAGTCTCCCCAGGGGACTCAGGCCTCGTTTCGAGTGGGGGCATGCACGTGCGCTTTCCTCCCGAGCTGCAGCAGTAGTGTCACGCTTCCTGTCACGTGGATCAAGGGATCTGTGGCTTTATCTCGAGGCTTTCCCACGAGGCTTTCCCACAGGGCTGTGCCACGTGCCACCTTGGTGTGAGTCGATCCTCGGCGTGAAAGACGAGCCGGTGAAGGGAAAAGACGTTCCTCTGGAATGGACTGAGATATCTGGGGGACTCTTGGAATGGTGGCAGGAACCTGGAGTTCCTCTCGTCGATCCTCTTGAGAGGGCCTCCTCTTGAGATGCGACGGGAACGCCGGGAAATCTTTTCCGACGAAGCAGGGAAAGGATCCCTCATTTCGAGCTACGAGGCGGAAACGGGGCTCCTCTGGATGTGGGCGGGACCCTCGTGTTTCCTCTCGAGTGGAGACGGGTATGTCGGGGAACTTCTTAATTTGCACCAAGGTTGTGAGGGACCCTTTCGAAGTTCCAGAGGTGAGGTGTGATCAGCCTCGAGACGCCTCAGCGGAAATGGGCCTCATCTCGCCTGGAGGGGGGAATCTCCTGGATTTTCTCGAATTGCGGCAGGTCTTGTTGAGTTACGACGGGGACCACAGGGACCCGCTGTGTTGGCCTCAGGAAAGGCCAGTCCACATTCGAGTTGCTAGGGGCCATCTCGGGATTCCTCTCCCGTCCATGCCGCGGCCTAAAACCTTTTGTGGAGTCGGGGCCGGAACCTGAGGATTCCTCTCCAGTGTTGCCATGGATCTTGGGGTGCTTCTGAGTCTCCCCAGGGGAGTCAGGCCTCGTCTCGAGTGGGGACATGCACGTGCGCTTTCCTCCCGAGCTGCAGCGGTAGTGTCACGATTCCTGTCACGTGGATCAAGGGTTCTGTGGCTTTCCCTCGAGGCTTTCGCTCGAGGCTTTCCCACGAGGCTTTCCCACAGAGCTGTGCCACGTGCCACCTTGGTGTGAGTCGATCCTCGGCGTGAAAGACGAGCCGGTGAAGGGAAAAGACGTTCCTCTGGAATGGACTGAGACATCTGGGGGACTCTTGGAATGGTGGCACGACCCTGGAGTTCCTCTCGTCGATCCTCTTGAGAGGGCCTCCTCTTGAGATGCGACGGGAACGCCAGGAACTCTTTTCCGATGAAGCAGGGAAAGGATCCCTCATCTCGAGCTACGAGGCGGAAACGGGGCTCCTCTGGATGTGGGCGGGACCCTCGTGTTTCCTCTCGAGTGGAGACGGGTATGTCGGGGAACTTCTTGATTTGCACCAAGGGTGTGAAGGACCCTTTCGAAGTTCCAGAGGTGAGGTGTGATCAGTCTCGAGACGCCTCAGCGGAAATGGGCCTCATCTCGCCTGGAGGGGAGAACCTCCTGGATTTTCTCGACTTGCGGCAGGTCTTCTTGAGTTACGACGGGGACCACAGGGACCCGCTCTGGTGGCCTCAGGAAAGGCCAGTCCCCATGCGAGTTGCTAGGGGCCATCTCGGGATTCCTCTCCTGTCCATGCCGGGGCCTAAGACCTTGTGTGAAGTCGGGGCCGGAACCTGAGGATTCCTCTCCAGTGTTGCCATGGATCTTGGTGTGCTTCTGAGTCTCCCCAGGGGAGTCAGGCTTCGTCTCGAGTGGGGGCATGCACGTGTGCTTTCCTCCCGAGCTGCAGCAGTAGTGTCACGCTTCCGGTCACGTGGATCAAGGTTTCTGTGGTTTCCCTCGAGGCTTTCGCTCGAGGCTTTCCCACGAGACTTTCCCACAGAGCAGTGCCACCTGCCACCTTGGTGTGAGTCGATCCTCAGCGTGAAAGACGAGCCAGTGAAGGAAAAAGAGGTTCCGCTGGAATGGACTGAGACATCTGGGGGACTCTTGGAATGATGGCACGACCCTGGAGTTCCTCTCGCCGTTCCTATTGAGAGGGCCTCCTCTTGAGAAGCGACAGGAAGGTCGGGAACTCTTTCCCGACGAAGCACGGAAAGGATCCCACATCTCGAGCGACGAGGCGGAAACGGGGCTCCTCTGGATGTGGGCGGGACCCTCGTGTTTCCTCTCGAGTGGAGACGGGTATTTCGGGGAACATCTTGATTTGCACCAAGGGTGTGAAGGACCCTTTCGAAGTTCCAGAGATGAGGTGTGATCAGCCTCGAGACGCCTCAGCGGAAATGGGCCTCATCTCGCCTGGAGGGGAGAACCTCCTGGATTTTCTCAAGTTGCGGCAGGTCTTCTCGAGTTACGAGGGGGACCTCAGGGACCCGCTCTGGTGGCCTCAGGAAAGGCCAGTCCCCATGCGAGTTGCTAGGGGACCTCTCGGGTTTCCTCTCCCATCCATGCCGGGGCCTCAGTCCTTGTGTGGAGTCGGGCCCGGAACCTGAGGATTCCTCTCCAGTGTTGCCATGGATCTTGGGGTGCTTCTGAGTCTCCCCAGGGGAGTCAGGCCTCGTCTCGAGTGGTGGCATGCACGTGCGCTTTCCTCCCGAGCTGCAGCAGTAGTGTCACCCTTCCTGTCACGTGGATCAAGTGATCTGCGGCTTTCCCTCGAGGCTTTCCCACGAGGCTTTCCCACAGGGCTATGCCACGTGCCACCTTGGTGTGAGTCAATCCTCGGTGTGAAAGATGTTCCGGTGAAGGGAAAAGAGGTTCCTCTGGAATGGACTGAGACATCTGGGGGACTCTTGGAATGGTGGCACGACCCTGGAGTTCCTCTCGCCGTTCCTGTTGAGAGGGCCTCCTCTAGAGATGCGACGGGAACGCCGGGAAATCTTTCCGACGAAGCAGGGAAAGGATCCCTCATCTCGAGCTACGAGGCGGAAACGGGGCTCCTCTGCATGTGGGCGGGACACTCGTGTTTCCTCTCGAGTGGAGACGGGTATGTCGGGGAGCTTCTTTATTTGCACCAAGGGTGTGAAGGACCCTTTCGAAGTTTCACAGGTGAGGTGTGATCAGCCTCGAGACGCCTCAGCCGAAATGGGCCGCATCTCGCCTGGAGGGGAGAACCTCCTGGATTTTCTCGAGTTGCGGCAGGTCTTCTTGAGTTACGACGGGGACCTCAGGGACCCGCTCTGGTGGCCTCAGGAAAGGCCAGTCCCCATGCGAGTTGCTAGGGGCCATCTCGGGATTCCTCTCCCGTCCATGCCGGGGCCTAAGACCTTGTGTGAAGTCGGGGCCGGAACCTGAGGATTCCTCTCCAGTGTTGCCATGTATCTTGGGGTGCTTCTGAGTCTCCCCAGGGGAGTCAGGCCTCGTCTCGAGTGGGGGCATGCACGTGTGCTTTCCTCCCGAGCTGCAGCAGTAATGTCACGCTTCCTGTCATGTGGATCAAGGTTTCTGTGGTTTCCCTCGAGGCTTTCGCTCGACGCTTTCCAACGAGACTTTCCCACAGGGCAGTGCCACCTGCCACCTTGGTGTGAGTCGATCCTCGGCGTGAAAGACGAGCCAGTGAAGGAAAAAGAGGTTCCGCTGGAATGGACTGAGACATCTGGGGGACTCTTGGAATGATGGCACGACCCTGGAGTTCCTCTCGCCGTTCTTGTTGAGAGGGCCTCCTCTTGAGAAGCGACAGGAAGGCCGGGAACTCTTTCCCGACGAAGCAGGGAAAGGATCCCTCATCTCGAGCGACGAGGCGGAAACGGGACTCCTCTGGATGTGGTCGGGACCTCGTGTTTCCTCTCGAGTGGAGACGGGTATGTCGGGGAACTTCTTGATTTGCACCAAGGGTGTGAAGGACCCTTTCGAAGTTTCAGAGGTGAGGTGTGATCAGCCTCGAGACGACTCAACGGAAATGGGCCGCATCTCGCCTGGAGGGGAGAACTTCCGGGATATTCTCCAGTTGCGGCAGGTCTTCTCGAGTTACGACGGGCACCTCAGGGACCCGCTCTGGTGGCCTCAGGAAAGGCCAGTCCCCATGCGAGTTGCAAGGGGACCTGTCGAGATTCCTCTCCCGTCAATGCCAGGGCCTCAGTCCTTGTGTGGAAAAGGGGCCGGAACCTGAGGTTTCCTCTCCAGTGTTGCCATGGATCTTGGGGTGCTTCTGAGTTTCCCCAGGGGACTCAGGCCTCGTCTCGAGGGGGGGCATGTACGTACGCTTTCCTCCGGAGCTGCAGCATTAGTGTCACGCTTCCTGTCACGTGGATCAAGTGATCTGCGGCTTTCCCTCGAGGATTTCCCACGAGGCTTTCCCACAGGGCTGTGCCACGTGCCACCTTGGTGTGAGTCGATCCTCGGCGTGAAAGACGAGCCGGTGAAGGGAAAAGAGGTTCCTCTGGAATGGACTGAGACATCTGGGGGACTCTTGGAATGGTGGCACGACCCTGGAGTTCCTCTCGCCGTTCCTGTTGAGAGGGCCTCCTCTTGAGATGCGACGGGAACGCCGGGAACTCTTTTCCGATGAAGCAGGGAAAGGATCCCTCATTTCGAGCTATGAGGCGGAAACGGGGCTCCTCTGGATGTGGGCGGGACCCTCGTGTTTCCTCTCGAGTGGAGACGGGTATGTCGGGGAACTTCTTGATTTGCACCAAGGGTGTGAAAGACCCTTTCGTAGTTCCAGAGGTGAGGTGTGATCAGCCTGGAGACGCCTCAGCGGAAATGGGCCTCATCTCGCCTGGAGGGGAGAATCTCCTGGATTTTCTCGAGTTGCGGCAGTTCTTCTTGAGTTACGACGGGGACCACAGGGACCCGCTGTGTTGGCCTCAGGAAAGGCCAGTCGACATTCGAGTTGCTAGGGTCCATCTCGGGATTACTCTCCCGTCCATGCCGGGGCCTAAAACCTTGTGTGGAGTCGGGGCCGTAACCTGAGGATTCCTCTCCAGTGTTGCCATGGATCTTGGGGTGCTTCTGAGTCTCCCCAGGGGAGTCAGGCCTCGTCTCGAGTGGGGGCATGCACGTGCGCTTTCCTCCCGAGCTGCAGCGGTAGTGTCACGCTTCCTGTCACGTGGATCAAGTGATCTGCGGCTTTCCCTCGAGGCTGTCCCTCGAGGCTTTCCCACAGGGCTGTGCCACGTGCCACCTTGGTGTGAGTCGATCCTCGGCGTGAAAGACGAGCCTGTGAAGGGAAAAGAAGTTACTCTTGAATGGACTGAGACATCTGGGGGACTCTTGGAATGGTGGCACGACCCTGAATTTCCTCTCGTCGATCCTCTTGAGAGGGCCTCCTCTTGAGATGCGACGGGAACGCCGGGAACTCTTTTCCGATGAAGCAGGGAAAGGATCCCTCATCTCGAGCTACGAGGCGGAAACGGGGCTCCTCTGGATGTGGGCGGGACCCTCGTGTTTCCTCTCGAGTGGAGACGGGTATGTCGGGGAACTTCTTGATTTGCACCAAGGGTGTGAAGGACCCTTTCGAAGTTCCAGAGGTGAGGTGTGATCAGTCTCGGGACGCCTCAGCAGAAATGGGCCTCATCTCGCCTGGAGGGGAGAACCTCCTGGATTTTCTCGACTTGCGGCAGGTCTTCTTGAGTTACGACGGGGACCACAGGGACCCGCTCTGGTGGCCTCAGGAAAGGCCAGTCCCCATGCGAGTTGCTAGGGGCCATCTCGGGATTCCTCTCCCGTCCATGCCGGGGCCTAAGACCTTGTGTGAAGTCGGGGCCGGAACCTGAGGATTCCTCTCCAGTGTTGCCATGGATCTTGGGGTGCTTCTGAGTCTCCCCAGGGGAGTCAGGCCTCGTCTCGAGTGGGTGCATGCACGTGTGCTTTCCTCCCGAGCTGCAGCAGTAGTGTCACGCTTCCGGTCACGTGGATCAAGGTTTCTGTGGTTTCCCTCGAGGCTTTCGCTCGAGGCTTTCCCACGAGACGTTCCCACAGGGCAGTGCCACTTGCCACCTTGGTGTGAGTCCGTCCTCAGCGTGAAAGACGAGCCAGTGAAGGAAAAAGAGGTTCCGCTGGAATGGACTGAGACATCTGGGGGACTCTTGGAATGATGGCACGACCCTGGAGTTCCTCTCGCCGTTCCTGTTGAGAGGGCCTCCTCTTGAGAAGCGACAGGAACGCCGGGAACTCTTTTCCGATGAAGCAGGGAAAGGATCCCTCATCTCGAGCTACGAGGCGGAAACGGGGCTCCTCTGGATGTGGGCGGGACCCTCGTGTTTCCTCTCGAGTGGAGACGGGTATGTCGGGGAACTTCTTGATTTGCACCAAGGGTGTGAAGGACCCTTTCGAAGTTCCAGAGGTGAGGTGTGATCAGCCTCGAGACGCCTCAGCGGAAATGGGCCTCATCTCGTGTGGAGGGGAGAACCCCCTGATTTTCTCGAGTTGCGGCAGGTCTTCTCGAGTTACGACGGGGACCTCAGGGACCCGCTCTGGTGGCCTCAGGAAAGGCCAGTCCCCATGCGAGTTGCTAGGGGACCTCTCGGGTTTCCTCTCCCGTCAATGCCGGGGCCTCAGTCCTTGTGTGGAGTCGGGCCCGGAACCTGAGGATTCCTCTGCAGCGTTGCCATGGATCTTGGGGTGCTTCTGAGTCTCCCCAGGGGAGTCAGGCCTCGTCTCGAGTGGGGGCATGCACGTGCGCTTTCCTCCCGATCTGCAGCAGTAGTGTCACCCTTCCTGTCACGTGGATCAAGTGATCTGCGGCTTTCCCTCGAGGCTTTCCCACGAGGCTTTCCCACAGGGCTATGCCACGTGCCACCTTGGTGTGAGTCAATCCTCGGCGTGAAAGCGAGCCGGTGAAGGGAAAAGAGGTTCCTCTGGAATGGACTGAGACATCTGGGGGACTCTTGGAATGGTGGTAGGACCCTGGAGTTCCTCTCGCCGTTCCTGTTGAGAGGGCCTCCTCTAGAGATGCGACGGGAATGCCGGGAAATCTTTCCGACGAAGCAGGGAAAGGATCCCTCATCTCGAGCTACGAGGCGGAAACGGGGCTCCTCTGCATGTGGGCGGGACCCTCGTGTTTCCACTCGAGTGGACATGGGTATGTCGGGGAACTTCTTGATTTGTACCAAAGGTGTGAAGGACCCTTTCGAAGTTCCAGAGGTGAGGTGTGATCATCCTCGAGACGCCTCAGCGGAAATGGGCCTCATCTCACCTGGAGGGGAGAACCTCCTGGATTTTCTCGAGTTGCGGCAGGTCTTATCGAGTGACAACGGGGACCTCAGGGACCCGCTCTGGTGGTCTCAGGAAAGGCCAGTTCCCATGCGAGTTGCTAGGGGCCATATCGGGATTCCTCTCCGGTTCATGCCGGGGCCTAAGACCTTGGGTGGAGTCGGGGCCGGAACCTGAGGATTCCTCTCCTCTGTTGCCATGGATGTTGGGCTGCTTCTGAGTCTCCCCAGGCGAGACAGTCCTCGTCTCGAGTGGGGTCATGCACGTGCGATTTCCTCCCGAGCTGCAGCATTAGTGTCACGCTTCCTGTCACGTGGATCAAGGGATCTGTGGCTTTTCCTCGAGGCTTTCGCTCGATTCTTTCCCACGAGGCTTTCCCACAGGGCTGTGCCACGTGCCACCTTGGTGTGAGTCGATACTCGGCGTGAAAGACGAGCCGGTGAAGGGAAAAGTGGTTCCTCTGGAATGGACAGAGACATCTGGGGGACTCTTGGAATGGTGGTACGACCCTGGAGTTCCTCTCGCCGTTCCTGTTGAGAGGGCCTCCTCTTGAGATGCGACGGGAACGCCGGGAACTCTTTCCCGACGAAGCAGGGAAAGGATCCCTCATCTGGAGCTACGAGGCGGAAACGGGGCTCCTGTGGATGTGGGCGGGAACCACGTGTTTCCTCTCGAGTGGAGACGGGTATATCGGGGAACTTCTTGATTTGCACCAACGGTGTGAAGGACCCTTTCGAAGTTTCAGAGGTGACGTGTGATCAGCCTCGAGACGCCTCAGCGGAAATGGGCCGCATCTCGCCTGGAGGGGAGAACCTCCTGGATTTTCTCGAGTTGCGGCAGGTCTTCTCGAGTTATGACGGGCCCCTCAGGGACCCGCTGTGTTGGCCTCAGGAAAGGCCAGTCCCCATGCGAGTTGCTAGGGGACCTCTCGAGATTCCTCTCCCGTCCATGCTGGGGCCTCAGTCCTTGTGTGGAGTCGGGGCCGGAACCTGAGGATTCCTCTCCAGTGTTGCCATGGATCTTGGGGTGCTTCTGAGTCTCCCCAGGGGACTCAGGCCTCGTTTCGAGTGGGGGCATGCACGTGCGCTTTCCTCCCGAGCTGCAGCAGTAGTGTCACGCTTCCTGTCACGTGGATCAAGGGATCTGTGGCTTTATCTCGAGGCTTTCCCACGAGGCTTTCCCACAGGGCTGTGCCACGTGCCACCTTGGTGTGAGTCGATCCTTGGCGTGAAAGACGAGCCGGTGAAGGGAAAAGACGTTCCTCTGGAATGGACTGAGATATCTGGGGGACTCTTGGAATGGTGGCAGGAACCTGGAGTTCCTCTCGTCGATCCTCTTGAGAGGGCCTCCTCTTGAGATGCGACGGGAACGCCGGGAAATCTTTTCCGACGAAGCAGGGAAAGGATCCCTCATTTCGAGCTACGAGGCGGAAACGGGGCTCCTCTGGATGTGGGCGGGACCCTCGTGTTTCCTCTCGAGTGGAGACGGGTATGTCGGGGAACTTCTTAATTTGCACCAAGGGTGTGAAGGACCCTTTCGAAGTTCCAGAGGTGAGGTGTGATCAGCCTCGAGACGCCTCAGCGGAAATGGGCCTCATCTCGCCTGGAGGGGAGAATCTCCTGGATTTTCTCGAATTGCGGCAGGTCTTCTTGAGTTACGACGGGGACCACAGGGACCCGCTGTGTTGGCCTCAGGAAAGGCCAGTCCCCATTCGAGTTGCTAGGGGCCATCTCGGGATTCCTCTCCCGTCCATGCCGGGGCCTAAAAACCTTTTGTGGAGTCGGGGCCGGAACCTGAGGATTCCTCTCCAGTGTTGCCATGGATCTTGGGGTGCTTCTGAGTCTCCCCAGGGGACTCAGGCCTCGTTTCGAGTGGGGGCATGCACGTGCGCTTTCCTCCCGAGCTGCAGCAGTAGTGTCACGCTTCCTGGTCACGTGGATCAAGGGATCTGTGGCTTTATCTCGAGGCTTTCCCACGAGGCTTTCCCACAGGGCTGTGCCACGTGCCACCTTGGTGTGAGTCGATCCTCGGCGTGAAGACGAGCCGGTGAGGGAAAAGACGTTCCTCTGGAATGGACTGAGATATCTGGGGGACTCTTGGAATGGTGGCAGGAACCTGGAGTTCCTCTCGTCGATCCTCTTGAGAGGGCCTCCTCTTGAGATGCGACGGGAACGCCGGGAAATCTTTTCCGACGAAGCAGGGAAAGGATCCCTCATTTCGAGCTACGAGGCGGAAACGGGGCTCCTCTGGATGTGGGCGGGACCCTCGTGTTTCCTCTCGAGTGGAGACGGGTATGTCGGGGAACTTCTTAATTTGCACCAAGGGTGTGAAGGACCCTTTCGAAGTTCCAGAGGTGAGGTGTGATCAGCCTCGAGACGCCTCAGCGGAAATGGGCCTCATCTCGCCTGGAGGGGAGAATCTCCTGGATTTTCTCGAATTGCGGCAGGTCTTCTTGAGTTACGACGGGGACCACAGGGACCCGCTGTGTTGGCCTCAGGAAAGGCCAGTCCACATTCGAGTTGCTAGGGGCCATCTCGGGATTCCTCTCCCGTCCATGCCGGGGCCTAAAACCTTTTGTGGAGTCGGGGCCGGAACCTGAGGATTCCTCTCCAGTGTTGCCATGGATCTTGGGGTGCTTCTGAGTCTCCCCAGGGGAGTCAGGCCTCGTCTCGAGTGGGGACATGCACGTGCGCTTTCCTCCCGAGCTGCAGCGGTAGTGTCACGATTCCTGTCACGTGGATCAAGGGTTCTGTGGCTTTCCCTCGAGGCTTTCGCTCGAGGCTTTCCCACGAGGCTTTCCCACAGAGCTGTGCCACGTGCCACCTTGGTGTGAGTCGATCCTCGGCGTGAAAGACGAGCCGGTGAAGGGAAAAGACGTTCCTCTGGAATGGACTGAGACATCTGGGGGACTCTTGGAATGGTGGCACGACCCTGGAGTTCCTCTCGCCATTCCTGTTGAGAGGGCCTCCTCTTGAGATGCGACAGGAACGCCGGGTACTCTCTCCCAAAGAAGCAGGGAAAGGATCCCTCATCTCGAGCTACGAGGCGGAAACTGGGCTCCTCTGGATGTGGGCGGGACCCTCGTGTTTCCTCTTGAGTGGAGACGGGTATGTCGGGGAGCTTCTTGATTTGCACCAAGGGTGTGAAGGACCCTTTCGAAGTTTCAGAGGTGAGGTGTGATCAGCCTCGAGACGCCTCAGTGGAAATGGGCCGCATCTCGCCTGGAGGGGAGAACCTCCTGGATTTTCTCGACTTGCGGCAGGTCTTCTCGAGTTACGACGGGCCCCTCAGGGACCCGCTGTGTTGGCCTCAGGAAAGGCCAGTCCCCATGCGAGTTGCTAGGGGACCTCTCGAGATTCCTCTCCCGTCCATGCTGGGGCCTCAGTCCTTGTGTGGAGTCGGGGCCGGAACCTGAGGATTCCTCTCCAGTGTTGCCATGGATCTTGGGGTGCTTCTGAGTCTCCCCAGGGGACTCAGGCCTCGTTTCGAGTGGGGGCATGCACGTGCGCTTTCCTCCCGAGCTGCAGCAGTAGTGTCACGCTTCCGGTCACGTGGATCAAGGGATCTGTGGCTTTATCTCGAGGCTTTCCCACGAGGCTTTCCCACAGGGCTGTGCCACGTGCCACCTTGGTGTGAGTCGATCCTCGGCGTGAAAGACGAGCCGGTGAAGGGAAAAGACGTTCCTCTGGAATGGACTGAGATATCTGGGGGACTCTTGGAATGGTGGCAGGAACCTGGAGTTCCTCTCGTCGATCCTCTTGAGAGGGCCTCCTCTTGAGATGCGACGGGAACGCCGGGAAATCTTTTCCGACGAAGCAGGGAAAGGATCCCTCATTTCGAGCTACGAGGCGGAAACGGGGCTCCTCTGGATGTGGGCGGGACCCTCGTGTTTCCTCTCGAGTGGAGACGGGTATGTCGGGGAACTTCTTAATTTGCACCAAGGGTGTGAAGGACCCTTTCGAAGTTCCAGAGGTGAGGTGTGATCAGCCTCGAGACGCCTCAGCGGAAATGGGCCTCATCTCGCCTGGAGGGGAGAATCTCCTGGATTTTCTCGAATTGCGGCAGGTCTTCTTGAGTTACGACGGGGACCACAGGGACCCGCTGTGTTGGCCTCAGGAAAGGCCAGTCCACATTCGAGTTGCTAGGGGCCATCTCGGGATTCCTCTCCCGTCCATGCCGGGGCCTAAAACCTTTTGTGGAGTCGGGGCCGGAACCTGAGGATTCCTCTCCAGTGTTGCCATGGATCTTGGGGTGCTTCTGAGTCTCCCCAGGGGAGTCAGGCCTCGTCTCGAGTGGGGACATGCACGTGCGCTTTCCTCCCGAGCTGCAGCGGTAGTGTCACGATTCCTGTCACGTGGATCAAGGGTTCTGTGGCTTTCCCTCGAGGCTTTCGCTCGAGGCTTTCCCACGAGGCTTTCCCACAGAGCTGTGCCACGTGCCACCTTGGTGTGAGTCGATCCTCGGCGTGAAAGACGAGCCGGTGAAGGGAAAAGACGTTCCTCTGGAATGGACTGAGACATCTGGGGGACTCTTGGAATGGTGGCACGACCCTGGAGTTCCTCTCGCCATTCCTGTTGAGAGGGCCTCCTCTTGAGATGCGACAGGAACGCCGGGTTCTCTCTCCCAAAGAAGCAGGGAAAGGATCCCTCATCTCGAGCTACGAGGCGGAAACTGGGCTCCTCTGGATGTGGGCGGGACCCTCGTGTTTCCTCTTGAGTGGAGACGGGTATGTCGGGGAGCTTCTTGATTTGCACCAAGGGTGTGAAGGACCCTTTCGAAGTTTCAGAGGTGAGGTGTGATCAGCCTCGAGACGCCTCAGCGGAAATGGGCCGCATCTCGCCTGGAGGGGAGAACCTCCTGGATTTTCTCGAGTTGCGGCAGGTCTTCTCGAGTTACGACGGGCCCCTCAGGGACCCGCTGTGTTGGCCTCAGGAAAGGCCAGTCCCCATGCGAGTTGCTAGGGGACCTCTCGAGATTCCTCTCCCGTCCATGCTGGGGCCTCAGTCCTTGTGTGGAGTCGGGGCCGGAACCTGAGGATTCCTCTCCAGTGTTGCCATGGATCTTGGGGTGCTTCTGAGTCTCCCCAGGGGAGTCAGGCCTCGTCGCGAGTGGGGGCATGCACGTGCGCTTTCCTCCCGAGCTGCAGCAGTAGTGTCACGGTTCCTGTCACGTGGATCAAGGGATCTGTGGTTTCCCTCGAGGCTTTCGCTAGAGGCTTTCCCACGAGGCTTTCCCACAGGGCTGTGCCACGTGCCACCTTGTTGGGAGTGGATCCTCAGCGTGAAAGACGAGCCACTGAAGGGAAAAGAGGTTCCTCTGGAATGGACTGAGACATCTGGGGACTCTTGGAATGGTGGCACGACCCTGGAGTTCCTCTGGCCGTTCCTGTTGAGAAGGCCTCCTCTTGAGATGCGACGGGAACGCCGGGAACTCTTTCCCGACGAAGCAGGGAAAGGATCCCTCATCTCGAGGTACGAGGCGGAAACGGGGCTCCTCTGGATGTGGGCGGGACCCTCGTGTTTCCGCTCGAGTGGAGACGGGTATGTCGGGGAACTTCTTGATTTGCACCAAGGGTGTGAAGGACCCTTTCGAAGTTCCATAGGTGAGGTGTGATCAGCCTGGAGAAGCCTCAGCGGAAATGGGCCTCATCTCGCCTGGAGGGGAGAACCTCCTGGATTTTCTCGAGCTGCGGCAGGTCTTCTCGAGTTACGACGGGGACCTCAGGGACCCGCTCTGGTGGCCTCAGGAGAGGCCAGTCCCCATTTGAGTTGCTAGGGGCCATCTCGGGATTCCTCTCCCGTCCATGCCGGGGCCTAAAACCTTGTGTGTAGTCGGGGCCGGAACCTGAGGATTCCTATCCAGTGTTGCCATGGATCTTGGGGTGCTTCTGAGTCTCCCCAGGGGAGTCAGGACTCGTCTCAAGTGGGGGCATGCACGTGTGCTTTCCTCCCGAGCTGCAGCAGTAGTGTCACGCTTCCGGTTACGTGGATTAAGTGTTCTGTGGTTTCCCTCGAGGCTTTCGCTCGAGGCTTTCCCACGAGACTTTCCCACAGGGTAGTGCCCCCTGCCACCTTGGTGTGAGTCGATCGTCAGCGTGAAAGTCGAGCCGGTGTAGGGAAAAGAGGTTCCTCTGGAATGGACTGAGACATCTGGGGGACTCTTGGAATGGTGGCACGACCCTGGAGTTCCTCTCGCCGTTCCTGTTGAGAGGGCCTCCTCTTGAGAAGCGACGGGAAGCCCGGGAACTCTTTCCCGAGGAAGCAGGGAAAGGATCCCTCATCTCGAGCTACGAGGCGGAAACGGGGCTCCTCTGGATGTGGGCGGGACCCTCGTGTTTCCTCTCGAGTGGAGACGGGTATGTCGGGGAGCTTCTTGATTTGCACCAAGGGTGTGAAGAACCCTTTCGAAGTTTCAGAGGTGAGGTGTGATCAGCCTCGAGACGCCTCAGCGGAAATGGGCCGCATCTCGCCTGGAGGGGAGAACCTCCTGGTTTTTTTCGAGTTGCGGCAGGTCTTCTCGAGTTACGACGGGCACCTCAGGGACCCGCTCTGGTGGCCTCAGGAAAGGCCAGTCCCCATGCGAGTTGCTAGGGGACCTCTCGAGATTCCTCTCCCGTCCATGCCGGGGCCTCAGTCCTTGTGTGGAGTCGGGCCCGGAACCTGAGGATTCCTCTCTAGTGTTGCCATGGATCTTGGGGTGGTTTTGAGTCTCCCCAGGGGAGTCAGGCCTCGTCGCGAGTGGGGGCATGCACGTGCGCTTTCCTCCCGAGCTGCAGCAGTAGTGTCACGCTTCCTGTCACGTGGATCAAGGGATCTGTGGCTTTCCCTCGAGGCTTTCGCTCGAGGCTTTCCCACGAGGCTTTCCCACAGGGATGTGCCACGTGCAACCTTGGTGTGAGTCGATCCTCGGCGTGAAAGACGAGCCGGTGAAGGGAAAAGACGTTCCTCTGGAATGGACTGAGACATCTGGGGGACTCTTGGAATGGTGGCACGACCCTGGATTTCCTCTCGCCATTCCTGTTGAGAGGGCCTCCTCTTGAGATGCGACAAGAACGCCGGGAACTCTCTCCCAAAGAAGCAGGGAAAGGATCCCTCATCTCGAGCTACGAGGCGGAAACTGGGCTCCTCTGGATGTGGGCGGGACCCTCGTGTTTCCTCTCGAGTGGAGACGGGTATGTCGGGCAGCTTCTTGATTTGCACCAAGGGTGTGAAGGACCCTTTCGAAGTTTCAGAGGTGACGTGTGATCAGCCTCGAGACGCCTCAGCGGAAATGGGCCGCATCTCGCCTGGAGGGGAGAATCTCCTGGAATTTCTCGAGTTGCGGCAGGTCTTCTCGAGTTACGACGGGCACCTCAGGGACCCACTCTGTTGGCCTCAGGAAAGGAAAATCCCCATCCGAGTTGCTAGGGGACCTCTCGAGATTCCTCTCCCGTCCATGCCGGGGCCTCAGTCCTTGTGTGGAGTCGGCCCGGAACATGAGGATACCTCTCCAGTGTTGCCATGGATCTTGGGGTGCTTCTGAGTCTCCCAAGGGGACTCAGGCCTCGTCTCGAGTGGGGGCATGCACGTGCGCTTTCCTCCCGAGCTGCAGCAGTAGTGTCACGCTTCCTGTCACGTGGATCAAGTGATCTGCGGCTTTCCCTCGAGGCTTTCCCACGAGGCCTTCCCACAGGGCTGTGCCACGTGCCACCTTGGTGTGAGTCGATCCTCGGAGTGAAAGACGAGCCTGTGAAGGGAAAAGAAGTTACTCTGGAATGGACTGTGACATCTGGGTGACTCTTGGAATGGTGGCACGACCCTGAAGTTCCTCTCGTCGATCCTCTTGAGAGGGCCTCCTCTTGAGATGCGACGGGAACGCCGGGAACTCTTTTCCGATGAAGCAGGGAAAGGATCCCTCATCTCGAGCTACGATGTGGAAACGGGGCTCCTCTGGATGTGGGCGGGACCCTCGTGTTTCCTCTCGAGTGGAGACGGGTATGTCGGGGAACTTCTTGATTTGCACCAAGGGTGTGAAGGACCCTTTCGAAGTTCCAGAGGTGAGGTGTGATCAGTCTCGAGACGCCTCAGCGGAAATGGGCCTCATCTCGCCTGGAGGGGAGAACCTCCTGGATTTTCTCGACTTGCGGCAGGTCTCCTTGAGTTACGACGGGGACCACAGGGAACCGATCTGGTGGCCTCAGGAAAGGCCAGTCCCCATGCGAGTTGCTAGGGGCCATCTCGGGATTCCTCTCCCGTCCATGCCGGGGCCTAAGACCTTGTGTGAAGTCGGGGCCGGAACCTGAGGATTCCTCTCCAGTTTTGCCATGGATCTTGGGGTGCTTCTGAGTCTCCCCAGGGGAGTCAGGCCTCGTCTCGAGTGGGGGCATGCACGTGTGCTTTCCTCCCGAGCTGCAGCAGTAGTGTCACGCTTCCGGTCACGTGGATCAAGGTTTCTGTGGTTTCCCTCGAGGCTTTCGCTCGAGGCTTTCCCACGAGACTTTCCCACAGGGCAGTGCCCCCTGCCACCTTGGTGTGAGTCGATCGTCAGCGTGAATGTCGAGCCGGTGAAGGGAAAAGAGGTTCGGCTGGAATGGACTGAGACATCTGGGGGACTCTTGGAATGATGGCACGACCCTGGAGTTCCTCTCGCCGTTCCTGTTGAGAGGGCCTCCTCTTGAGATGCGACGGGAAAGCCGGGAACTCTTTCCCGACGAAGCAGTTAAAGGATCCCTCATCTCGAGCTATGAGGCGGATACGGGGCTCCCCTGGATGTGGGCGGGACCTCGTGTTTCCTCTCGAGTGGAGACGGGTATGTCGGGGAACTTCTTGATTTGCACCAAGGGTGTGAAGGACCCTTTCGAAGTTTCAGAGGTGAGGTGTGATCAGCCTCGAGACGCCTCAGCGGAAATGGGCCGCATCTCGCCTGGAGGGGAGAACCTCCTGGATTTTCTCAAGTTGCGGCAGGTCTTCTCGAGTTACGACGGGCCCCTCAGGGACCCGCTGTGTTGGCCTCAGGAAAGGCCAGTCCCCATGCGAGTTGCTAGGGGACCTCTCGAGATTCCTCTCCCGTCCATGCTGGGGCCTCAGTCCTTGTGTGGAGTCGGGGCCGGAACCTGAGGATTCCTCTCCAGTGTTGCCATGGATCTTGGGGTGCTTCTGAGTCTCCCCAGGGGACTCAGGCCTCGTTTCGAGTGGGGGCATGCACGTGCGCTTTCCTCCCGAGCTGCAGCAGTAGTGTCACGCTTCCTGTCACGTGGATCAAGGGATCTGTGGCTTTATCTCGAGGCTTTCCCACGAGGCTTTCCCACAGGGCTGTGCCACGTGCCACCTTGGTGTGAGTCGATCCTCGGCGTGAAAGACGAGCCGGTGAAGGGAAAAGACGTTCCTCTGGAATGGACTGAGATATCTGGGGGACTCTTGGAATGGTGGCAGGAACCTGGAGTTCCTCTCGTCGATCCTCTTGAGAGGGCCTCCTCTTGAGATGCGACGGGAACGCCGGGAAATCTTTTCCGACGAAGCAGGGAAAGGATCCCTCATTTCGAGCTACGAGGCGGAAACGGGGCTCCTCTGGATGTGGGCGGGACCCTCGTGTTTCCTCTCGAGTGGAGACGGGTATGTCGGGGAACTTCTTAATTTGCACCAAGGTTGTGAGGGACCCTTTCGAAGTTCCAGAGGTGAGGTGTGATCAGCCTCGAGACGCCTCAGCGGAAATGGGCCTCATCTCGCCTGGAGGGGGGAATCTCCTGGATTTTCTCGAATTGCGGCAGGTCTTCTTGAGTTACGACGGGGACCACAGGGACCCGCTGTGTTGGCCTCAGGAAAGGCCAGTCCACATTCGAGTTGCTAGGGGCCATCTCGGGATTCCTCTCCCGTCCATGCCGCGGCCTAAAACCTTTTGTGGAGTCGGGGCCGGAACCTGAGGATTCCTCTCCAGTGTTGCCATGGATCTTGGGGTGCTTCTGAGTCTCCCCAGGGGAGTCAGGCCTCGTCTCGAGTGGGGACATGCACGTGCGCTTTCCTCCCGAGCTGCAGCGGTAGTGTCACGATTCCTGTCACGTGGATCAAGGGTTCTGTGGCTTTCCCTCGAGGCTTTCGCTCGAGGCTTTCCCACGAGGCTTTCCCACAGAGCTGTGCCACGTGCCACCTTGGTGTGAGTCGATCCTCGGCGTGAAAGACGAGCCGGTGAAGGGAAAAGACGTTCCTCTGGAATGGACTGAGACATCTGGGGGACTCTTGGAATGGTGGCACGACCCTGGAGTTCCTCTCGTCGATCCTCTTGAGAGGGCCTCCTCTTGAGATGCGACGGGAACGCCAGGAACTCTTTTCCGATGAAGCAGGGAAAGGATCCCTCATCTCGAGCTACGAGGCGGAAACGGGGCTCCTCTGGATGTGGGCGGGACCCTCGTGTTTCCTCTCGAGTGGAGACGGGTATGTCGGGGAACTTCTTGATTTGCACCAAGGGTGTGAAGGACCCTTTCGAAGTTCCAGAGGTGAGGTGTGATCAGTCTCGAGACGCCTCAGCGGAAATGGGCCTCATCTCGCCTGGAGGGGAGAACCTCCTGGATTTTCTCGACTTGCGGCAGGTCTTCTTGAGTTACGACGGGGACCACAGGGACCCGCTCTGGTGGCCTCAGGAAAGGCCAGTCCCCATGCGAGTTGCTAGGGGCCATCTCGGGATTCCTCTCCTGTCCATGCCGGGGCCTAAGACCTTGTGTGAAGTCGGGGCCGGAACCTGAGGATTCCTCTCCAGTGTTGCCATGGATCTTGGGGTGCTTCTGAGTCTCCCCAGGGGAGTCAGGCTTCGTCTCGAGTGGGGGCATGCACGTGTGCTTTCCTCCCGAGCTGCAGCAGTAGTGTCACGCTTCCGGTCACGTGGATCAAGGTTTCTGTGGTTTCCCTCGAGGCTTTCGCTCGAGGCTTTCCCACGAGACTTTCCCACAGAGCAGTGCCACCTGCCACCTTGGTGTGAGTCGATCCTCAGCGTGAAAGACGAGCCAGTGAAGGAAAAAGAGGTTCCGCTGGAATGGACTGAGACATCTGGGGGACTCTTGGAATGATGGCACGACCCTGGAGTTCCTCTCGCCGTTCCTATTGAGAGGGCCTCCTCTTGAGAAGCGACAGGAAGGTCGGGAACTCTTTCCCGACGAAGCACGGAAAGGATCCCACATCTCGAGCGACGAGGCGGAAACGGGGCTCCTCTGGATGTGGGCGGGACCCTCGTGTTTCCTCTCGAGTGGAGACGGGTATTTCGGGGAACATCTTGATTTGCACCAAGGGTGTGAAGGACCCTTTCGAAGTTCCAGAGATGAGGTGTGATCAGCCTCGAGACGCCTCAGCGGAAATGGGCCTCATCTCGCCTGGAGGGGAGAACCTCCTGGATTTTCTCAAGTTGCGGCAGGTCTTCTCGAGTTACGAGGGGGACCTCAGGGACCCGCTCTGGTGGCCTCAGGAAAGGCCAGTCCCCATGCGAGTTGCTAGGGGACCTCTCGGGTTTCCTCTCCCATCCATGCCGGGGCCTCAGTCCTTGTGTGGAGTCGGGCCCGGAACCTGAGGATTCCTCTCCAGTGTTGCCATGGATCTTGGGGTGCTTCTGAGTCTCCCCAGGGGAGTCAGGCCTCGTCTCGAGTGGTGGCATGCACGTGCGCTTTCCTCCCGAGCTGCAGCAGTAGTGTCACCCTTCCTGTCACGTGGATCAAGTGATCTGCGGCTTTCCCTCGAGGCTTTCCCACGAGGCTTTCCCACAGGGCTATGCCACGTGCCACCTTGGTGTGAGTCAATCCTCGGTGTGAAAGATGTTCCGGTGAAGGGAAAAGAGGTTCCTCTGGAATGGACTGAGACATCTGGGGGACTCTTGGAATGGTGGCACGACCCTGGATTTCCTCTCGCCATTCCTGTTGAGAGGGCCTCCTCTAGAGATGCGACGGGAACGCCGGGAAATCTTTCCGACGAAGCAGGGAAAGGATCCCTCATCTCGAGCTACGAGGCGGAAACGGGGCTCCTCTGCATGTGGGCGGGACACTCGTGTTTCCTCTCGAGTGGAGACGGGTATGTCGGGGAGCTTCTTTATTTGCACCAAGGGTGTGAAGGACCCTTTCGAAGTTTCAGAGGTGAGGTGTGATCAGCCTCGAGACGCCTCAGCCGAAATGGGCCGCATCTCGCCTGGAGGGGAGAACCTCCTGGATTTTCTCGAGTTGCGGCAGGTCTTCTTGAGTTACGACGGGGACCTCAGGGACCCGCTCTGGTGGCCTCAGGAAAGGCCAGTCCCCATGCGAGTTGCTAGGGGCCATCTCGGGATTCCTCTCCCGTCCATGCCGGGGCCTAAGACCTTGTGTGAAGTCGGGGCCGGAACCTGAGGATTCCTCTCCAGTGTTGCCATGTATCTTGGGGTGCTTCTGAGTCTCCCCAGGGGAGTCAGGCCTCGTCTCGAGTGGGGGCATGCACGTGTGCTTTCCTCCCGAGCTGCAGCAGTAATGTCACGCTTCCTGTCATGTGGATCAAGGTTTCTGTGGTTTCCCTCGAGGCTTTCGCTCGACGCTTTCCAACGAGACTTTCCCACAGGGCAGTGCCACCTGCCACCTTGGTGTGAGTCGATCCTCGGCGTGAAAGACGAGCCAGTGAAGGAAAAAGAGGTTCCGCTGGAATGGACTGAGACATCTGGGGGACTCTTGGAATGATGGCACGACCCTGGAGTTCCTCTCGCCGTTCTTGTTGAGAGGGCCTCCTCTTGAGAAGCGACAGGAAGGCCGGGAACTCTTTCCCGACGAAGCAGGGAAAGGATCCCTCATCTCGAGCGACGAGGCGGAAACGGGACTCCTCTGGATGTGGTCGGGACCTCGTGTTTCCTCTCGAGTGGAGACGGGTATGTCGGGGAACTTCTTGATTTGCACCAAGGGTGTGAAGGACCCTTTCGAAGTTTCAGAGGTGAGGTGTGATCAGCCTCGAGACGACTCAACGGAAATGGGCCGCATCTCGCCTGGAGGGGAGAACTTCCGGGATATTCTCCAGTTGCGGCAGGTCTTCTCGAGTTACGACGGGCACCTCAGGGACCCGCTCTGGTGGCCTCAGGAAAGGCCAGTCCCCATGCGAGTTGCAAGGGGACCTGTCGAGATTCCTCTCCCGTCAATGCCAGGGCCTCAGTCCTTGTGTGGAAAAGGGGCCGGAACCTGAGGTTTCCTCTCCAGTGTTGCCATGGATCTTGGGGTGCTTCTGAGTTTCCCCAGGGGACTCAGGCCTCGTCTCGAGGGGGGGCATGTACGTACGCTTTCCTCCGGAGCTGCAGCATTAGTGTCACGCTTCCTGTCACGTGGATCAAGTGATCTGCGGCTTTCCCTCGAGGATTTCCCACGAGGCTTTCCCACAGGGCTGTGCCACGTGCCACCTTGGTGTGAGTCGATCCTCGGCGTGAAAGACGAGCCGGTGAAGGGAAAAGAGGTTCCTCTGGAATGGACTGAGACATCTGGGGGACTCTTGGAATGGTGGCACGACCCTGGAGTTCCTCTCGCCGTTCCTGTTGAGAGGGCCTCCTCTTGAGATGCGACGGGAACGCCGGGAACTCTTTTCCGATGAAGCAGGGAAAGGATCCCTCATTTCGAGCTATGAGGCGGAAACGGGGCTCCTCTGGATGTGGGCGGGACCCTCGTGTTTCCTCTCGAGTGGAGACGGGTATGTCGGGGAACTTCTTGATTTGCACCAAGGGTGTGAAAGACCCTTTCGTAGTTCCAGAGGTGAGGTGTGATCAGCCTGGAGACGCCTCAGCGGAAATGGGCCTCATCTCGCCTGGAGGGGAGAATCTCCTGGATTTTCTCGAGTTGCGGCAGTTCTTCTTGAGTTACGACGGGGACCACAGGGACCCGCTGTGTTGGCCTCAGGAAAGGCCAGTCGACATTCGAGTTGCTAGGGTCCATCTCGGGATTACTCTCCCGTCCATGCCGGGGCCTAAAACCTTGTGTGGAGTCGGGGCCGTAACCTGAGGATTCCTCTCCAGTGTTGCCATGGATCTTGGGGTGCTTCTGAGTCTCCCCAGGGGAGTCAGGCCTCGTCTCGAGTGGGGGCATGCACGTGCGCTTTCCTCCCGAGCTGCAGCGGTAGTGTCACGCTTCCTGTCACGTGGATCAAGTGATCTGCGGCTTTCCCTCGAGGCTGTCCCTCGAGGCTTTCCCACAGGGCTGTGCCACGTGCCACCTTGGTGTGAGTCGATCCTCGGCGTGAAAGACGAGCCTGTGAAGGGAAAAGAAGTTACTCTTGAATGGACTGAGACATCTGGGGGACTCTTGGAATGGTGGCACGACCCTGAATTTCCTCTCGTCGATCCTCTTGAGAGGGCCTCCTCTTGAGATGCGACGGGAACGCCGGGAACTCTTTTCCGATGAAGCAGGGAAAGGATCCCTCATCTCGAGCTACGAGGCGGAAACGGGGCTCCTCTGGATGTGGGCGGGACCCTCGTGTTTCCTCTCGAGTGGAGACGGGTATGTCGGGGAACTTCTTGATTTGCACCAAGGGTGTGAAGGACCCTTTCGAAGTTCCAGAGGTGAGGTGTGATCAGTCTCGGGACGCCTCAGCAGAAATGGGCCTCATCTCGCCTGGAGGGGAGAACCTCCTGGATTTTCTCGACTTGCGGCAGGTCTTCTTGAGTTACGACGGGGACCACAGGGACCCGCTCTGGTGGCCTCAGGAAAGGCCAGTCCCCATGCGAGTTGCTAGGGGCCATCTCGGGATTCCTCTCCCGTCCATGCCGGGGCCTAAGACCTTGTGTGAAGTCGGGGCCGGAACCTGAGGATTCCTCTCCAGTGTTGCCATGGATCTTGGGGTGCTTCTGAGTCTCCCCAGGGGAGTCAGGCCTCGTCTCGAGTGGGTGCATGCACGTGTGCTTTCCTCCCGAGCTGCAGCAGTAGTGTCACGCTTCCGGTCACGTGGATCAAGGTTTCTGTGGTTTCCCTCGAGGCTTTCGCTCGAGGCTTTCCCACGAGACGTTCCCACAGGGCAGTGCCACCTGCCACCTTGGTGTGAGTCCGTCCTCAGCGTGAAAGACGAGCCAGTGAAGGAAAAAGAGGTTCCGCTGGAATGGACTGAGACATCTGGGGGACTCTTGGAATGATGGCACGACCCTGGAGTTCCTCTCGCCGTTCCTGTTGAGAGGGCCTCCTCTTGAGAAGCGACAGGAACGCCGGGAACTCTTTTCCGATGAAGCAGGGAAAGGATCCCTCATCTCGAGCTACGAGGCGGAAACGGGGCTCCTCTGGATGTGGGCGGGACCCTCGTGTTTCCTCTCGAGTGGAGACGGGTATGTCGGGGAACTTCTTGATTTGCACCAAGGGTGTGAAGGACCCTTTCGAAGTTCCAGAGGTGAGGTGTGATCAGCCTCGAGACGCCTCAGCGGAAATGGGCCTCATCTCGTGTGGAGGGGAGAACCCCCTGATTTTCTCGAGTTGCGGCAGGTCTTCTCGAGTTACGACGGGGACCTCAGGGACCCGCTCTGGTGGCCTCAGGAAAGGCCAGTCCCCATGCGAGTTGCTAGGGGACCTCTCGGGTTTCCTCTCCCGTCAATGCCGGGGCCTCAGTCCTTGTGTGGAGTCGGGCCCGGAACCTGAGGATTCCTCTGCAGCGTTGCCATGGATCTTGGGGTGCTTCTGAGTCTCCCCAGGGGAGTCAGGCCTCGTCTCGAGTGGGGGCATGCACGTGCGCTTTCCTCCCGATCTGCAGCAGTAGTGTCACCCTTCCTGTCACGTGGATCAAGTGATCTGCGGCTTTCCCTCGAGGCTTTCCCACGAGGCTTTCCCACAGGGCTATGCCACGTGCCACCTTGGTGTGAGTCAATCCTCGGCGTGAAAGCGAGCCGGTGAAGGGAAAAGAGGTTCCTCTGGAATGGACTGAGACATCTGGGGGACTCTTGGAATGGTGGTAGGACCCTGGAGTTCCTCTCGCCGTTCCTGTTGAGAGGGCCTCCTCTAGAGATGCGACGGGAATGCCGGGAAATCTTTCCGACGAAGCAGGGAAAGGATCCCTCATCTCGAGCTACGAGGCGGAAACGGGGCTCCTCTGCATGTGGGCGGGACCCTCGTGTTTCCACTCGAGTGGACATGGGTATGTCGGGGAACTTCTTGATTTGTACCAAAGGTGTGAAGGACCCTTTCGAAGTTCCAGAGGTGAGGTGTGATCATCCTCGAGACGCCTCAGCGGAAATGGGCCTCATCTCACCTGGAGGGGAGAACCTCCTGGATTTTCTCGAGTTGCGGCAGGTCTTATCGAGTGACAACGGGGACCTCAGGGACCCGCTCTGGTGGTCTCAGGAAAGGCCAGTTCCCATGCGAGTTGCTAGGGGCCATATCGGGATTCCTCTCCGGTTCATGCCGGGGCCTAAGACCTTGGGTGGAGTCGGGGCCGGAACCTGAGGATTCCTCTCCTCTGTTGCCATGGATGTTGGGCTGCTTCTGAGTCTCCCCAGGCGAGACAGTCCTCGTCTCGAGTGGGGTCATGCACGTGCGATTTCCTCCCGAGCTGCAGCATTAGTGTCACGCTTCCTGTCACGTGGATCAAGGGATCTGTGGCTTTTCCTCGAGGCTTTCGCTCGATTCTTTCCCACGAGGCTTTCCCACAGGGCTGTGCCACGTGCCACCTTGGTGTGAGTCGATACTCGGCGTGAAAGACGAGCCGGTGAAGGGAAAAGTGGTTCCTCTGGAATGGACAGAGACATCTGGGGGACTCTTGGAATGGTGGTACGACCCTGGAGTTCCTCTCGCCGTTCCTGTTGAGAGGGCCTCCTCTTGAGATGCGACGGGAACGCCGGGAACTCTTTCCCGACGAAGCAGGGAAAGGATCCCTCATCTGGAGCTACGAGGCGGAAACGGGGCTCCTGTGGATGTGGGCGGGAACCACGTGTTTCCTCTCGAGTGGAGACGGGTATATCGGGGAACTTCTTGATTTGCACCAACGGTGTGAAGGACCCTTTCGAAGTTTCAGAGGTGACGTGTGATCAGCCTCGAGACGCCTCAGCGGAAATGGGCCGCATCTCGCCTGGAGGGGAGAACCTCCTGGATTTTCTCGAGTTGCGGCAGGTCTTCTCGAGTTATGACGGGCCCCTCAGGGACCCGCTGTGTTGGCCTCAGGAAAGGCCAGTCCCCATGCGAGTTGCTAGGGGACCTCTCGAGATTCCTCTCCCGTCCATGCTGGGGCCTCAGTCCTTGTGTGGAGTCGGGGCCGGAACCTGAGGATTCCTCTCCAGTGTTGCCATGGATCTTGGGGTGCTTCTGAGTCTCCCCAGGGGACTCAGGCCTCGTTTCGAGTGGGGGCATGCACGTGCGCTTTCCTCCCGAGCTGCAGCAGTAGTGTCACGCTTCCTGTCACGTGGATCAAGGGATCTGTGGCTTTATCTCGAGGCTTTCCCACGAGGCTTTCCCACAGGGCTGTGCCACGTGCCACCTTGGTGTGAGTCGATCCTTGGCGTGAAAGACGAGCCGGTGAAGGGAAAAGACGTTCCTCTGGAATGGACTGAGATATCTGGGGGACTCTTGGAATGGTGGCAGGAACCTGGAGTTCCTCTCGTCGATCCTCTTGAGAGGGCCTCCTCTTGAGATGCGACGGGAACGCCGGGAAATCTTTTCCGACGAAGCAGGGAAAGGATCCCTCATTTCGAGCTACGAGGCGGAAACGGGGCTCCTCTGGATGTGGGCGGGACCCTCGTGTTTCCTCTCGAGTGGAGACGGGTATGTCGGGGAACTTCTTAATTTGCACCAAGGGTGTGAAGGACCCTTTCGAAGTTCCAGAGGTGAGGTGTGATCAGCCTCGAGACGCCTCAGCGGAAATGGGCCTCATCTCGCCTGGAGGGGAGAATCTCCTGGATTTTCTCGAATTGCGGCAGGTCTTCTTGAGTTACGACGGGGACCACAGGGACCCGCTGTGTTGGCCTCTGGAAAGGCCAGTCCCCATTCGAGTTGCTAGGGGCCATCTCGGGATTCCTCTCCCGTCCATGCCGGGGCCTAAAACCTTTTGTGGAGTCGGGGCCGGAACCTGAGGATTCCTCTCCAGTGTTGCCATGGATCTTGGGGTGCTTCTGAGTCTCCCCAGGGGACTCAGGCCTCGTTTCGAGTGGGGGCATGCACGTGCGCTTTCCTCCCGAGCTGCAGCAGTAGTGTCACGCTTCCTGTCACGTGGATCAAGGGATCTGTGGCTTTATCTCGAGGCTTTCCCACGAGGCTTTCCCACAGGGCTGTGCCACGTGCCACCTTGGTGTGAGTCGATCCTCGGCGTGAAAGACGAGCCGGTGAAGGGAAAAGACGTTCCTCTGGAATGGACTGAGATATCTGGGGGACTCTTGGAATGGTGGCAGGAACCTGGAGTTCCTCTCGTCGATCCTCTTGAGAGGGCCTCCTCTTGAGATGCGACGGGAACGCCGGGAAATCTTTTCCGACGAAGCAGGGAAAGGATCCCTCATTTCGAGCTACGAGGCGGAAACGGGGCTCCTCTGGATGTGGGCGGGACCCTCGTGTTTCCTCTCGAGTGGAGACGGGTATGTCGGGGAACTTCTTAATTTGCACCAAGGGTGTGAAGGACCCTTTCGAAGTTCCAGAGGTGAGGTGTGATCAGCCTCGAGACGCCTCAGCGGAAATGGGCCTCATCTCGCCTGGAGGGGAGAATCTCCTGGATTTTCTCGAATTGCGGCAGGTCTTCTTGAGTTACGACGGGGACCACAGGGACCCGCTGTGTTGGCCTCAGGAAAGGCCAGTCCACATTCGAGTTGCTAGGGGCCATCTCGGGATTCCTCTCCCGTCCATGCCGGGGCCTAAAACCTTTTGTGGAGTCGGGGCCGGAACCTGAGGATTCCTCTCCAGTGTTGCCATGGATCTTGGGGTGCTTCTGAGTCTCCCCAGGGGAGTCAGGCCTCGTCTCGAGTGGGGACATGCACGTGCGCTTTCCTCCCGAGCTGCAGCGGTAGTGTCACGATTCCTGTCACGTGGATCAAGGGTTCTGTGGCTTTCCCTCGAGGCTTTCGCTCGAGGCTTTCCCACGAGGCTTTCCCACAGAGCTGTGCCACGTGCCACCTTGGTGTGAGTCGATCCTCGGCGTGAAAGACGAGCCGGTGAAGGGAAAAGACGTTCCTCTGGAATGGACTGAGACATCTGGGGGACTCTTGGAATGGTGGCACGACCCTGGAGTTCCTCTCGCCATTCCTGTTGAGAGGGCCTCCTCTTGAGATGCGACAGGAACGCCGGGTACTCTCTCCCAAAGAAGCAGGGAAAGGATCCCTCATCTCGAGCTACGAGGCGGAAACTGGGCTCCTCTGGATGTGGGCGGGACCCTCGTGTTTCCTCTTGAGTGGAGACGGGTATGTCGGGGAGCTTCTTGATTTGCACCAAGGGTGTGAAGGACCCTTTCGAAGTTTCAGAGGTGAGGTGTGATCAGCCTCGAGACGCCTCAGTGGAAATGGGCCGCATCTCGCCTGGAGGGGAGAACCTCCTGGATTTTCTCGACTTGCGGCAGGTCTTCTCGAGTTACGACGGGCCCCTCAGGGACCCGCTGTGTTGGCCTCAGGAAAGGCCAGTCCCCATGCGAGTTGCTAGGGGACCTCTCGAGATTCCTCTCCCGTCCATGCTGGGGCCTCAGTCCTTGTGTGGAGTCGGGGCCGGAACCTGAGGATTCCTCTCCAGTGTTGCCATGGATCTTGGGGTGCTTCTGAGTCTCCCCAGGGGACTCAGGCCTCGTTTCGAGTGGGGGCATGCACGTGCGCTTTCCTCCCGAGCTGCAGCAGTAGTGTCACGCTTCCTGTCACGTGGATCAAGGGATCTGTGGCTTTATCTCGAGGCTTTCCCACGAGGCTTTCCCACAGGGCTGTGCCACGTGCCACCTTGGTGTGAGTCGATCCTCGGCGTGAAAGACGAGCCGGTGAAGGGAAAAGACGTTCCTCTGGAATGGACTGAGATATCTGGGGGACTCTTGGAATGGTGGCAGGAACCTGGAGTTCCTCTCGTCGATCCTCTTGAGAGGGCCTCCTCTTGAGATGCGACGGGAACGCCGGGAAATCTTTTCCGACGAAGCAGGGAAAGGATCCCTCATTTCGAGCTACGAGGCGGAAACGGGGCTCCTCTGGATGTGGGCGGGACCCTCGTGTTTCCTCTCGAGTGGAGACGGGTATGTCGGGGAACTTCTTAATTTGCACCAAGGGTGTGAAGGACCCTTTCGAAGTTCCAGAGGTGAGGTGTGATCAGCCTCGAGACGCCTCAGCGGAAATGGGCCTCATCTCGCCTGGAGGGGAGAATCTCCTGGATTTTCTCGAATTGCGGCAGGTCTTCTTGAGTTACGACGGGGACCACAGGGACCCGCTGTGTTGGCCTCAGGAAAGGCCAGTCCACATTCGAGTTGCTAGGGGCCATCTCGGGATTCCTCTCCCGTCCATGCCGGGGCCTAAAACCTTTTGTGGAGTCGGGGCCGGAACCTGAGGATTCCTCTCCAGTGTTGCCATGGATCTTGGGGTGCTTCTGAGTCTCCCCAGGGGAGTCAGGCCTCGTCTCGAGTGGGGACATGCACGTGCGCTTTCCTCCCGAGCTGCAGCGGTAGTGTCACGATTCCTGTCACGTGGATCAAGGGTTCTGTGGCTTTCCCTCGAGGCTTTCGCTCGAGGCTTTCCCACGAGGCTTTCCCACAGAGCTGTGCCACGTGCCACCTTGGTGTGAGTCGATCCTCGGCGTGAAAGACGAGCCGGTGAAGGGAAAAGACGTTCCTCTGGAATGGACTGAGACATCTGGGGGACTCTTGGAATGGTGGCACGACCCTGGAGTTCCTCTCGCCATTCCTGTTGAGAGGGCCTCCTCTTGAGATGCGACAGGAACGCCGGGTTCTCTCTCCCAAAGAAGCAGGGAAAGGATCCCTCATCTCGAGCTACGAGGCGGAAACTGGGCTCCTCTGGATGTGGGCGGGACCCTCGTGTTTCCTCTTGAGTGGAGACGGGTATGTCGGGGAGCTTCTTGATTTGCACCAAGGGTGTGAAGGACCCTTTCGAAGTTTCAGAGGTGAGGTGTGATCAGCCTCGAGACGCCTCAGCGGAAATGGGCCGCATCTCGCCTGGAGGGGAGAACCTCCTGGATTTTCTCGAGTTGCGGCAGGTCTTCTCGAGTTACGACGGGCCCCTCAGGGACCCGCTGTGTTGGCCTCAGGAAAGGCCAGTCCCCATGCGAGTTGCTAGGGGACCTCTCGAGATTCCTCTCCCGTCCGTTCTGGGGCCTCAGTCCTTGTGTGGAGTCGGGGCCGGAACCTGAGGATTCCTCTCCAGTGTTGCCATGGATCTTGGGGTGCTTCTGAGTCTCCCCAGGGGACTCAGGCCTCGTTTCGAGTGGGGGCATGCACGTGCGCTTTCCTCCCGAGCTGCAGCAGTAGTGTCACGCTTCCTGTCACGTGGATCAAGGGATCTGTGGCTTTATCTCGAGGCTTTCCCACGAGGCTTTCCCACAGGGCTGTGCTACGTGCCACCTTGGTGTGAGTCGATCCTCGGCGTGAAAGACGAGCCGGTGAAGGGAAAAGACGTTCCTCTGGAATGGACTGAGATATCTGGGGGACTCTTGGAATGGTGGCAGGAACCTGGAGTTCCTCTCGTCGATCCTCTTGAGAGGGCCTCCTCTTGAGATGCGACGGGAACGCCGGGAAATCTTTTCCGACGAAGCAGGGAAAGGATCCCTCATTTCGAGCTACGAGGCGGAAACGGGGCTCCTCTGGATGTGGGCGGGACCCTCGTGTTTCCTCTCGAGTGGAGACGGGTATGTCGGGGAACTTCTTAATTTGCACCAAGGGTGTGAAGGACCCTTTCGAAGTTCCAGAGGTGAGGTGTGATCAGCCTCGAGACGCCTCAGCGGAAATGGGCCTCATCTCGCCTGGAGGGGAGAATCTCCTGGATTTTCTCGAATTGCGGCAGGTCTTCTTGAGTTACGACGGGGACCACAGGGACCCGCTGTGTTGGCCTCAGGAAAGGCCAGTCCACATTCGAGTTGCTAGGGGCCATCTCGGGATTCCTCTCCCGTCCATGCCGGGGCCTAAAACCTTTTGTGGAGTCGGGGCCGGAACCTGAGGATTCCTCTCCAGTGTTGCCATGGATCTTGGGGTGCTTCTGAGTCTCCCCAGGGGAGTCAGGCCTCGTCTCGAGTGGGGACATGCACGTGCGCTTTCCTCCCGAGCTGCAGCGGTAGTGTCACGATTCCTGTCACGTGGATCAAGGGTTCTGTGGCTTTCCCTCGAGGCTTTCGCTCGAGGCTTTCCCACGAGGCTTTCCCACAGAGCTGTGCCACGTGCCACCTTGGTGTGAGTCGATCCTCGGCGTGAAAGACGAGCCGGTGAAGGGAAAAGACGTTCCTCTGGAATGGACTGAGACATCTGGGGGACTCTTGGAATGGTGGCACGACCCTGGAGTTCCTCTCGCCATTCCTGTTGAGAGGGCCTCCTCTTGAGATGCGACAGGAACGCCGGGAACTCTCTCCCAAAGAAGCAGGGAAAGGATCCCTCATCTCGAGCTACGAGGCGGAAACTGGGCTCCTCTGGATGTGGGCGGGACCCTCGTGTTTCCTCTTGAGTGGAGACGGGTATGTCGGGCAGCTTCTTGATTTGCACCAAGGGTGTGAAGGACCCTTTCGAAGTTTCAGAGGTGACGTGTGATCAGCCTCGAGACGCCTCATCGGAAATGGGCCGCATCTCGCCTGGAGGGGAGAACCTCCTGGATTTTCTCGAGTTGCGGCAGGTCTTCTCGAGTTACGACGGGCACCTCAGGGACCCACTCTGGTGGCCTCAGGAAAGGAAAATCCCCATCCGAGTTGCTAGGGGACCTCTCGAGATTCCTCACCCGTCCATGCCGTGGCCTCAGTCCTTGTGTGGAGTCGGGGCCGGAACATGAGGATTCCTCTCCAGTGTTGCCATGGATCTTGGGGTGCTTCTGAGTCTCCCCAGGGGACTCAGGCCTCGTCTCGAGTGGGGGCATGCACGTGCGTTTTCCTCCCGAGCTGCAGCAGTAGTGTCACGCTTCCTGTCACGTGGATCAAGTGATCTGCGGCTTTCCCTCGAGGCTTTCCCACGAGGCTTTCCCACAGGGCTGTGCCACGTGCCACCTTGGTGTGAGTCGATCCTCGGAGTGAAAGACGAGCCTGTGAAGGGAAAAGAAGTTACTCTGGAATGGACTGTGACATCTGGGGGACTCTTGGAATGGTGGCACGACCCTGAAGTTCCTCTCGTCGATCCTCTTGAGAGGGCCTCCTCTTGAGATGCGACGGGAACGCCGGGAACTCTTTTCCGATGAAGCAGGGAAAGGATCCCTCATCTCGAGCTACGATGTGGAAACGGGGCTCCTCTGGATGTGGGCGGGACCCTCGTGTTTCCTCTCGAGTGGAGACGGGTATGTCGGGGAACTTCTTGATTTGCACCAAGGGTGTGAAGGACCCTTTCGAAGTTCCAGAGGTGAGGTGTGATCAGCCTCGAGACGCCTCAGCGGAAATGGGCCTCATCTCGCCTGGAGGGGAGAACCTCCTGGATTTTCTCAAGTTGCGGCAGGTCTTCTCGAGTTACGACGGGGACCTCAGGGACCCGCTCTGGTGGCCTCAGGAAAGGCCAGTCCCCATGCGAGTTGCTAGGGGCCTCTCGGGTTTCCTCTCCCGTCCATGCCGGGGCCTCAGTCCTTGTGTGGAGTCGGGCCCGGAACCTGAGGATTTCTCTGCAGTGTTGCCATGTATCTTGGGGTGCTTCTGAGTCTCCCCAGGGGAGTCAGGCCTCGTCTCGAGTGGTGGCATGCACGTGCGCTTTCCTCCCGAGCTGCAGCAGTAGTGTCACCCTTCCTGTCACGTGGATCAAGTGATCTGCGGCTTTCCCTCGAGGCTTTCCCACGAGGCTTTCCCACAGGGCTATGCCACGTGCCACCTTGGTGTGAGTCAATCCTAGGTGTGAAAGATGAGCCGGTGAAGGGAAAAGAGGTTCCTCTGGAATGGACTGAGACATCTGGGGGACTCTTGGAATGGTGGCATGACCCTGGAGTTCCTCTCGCCGTTCCTGTTGAGAGGGCCTCCTCTAGAGATGCGACGGGAACGCCGGGAAATCTTTCCGACGAAGCAGGGAAAGGATCCCTCATCTCGAGCTACGAGGCGGAAACGGGGCTCCTCTGCATGTGGGCGGGACTCTCGTGTTTCCTCTCGAGTGGAGACGGGTATGTCGGGGAGCTTCTTGATTTGCACCAAGGGTGTGAAGGACCCTTTCGAAGTTTCAGAGGTGAGGTGTGATCAGCCTCGAGACGCCTCAGCGGAAATGGGCCGCATCTCGCCTGGAGGGGAGAACCTCCTGGATTTTCTCGAGTTGCGGCAGGTCTTCTTGAGTTACGACGGGGACCTCAGGGACCCGCTCTGGTGGCCTCAGGAAAGGCCAGTCCCCATGCGAGTTGCTAGGGGCCATCTCGGGATTCCTCTCCCGTCCATGCCGGGGCCTAAGACCTTGTGTGAAGTCGGGGCTGGAACCTGAGGATTCCTCTCCAGTGTTGCCATGTATCTTGGGGTGCTTCTGAGTCTCCCCAGGGGAGTCAGGCCTCGTCTCGAGTGGGGGCATGCACGTGTGCTTTCCTCCCGAGCTGCAGCAGTAATGTCACGCTTCCGGTCATGTGGATCAAGGTTTCTGTGGTTTCCCTCGAGGCTTTCGCTCGAGGCTTTCCAACGAGACTTTCCCACAGGGCAGTGCCACCTGCCACCTTGGTGTGAGTCGATCCTCGGCGTGAAAGACGAGCCAGTGAAGGAAAAAGAGGTTCCGCTGGAATGGACTGAGACATCTGGGGGACTCTTGGAATGATGGCACGACCCTGGAGTTCCTCTCGCCGTTCTTGTTGAGAGGGCCTCCTCTTGAGAAGCGACAGGAAGGCCGGGAACTCTTTCCCGACGAAGCAGGGAAAGGATCCCTCATCTCGAGCGACGAGGCGGAAACGGGACACCTCTGGATGTGGGCGGGACCTCGTGTTTCCTCTCGAGTGGAGACGGGTATGTCGGGGAACTTCTTGATTTGCACCAAGGGTGTGAAGGACCCTTTCGAAGTTTCAGAGGTGAGGTGTGATCAGCCTCGAGACGCCTCAACGGAAATGGGCCGCATCTCGCCTGGAGGGGAGATCTTCCGGGATATTCTCCAGTTGCGGCAGGTCTTCTCGAGTTACGACGGGCACCTCAGGGACCCGCTCTGGTGGCCTCAGGAAAGGCCAGTCCCCATGCGAGTTGCAAGGGGACCTGTCGAGATTCCTCTCCCGTCAATGCCAGGGCCTCAGTCCTTGTGTGGAAAAGGGGCCGGAACCTGAGGTTTCCTCTCCAGTGTTGCCATGGATCTTGGGGTGCTTCTGAGTTTCCCCAGGGGACTCAGGCCTCGTCTCGAGGGGGGGCATGTACGTACGCTTTCCTCCGGAGCTGCAGCATTAGTGTCACGCTTCCTGTCACGTGGATCAAGTGATCTGCGGCTTTCCCTCGAGGATTTCCCACGAGGCTTTCCCACAGGGCTGTGCCACGTGCCACCTTGGTGTGAGTCGATCCTCGGCGTGAAAGACGAGCCGGTGAAGGGAAAAGAGGTTCCTCTGGAATGGACTGAGACATCTGGGGGACTCTTGGAATGGTGGCACGACCCTGGAGTTCCTCTCGCCGTTCCTGTTGAGAGGGCCTCCTCTTGAGATGCGACGGGAACGCCGGGAACTCTTTTCCGATGAAGCAGGGAAAGGATCCCTCATTTCGAGCTATGAGGCGGAAACGGGGCTCCTCTGGATGTGGGCGGGACCCTCGTGTTTCCTCTCGAGTGGAGACGGGTATGTCGGGGAACTTCTTGATTTGCACCAAGGGTGTGAAAGACCCTTTCGTAGTTCCAGAGGTGAGGTGTGATCAGCCTGGAGATGCCTCAGCGGAAATGGGCCTCATCTCGCCTGGAGGGGAGAATCTCCTGGATTTTCTCGAGTTGCGGCAGTTCTTCTTGAGTTACGACGGGGACCACAGGGACCCGCTGTGTTGGCCTCAGGAAAGGCCAGTCCACATTCGAGTTGCTAGGGGCCATCTCGGGATTACTCTCCCGTCCATGCCGGGGCCTAAAACCTTGTGTGGAGTCGGGGCCGGAACCTGAGGATTCCTCTCCAGTGTTGCCATGGATCTTGGGGTGCTTCTGAGTCTCCCCAGGGGAGTCAGGCCTCGTCTCGAGTGGGGGCATGCACGTGCGCTTTCCTCCCGAGCTGCAGCGGTAGTGTCACGCTTCCTGTCACGTGGATCAAGGGTTCTGTGGCTTTCCCTCGAGGCTTTCGCTCGAGGCTTTCCCACGAGGCTTTCCCACAGAGCTGTGCCACGTGCCACCTTGGTGTGAGTCGATCCTCGGCGTGAAATACGAGCCGGTGAAGGGAAAAGAGGTTCCTCTGGAATGGACTGAGACATCTGGGGGACTCTTGGAATGGTGGCACGACCCTGGTGTTCCTCTCGCCGTTCCTGTTGAGAGGGCCTCCTCTTGAGATACGACGGGAACGCCGGGAACTCTTTCCCGAGGAAGCAGGGAAAGGATCCCTCATCTCGAGCTACGGGGCAGAAACGGGGCTCCTCTGGATGTGGGCGGGACCCGCGTGTTTCCTCTCGAGTGGAGACGGGTATGTCGGGGAGCTTCTTGATTTGCACCAAGGGTGTGAAGGACCCTTTCGAAGTTTCAGAGGTGAGGTGTGATCAGCCTCGAGACGCCTCAGCGGAAATGGGCCGCATCTCGCCTGGAGGGGAGAACCTCCTGGATTTTCTCGATTTGCGGCAGGTCTTCTCGAGTTACGACGGGCACCTCAGGGACCCACTCTGGTGGCCTCAGGAAAGGAAAATCCCCATCCGAGTTGCTAGGGGACCTCTCGAGATTCCTCTCCCGTCCATGCCGTGGCCTCAGTCCTTGTGTGGAGTCGGGGCCGGAACATGAGGATTCCTCTCCAGTGTTGCCATGGATCTTGGGGTGCTTCTGAGTCTCCCCAGGGGACTCAGGCCTCGTCTCGAGTGGAGGCATGCACGTGCGCTTTCCTCCCGAGCTGCAGCAATAGTGTCACGCTTCCTGTCACGTGGATCAAGTGATCTGCGGCTTTCCCTCGAGGCTTTCCCACGAGGCTTTCCCACAGGGCTGTGCCACGTGCCACCTTGGTGTGAGTCGATCCTCGGCGTGAAAGACGAGCCTGTGAAGGGAAAAGAAGTTACTCTGGAATGGACTGAGACATCTGGGGGACTCTTGGAATGGTGGCACGACCCTGAATTTCCTCTCGTCGATCCTCTTGAGAGGGCCTCCTCTTGAGATGTGACGGGAACGCCGGGAACTCTTTTCCGATGAAGCAGGGAAAGGATCCCTCATCTCGAGCTACGAGGCGGAAACGGGGCTCCTCTGGATGTGGGCGGGACCCTCGTGTTTCCCCTCGAGTGGAGACGGGTATGTCGGGGAGCTTCTTTATTTGCACCAAGGGTGTGAAGGACCCTTTCGAAGTTTCAGAGGTGAGGTATGATCAGCCTCGAGACGCCTCAGTGGAAATGGGCCGCATCTCGCCTGAAGGGGAGAACCTCCTGGATTTTCTCAAGTTGCGGCAAGTCTTCTCGAGTTACGACGGCGACCTCAGGGAACCGCTCTGGTGGCCTCAGGAAAGGCCAGTCCCCATGCGAGTTGCTAGGGGACCTCTCGGGTTTCCTCTCCCGTCCATGCCGGGGCCTCAGTCCTTGTGTGGAGTGGGGCCCGGAACCTGAGGATTCCTCTCCAGTGTTGCCATGGATCTTGGGGTGCTTCTGAGTCTCCCCAGGGAAGTCAGGCCTCGTGTCGAGTGGAGGCATGCACGTGCGCTTTCCTCCCGATCTGCAGCAGTAGTGTCACGCTTCCTGTCACGTGGATCAAGGGATCTGTGGATTTCCCTCGAGGCTTTCGCTCGAGGCTTTCCCACGAGGCTTTCCCACAGGGCTGTGCCACGTGCCACATTGGTGTGAGTCGATCCTCGAGTGAAAGACGAGCCGGTGAAGGGAAAAGAGGTTACTCTGGAATGGACTGAGACATCTGGGGGACTCTTGGAATGGTGGCACGACCCTGGAGTTCCTCTCACCGTTCCTGTTGAGAGGGCCTCCTCTTGAGATGCGACGGGAAGGCCGGGAACTCTTTCCCGACGAAGCAGGGAAAGGATCCCTCATCTCGAGCTACGAGGCGGAAACGAGGCTCATTTGATTGTGGACGGGACCCTCGTGTTTCCTCTCGAGTGGAGACGGGTATGTCGGGGAACTTCTTGATTTGCACCAAGGATGTGAAGGACCCTTTCGAAGTTCCAGAGGTGAGGTGTGATCAGCCTCGAGACGCCTCAGCGGAAATGGGCCGCATCTCGCCTGGAGGGGAGAACCTCCTGGATTTTCTCGAGTTGCGGCAGGTCTTCTTGAGTTACGACGGGGACCTCAGGGTCCCGCTCTGGTGGCCTCAGGAGAGGCCAGACCCCATGCGAATTGCTACGGGCCATCTCGGGATTCCTCTCCCGTCCATGCCGGGGCCTAAGACCTTGTGTGGAGTCGGGGCCGGAACCTGAGGATTCCTCTCCAGTGTTGCCATGGATTTTGGGGTGCTTCTGAGTCTCCCCAGGGTTGTCAGGCCTCGTCTCGAGTGGGGGCATGCACGTGTGCTTTCCTCCCGAGCTGCAGCATTAGTGTCACGCTTCCTGTCACGTGGATCAAGGGATCTGTGGCTTTCCCTCGAGGCTGTCCCTCGAGGCTTTCCCTCGAGGCTTTCCCACAGGGCTGTGCCACGTGCCACCTTTGTGTGTGTCGATCCTCGGCGTGAAAGACGAGCCGGTGAAGGGAAAAGAGGTTCCTCTGGAATGGACTGAGTCATCTGGGGGACTCTTGGAATGGTGGCACGACCCTGGAGTTCCTCTCGCCGTTCCTGTTGAGAGGGACTCTTCTTGAGATGCGACGGGAATGCCGGGAACTCTTTCCCGACGAAGCAGGGAAAGGATCCCTCATCTCGAGCTACGAGGTGGAAACGGGGCTCCTCTGGATGTGGGCGGGACCCTCGTGTTTCCACTCGAGTGGACATGGGTATGTCGGGGAACTTCTTGATTTGTACCAAAGGTGTGAAGGACCCTTTCGAAGTTCCAGAGGTGAGGTGTGATCATCCTCGTGACGCCTCAGCGGAAATGGGCCTCATCTCACCTGGAGGGGAGAACCTCCTGGATTTTCTCGAGTTGTGGCAGGTCTTCTCGAGTTAAGACGGGGACCTCAGGGACCCGCTCTGGTGGCCTCAGGAAAGGCCAGTCCCCATGCGAGTTGCTAGGGGACCTCTCGGGATTCCTCTCCCGTCCATGCCGCGGCCTCAGTCCTTGTGAGGAGTCGGGGCCGGAACCTGAGGATTCCTCTCCAGTGTTGCCATGGATCTTGGGGTGCTTCTGAGTCTCCCCAGGGGAGTCAGGCCTCGTCTCGTGTGGGGGCATGCACGTGCGCTTTCCTCCCGAGCTGCAGCAGTAGTGTCACGCTTCCTGTCACGTGGATCAAGGGATCTGTGGCTTTCCCTCGAGGCTGTCCATCGAGGCTGTCCCTCGAGGCTTTCCCACAGGCCTGTGCCACGTGCCTCCTTGGTGTGAGTCGATCCTCGGCGTGAAAGACGAGCCGGTGAAGGGAAAAGAGGTTCCTCTGGGATGGACTGAGACATCTGGTGGACACTTGGAATGGTGGCACGACCCTGGAGTTCCTCTCGCCGTTCCTGTTGAGAGGGCCTCCTCTTGAGATGCGACGGGATCGCCGGGAACTCTTTCCCGACGAAGAAGGGAAAGGATCCCTCATCTCGAGCTACGAGGCGGAAACGGGGCTCCTCTGGATGTGGGCGGAACCCTCGTGTTTCCTCTCGAGTGGAGACGGGTATGTCGGGGAACTTCTTGATTTGCACCAAGGGTGTGAAGGACCCTTTCGAAGTTCCAGAGGTGAGGTGTGATCAGCCTCGAGACGCCTCAGCGGACATGGGCCGCATCTCGCCTGGAGGGGAGAACCTCCTGGATTTTCTCGAGTTGTGGCAGGTCTTCTTGAGTTACGACGGGGACCTTAGGGACCCGCTCTGGTGGCCTCAGGAAAGGCCAGTCCCCGTGCGAGATGCTAGGGGCCATCTCGGGATTCCTCTCCCGTCCATGCCGGGGCCTAAGACCTTGTGTGGAGTCGGGGCCGGAACCTGAGGATTCCTCTCCAGTGTTGCCATGGATCTTGGGGTGCTTCTGAGTCTCCCCAGGGGAGTCAGACCTCGTCTCGAGTGGGGGCATGCACGTACGCTTTCCTCCCGAGCTGCAGCAGTAGTGTCACGGTTCCTGTCACGTGGATCAAGGGATCTGTGGTTTCCCTCGAGGCTTTCGCTAGAGGCTTTCCCACGAGGCTTTCCCACAGGGCTGTGCCACGTGCCACCTTGTTGGGAGTGGATCCTCGGCGTGAAAGACGAGCCACTGAAGGGAAAAGAGGTTCCTCTGGAATGGACTGAGACATCTGGGGACTCTTGGAATGGTGGCACGACCCTGGAGTTCCTCTGGCCGTTCCTGTTGAGAAGGCCTCCTCTTGAGATGCGACGGGAACGCCGGGAACTCTTTCCCGACGAAGCAGGGAAAGGATCCCTCATCTCGAGGTACGAGGCGGAAACGGGGCTCCTCTGGATGTGGGCGGGACCCTCGTGTTTCCGCTCGAGTGGAGACGGGTATGTCGGGGAACTTCTTGATTTGCACCAAGGGTGTGAAGGACCCTTTCGAAGTTCCATAGGTGAGGTGTGATCAGCCTGGAGACGCCTCAGCGGAAATGGGCCTCATCTCGCCTGGAGGGGAGAACCTCCTGGATTTTCTCGAGCTGCGGCAGGTCTTCTCGAGTTACGACGGGGACCTCAGGGACCCGCTCTGGTGGCCTCAGGAGAGGCCAGTCCCCATGCGAGTTGCTAGGGGCCATCTCGGGATTCCTCTCCCGTCCATGCCGGGGCCTAAAACCTTGTGTGTAGTCGGGGCCGGAACCTGAGGATTCCTATCCAGTGTTGCCATGGATCTTGGGGTGCTTCTGAGTCTCCCCAGGGGAGTCAGGACTCGTCTCGAGTGGGGGCATGCACGTGTGCTTTCCTCCCGAGCTGCAGCAGTAGTGTCACGCTTCCGGTTACGTGGATTAAGTGTTCTGTGGTTTCCCTCGAGGCTTTCGCTCGAGGCTTTCCCACGAGACTTTCCCACAGGGCAGTGCCCCCTGCCACCTTGGTGTGAGTCGATCGTCAGCGTGAAAGTCGAGCCGGTGTAGGGAAAAGAGGTTCCTCTGGAATGGACTGAGACATCTGGGGGACTCTTGGAATGGTGGCACGACCCTGGAGTTCCTCTCGCCGTTCCTATTGAGAGGGCCTCCTCTTGAGAAGCGACAGGAAGGCCGGGAACTCTTTCCCGACGAAGCACGGAAAGGATCCCACATCTCGAGCGACGAGGCGGAAACGGGGCTCCTCTGGACGTGGGCGGGACCCTCGTGTTTCCTCTCGAGTGGAGACGGGTATTTCGGGGAACATCTTGATTTGCACCAAGGGTGTGAAGGACCCTTTCGAAGTTCCAGAGGTGAGGTGTGATCAGCCTCGAGACGCCTCAGCGGAAATGGGCCTCATCTCGCCTGGAGGGGAGAACCTCCTGGATTTTCTCAAGTTGCGGCAGGTCTTCTCGAGTTACGACGGGGACCTCAGGGACCCGCTCTGGTGGCCTCAGGAAAGGCCAGTCCCCATGCGAGTTGCTAGGGGACCTCTCGGGTTTCCTCTCCCGTCCATGCCGGGGCCTCAGTCCTTGTGTGGAGTCGGGCCCGGAACCTGAGGATTTCTCTGCAGTGTTGCCATGTATCTTGGGGTGCTTCTGAGTCTCCCCAGGGGAGTCAGGCCTCGTCTCGAGTGGTGGCATGCACGTGCGCTTTCCTCCCGAGCTGCAGCAGTAGTGTCACCCTTCCTGTCACGTGGATCAAGTGATCTGCAGCTTTCCCTCGAGGCTTTCCCACGAGGCTTTCCCACAGGGCTATGCCACGTGCCACCTTGGTGTGAGTCAATCCTAGGTGTGAAAGATGAGCCGGTGAAGGGAAAAGAGGTTCCTCTGGAATGGACTGAGACATCTGGGGGACTCTTGGAATGGTGGCATGACCCTGGAGATCCTCTCGCCGTTCCTGTTGAGAGGGCCTCCTCTAGAGATGCGACGGGAACGCCGGGAAATCTTTCCGACGAAGCAGGGAAAGGATCCCTCATCTCGAGCTACGAGGCGGAAACGGGGCTCCTCTGGATGTGGGCGGGACCCTCGTGATTCCTCTCGAGTGGAGACGGGTATGTCGGGGAGCTTCTTGATTTGCACCAAGGGTGTGAAGGACCCTTTCGAAGTTTCAGAGGTGAGGTGTGATCAGCCTCGAGACGCCTCAGCGGAAATGGGCCGCATCTCGCCTGGAGGGGAGAACCTCCTGGATTTTCTCGAGTTGCGGCAGGTCTTCTTGAGTTACGACGGGGACCTCAGGGACCCGCTCTGGTGGCCTCAGGAAAGGCCAGTCCCCATGCGAGTTGCTAGGGGCCATCTCGGGATTCCTCTCCCGTCCATGCCGGGGCCTAAGACCTTGTGTGAAGTCGGGGCTGGAACCTGAGGATTCCTCTCCAGTGTTGCCATGTATCTTGGGGTGCTTCTGAGTCTCCCCAGGGGAGTCAGGCCTCGTCTCGAGTGGGGGCATGCACGTGTGCTTTCCTCCCGAGCTGCAGCAGTAATGTCACGCTTCCTGTCCCGTGGATCAAGGGATCTGTGGCTTTCCCTCGAGGCTGTCCCTCGAGGCTTTCCCTCGAGGCTTTCCGACAGGGCTGTGCCACGTGCCACCTTTGTGTGTGTCGATCCTCGGCGTGAAAGACGAGCCGGTGAAGGGAAAAGAGGTTCCTCTGGAATGGACTGAGTCATCTGGGGGACTCTTGGAATGGTGGCACGACCCTGGAGTTCCTCTCGCCGTTCCTGTTGAGAGGGACTCTTCTTGAGATGCGACGGGAATGCCGGGAACTCTTTCCCGACGAAGCAGGGAAAGGATCCCTCATCTCGAGCTACGAGGTGGAAACGGGGCTCCTCTGGATGTGGGCGGGACCCTCGTGTTTCCACTCGAGTGGACATGGGTATGTCGGGGAACTTCTTGATTTGTACCAAAGGTGTGAAGGACCCTTTCGAAGTTCCAGAGGTGAGGTGTGATCATCCTCGTGACGCCTCAGCGGAAATGGGCCTCATCTCACCTGGAGGGGAGAACCTCCTGGATTTTCTCGAGTTGTGGCAGGTCTTCTCGAGTTAAGACGGGGACCTCAGGGACCCGCTCTGGTGGCCTCAGGAAAGGCCAGTCCCCATGCGAGTTGCTAGGGGACCTCTCGGGATTCCTCTCCCGTCCATGCCGCGGCCTCAGTCCTTGTGAGGAGTCGGGGCCGGAACCTGAGGATTCCTCTCCAGTGTTGCCATGGATCTTGGGGTGCTTCTGAGTCTCCCCAGGGGAGTCAGGCCTCGTCTCGAGTGGGGGCATGCACGTGCGCTTTCCTCCCGAGCTGCAGCAGTAGTGTCACGCTTCCTGTCACGTGGATCAAGGGATCTGTGGCTTTCCCTCGAGGCTGTCCATCGAGGCTGTCCCTCGAGGCTTTCCCACAGGCCTGTGCCACGTGCCTTCTTGGTGTGAGTCGATCCTCGGCGTGAAAGACGAGCCGGTGAAGGGAAAAGAGGTTCCTCTGGGATGGACTGAGACATCTGGTGGACACTTGGAATGGTGGCACGACCCTGGAGTTCCTCTCGCCGTTCCTGTTGAGAGGGCCTCCTCTTGAGATGCGACGGGAACGCCGGGAACTCTTTCCCGACGAAGAAGGGAAAGGATCCCTCATCTCGAGCTACGAGGCGGAAACGGGGCTCCTCTGGATGTGGGCGGAACCCTCGTGTTTCCTCTCGAGTGGAGACGGGTATGTCGGGGAACTTCTTGATTTGCACCAAGGGTGTGAAGGACCCTTTCGAAGTTCCAGAGGTGAGGTGTGATCAGCCTCCAGACGCCTCAGCGGACATGGGCCTCATCTCGCCTGGAGGGGAGAACCTCCTGGATTTTCTCGAGTTGCGGCAGGTCTTCTTGAGTTACGACGGGGACCTCAGGGACCCGCTCTGGTGGCCTCAGGAAAGGCCAGTCCCCGTGCGAGATGCTAGGGGCCATCTCGGGATTCCTCTCCCGTCCATGCCGGGGCCTAAGACCTTGTGTGGAGTCGGGGCCGGAACCTGAGGATTCCTCTCCAGTGTTGCCATGGATCTTGGGGTGCTTCTGAGTCTCCCCAGGGGAGTCAGACCTCGTCTCGAGTGGGGGCATGCACGTACGCTTTCCCCCCGAGCTGCAGCAGTAGTGTCACGGTTCCTGTCACGTGGATCAAGGGATCTGTGGTTTCCCTCGAGGCTTTCGCTAGAGGCTTTCCCACGAGGCTTTCCCACAGGGCTGTGCCACGTGCCACCTTGTTGGGAGTGGATCCTCGGCGTGAAAGACGAGCCACTGAAGGGAAAAGAGGTTCCTCTGGAATGGACTGAGACATCTGGGGACTCTTGGAATGGTGGCACGACCCTGGAGTTCCTCTGGCCGTTCCTGTTGAGAAGGCCTCCTCTTGAGATGCGACGGGAACGCCGGGAACTCTTTCCCGACGAAGCAGGGAAAGGATCCCTCATCTCGAGCTACGAGGCGGAAACGGGGCTCCTCTGGATGTGGGCGGGACCCTCGTGTTTCCGCTCGAGTGGAGACGGGTATGTCGGGGAACTTCTTGATTTGCACCAAGGGTGTGAAGGACCCTTTCGAAGTTCCATAGGTGAGGTGTGATCAGCCTGGAGACGCCTCAGCGGAAATGGGCCTCATCTCGCCTGGAGGGGAGAACCTCCTGGATTTTCTCGAGCTGCGGCAGGTCTTCTCCAGTTACGACGGGGACCTCAGGGACCCGCTCTGGTGGCCTCAGGAGAGGCCAGTCCCCATGCGAGTTGCTAGGGGCCATCTCGGGATTCCTCTCCCGTCCATGCCGGGGCCTAAAACCTTGTGTGTAGTCGGGGCCGGAACCTGAGGATTCCTATCCAGTGTTGCCATGGATCTTGGGGTGCTTCTGAGTCTCCCCAGGGGAGTCAGGACTCGTCTCGAGTGGGGGCATGCACGTGTGCTTTCCTCCCGAGCTGCAGCAGTAGTGTCACGCTTCCGGTTACGTGGATTAAGTGTTCTGTGGTTTCCCTCGAGGCTTTCGCTCGAGGCTTTCCCACGAGACTTTCCCACAGGGCAGTGCCCCCTGCCACCTTGGTGTGAGTCGATCGTCAGCGTGAAAGTCGAGCCGGTGTAGGGAAAAGAGGTTCCTCTGGAATGGACTGAGACATCTGGGGGACTCTTGGAATGGTGGCACGACCCTGGAGTTCCTCTCGCCGTTCCTATTGAGAGGGCCTCCTCTTGAGAAGCGACAGGAAGGCCGGGAACTCTTTCCCGACGAAGCACGGAAAGGATCCCACATCTCGAGCGACGAGGCGGAAACGGGGCTCCTCTGGATGTGGGCGGGACCCTCGTGTTTCCTCTCGAGTGGAGACGGGTATTTCGGGGAACATCTTGATTTGCACCAAGGGTGTGAAGGACCCTTTCGAAGTTCCAGAGGTGAGGTGTGATCAGCCTCGAGACGCCTCAGCGGAAATGGGCCTCATCTCGCCTGGAGGGGAGAACCTCCTGGATTTTCTCAAGTTGCGGCAGGTCTTCTCGAGTTACGACGGGGACCTCAGGGACCCGCTCTGGTGGCCTCAGGAAAGGCCAGTCCCCATGCGAGTTGCTAGGGGACCTCTCGGGTTTCCTCTCCCGTCCATGCCGGGGCCTCAGTCCTTGTGTGGAGTCGGGCCCGGAACCTGAGGATTTCTCTGCAGTGTTGCCATGTATCTTGGGGTGCTTCTGAGTCTCCCCAGGGGAGTCAGGCCTCGTCTCGAGTGGTGGCATGCACGTGCGCTTTCCTCCCGAGCTGCAGCAGTAGTGTCACCCTTCCTGTCACGTGGATCAAGTGATCTGCGGCTTTCCCTCGAGGCTTTCCCACGAGGCTTTCCCACAGGGCTATGCCACGTGCCACCTTGGTGTGAGTCAATCCTAGGTGTGAAAGATGAGCCGGTGAAGGGAAAAGAGGTTCCTCTGGAATGGACTGAGACATCTGGGGGACTCTTGGAATGGTGGCATGACCCTGGAGTTCCTCTCGCCGTTCCTGTTGAGAGGGCCTCCTCTAGAGATGCGACGGGAACGCCGGGAAATCTTTCCGACGAAGCAGGGAAAGGATCCCTCATCTCGAGCTACGAGGCGGAAACGGGGCTCCTCTGCATGTGGGCGGGACTCTCGTGTTTCCTCTCGAGTGGAGACGGGTATGTCGGGGAGCTTCTTGATTTGCACCAAGGGTGTGAAGGACCCTTTCGAAGTTTCAGAGGTGAGGTGTGATCAGCCTCGAGACGCCTCAGCGGAAATGGGCCGCATCTCGCCTGGAGGGGAGAACCTCCTGGATTTTCTCGAGTTGCGGCAGGTCTTCTTGAGTTACGACGGGGACCTCAGGGACCCGCTCTGGTGGCCTCAGGAAAGGCCAGTCCCCATGCGAGTTGCTAGGGGCCATCTCGGGATTCCTCTCCCGTCCATGCCGGGGCCTAAGACCTTGTGTGAAGTCGGGGCTGGAACCTGAGGATTCCTCTCCAGTGTTGCCATGTATCTTGGGGTGCTTCTGAGTCTCCCCATGGGAGTCAGGCCTCGTCTCGAGTGGGGGCATGCACGTGTGCTTTCCTCCCGAGCTGCAGCAGTAATGTCACGCTTCCTGTCCCGTGGATCAAGGGATCTGTGGCTTTCCCTCGAGGCTGTCCCTCGAGGCTTTCCCTCGAGGCTTTCCGACAGGGCTGTGCCACGTGCCACCTTTGTGTGTGTCGATCCTCGGCGTGAAAGACGAGCCGGTGAAGGGAAAAGAGGTTCCTCTGGAATGGACTGAGTCATCTGGGGGACTCTTGGAATGGTGGCACGACCCTGGAGTTCCTCTCGCCGTTCCTGTTGAGAGGGACTCTTCTTGAGATGCGACGGGAATGCCGGGAACTCTTTCCCGACGAAGCAGGGAAAGGATCCCTCATCTCGAGCTACGAGGTGGAAACGGGGCTCCTCTGGATGTGGGCGGGACCCTCGTGTTTCCACTCGAGTGGACATGGGTATGTCGGGGAACTTCTTGATTTGTACCAAAGGTGTGAAGGACCCTTTCGAAGTTCCAGAGGTGAGGTGTGATCATCCTCGTGACGCCTCAGCGGAAATGGGCCTCATCTCACCTGGAGGGGAGAACCTCCTGGATTTTCTCGAGTTGTGGCAGGTCTTCTCGAGTTAAGACGGGGACCTCAGGGACCCGCTCTGGTGGCCTCAGGAAAGGCCAGTCCCCATGCGAGTTGCTAGGGGACCTCTCGGGATTCCTCTCCCGTCCATGCCGCGGCCTCAGTCCTTGTGAGGAGTCGGGGCCGGAACCTGAGGATTCCTCTCCAGTGTTGCCATGGATCTTGGGGTGCTTCTGAGTCTCCCCAGGGGAGTCAGGCCTCGTCTCGAGTGGGGGCATGCACGTGCGCTTTCCTCCCGAGCTGCAGCAGTAGTGTCACGCTTCCTGTCACGTGGATCAAGGGATCTGTGGCTTTCCCTCGAGGCTGTCCATCGAGGCTGTCCCTCGAGGCTTTCCCACAGGCCTGTGCCACGTGCCTCCTTGGTGTGAGTCGATCCTCGGCGTGAAAGACGAGCCGGTGAAGGGAAAAGAGTTTCCTCTGGGATGGACTGAGACATCTGGTGGACACTTGGAATGGTGGCACGACCCTGGAGTTCCTCTCGCCGTTCCTGTTGAGAGGGCCTCCTCTTGAGATGCGACGGGAACGCCGGGAACTCTTTCCCGACGAAGAAGGGAAAGGATCCCTCATCTCGAGCTACGAGGCGGAAACGGGGCTCCTCTGGATGTGGGCGGAACCCTCGTGTTTCCTCTCGAGTGGAGACGGGTATGTCGGGGAACTTCTTGATTTGCACCAAGGGTGTGAAGGACCCTTTCGAAGTTCCAGAGGTGAGGTGTGATCAGCCTCCAGACGCCTCAGCGGACATGGGCCTCATCTCGCCTGGAGGGGAGAACCTCCTGGATTTTCTCGAGTTGCGGCAGGTCTTCTTGAGTTACGACGGGGACCTCAGGGACCCGCTCTGGTGGCCTCAGGAAAGGCCAGTCCCCGTGCGAGATGCTAGGGGCCATCTCGGGATTCCTCTCCCGTCCATGCCGGGGCCTAAGACCTTGTGTGGAGTCGGGGCCGGAACCTGAGGATTCCTCTCCAGTGTTGCCATGGATCTTGGGGTGCTTCTGAGTCTCCCCAGGGGAGTCAGACCTCGTCTCGAGTGGGGGCATGCACGTACGCTTTCCCCCCGAGCTGCAGCAGTAGTGTCACGGTTCCTGTCACGTGGATCAAGGGATCTGTGGTTTCCCTCGAGGCTTTCGCTAGAGGCTTTCCCACGAGGCTTTCCCACAGGGCTGTGCCACGTGCCACCTTGTTGGGAGTGGATCCTCGGCGTGAAAGACGAGCCACTGAAGGGAAAAGAGGTTCCTCTGGAATGGACTGAGACATCTGGGGACTCTTGGAATGGTGGCACGACCCTGGAGTTCCTCTGGCCGTTCCTGTTGAGAAGGCCTCCTCTTGAGATGCGACGGGAACGCCGGGAACTCTTTCCCGACGAAGCAGGGAAAGGATCCCTCATCTCGAGGTACGAGGCGGAAACGGGGCTCCTCTGGATGTGGGCGGGACCCTCGTGTTTCCGCTCGAGTGGAGACGGGTATGTCGGGGAACTTCTTGATTTGCACCAAGGGTGTGAAGGACCCTTTCGAAGTTCCATAGGTGAGGTGTGATCAGCCTGGAGACGCCTCAGCGGAAATGGGCCTCATCTCGCCTGGAGGGGAGAACCTCCTGGATTTTCTCGAGCTGCGGCAGGTCTTCTCGAGTTACGACGGGGACCTCAGGGACCCGCTCTGGTGGCCTCAGGAGAGGCCAGTCCCCATGCGAGTTGCTAGGGGCCATCTCGGGATTCCTCTCCCGTCCATGCCGGGGCCTAAAACCTTGTGTGTAGTCGGGGCCGGAACCTGAGGATTCCTATCCAGTGTTGCCATGGATCTTGCGGTGCTTCTGAGTCTCCCCAGGGGAGTCAGGACTCGTCTCGAGTGGGGGCATGCACGTGTGCTTTCCTCCCGAGCTGCAGCAGTAGTGTCACGCTTCCGGTTACGTGGATTAAGTGTTCTGTGGTTTCCCTCGAGGCTTTCGCTCGAGGCTTTCCCACGAGACTTTCCCACAGGGCAGTGCCCCCTGCCACCTTGGTGTGAGTCGATCGTCAGCGTGAAAGTCGAGCCGGTGTAGGGAAAAGAGGTTCCTCTGGAATGGACTGAGACATCTGGGGGACTCTTGGAATGGTGGCACGACCCTGGAGTTCCTCTCGCCGTTCCTATTGAGAGGGCCTCCTCTTGAGAAGCGACAGGAAGGCCGGGAACTCTTTCCCGACGAAGCACGGAAAGGATCCCACATCTCGAGCGACGAGGCGGAAACGGGGCTCCTCTGGATGTGGGCGGGACCCTCGTGTTTCCTCTCGAGTGGAGACGGGTATTTCGGGGAACATCTTGATTTGCACCAAGGGTGTGAAGGACCCTTTCGAAGTTCCAGAGGTGAGGTGTGATCAGCCTCGAGACGCCTCAGCGGAAATGGGCCTCATCTCGCCTGGAGGGGAGAACCTCCTGGATTTTCTCAAGTTGCGGCAGGTTTCTCGAGTTACGACGGGGACCTCAGGGACCCGCTCTGGTGGCCTCAGGAAAGGCCAGTCCCCATGCGAGTTGCTAGGGGACCTCTCGGGTTTCCTCTCCCGTCCATGCCGGGGCCTCAGTCCTTGTGTGGAGTCGGGCCCGGAACCTGAGGATTTCTCTGCAGTGTTGCCATGTATCTTGGGGTGCTTCTGAGTCTCCCCAGGGGAGTCAGGCCTCGTCTCGAGTGGTGGCATGCACGTGCGCTTTCCTCCCGAGCTGCAGCAGTAGTGTCACCCTTCCTGTCACGTGGATCAAGTGATCTGCGGCTTTCCCTCGAGGCTTTCCCACGAGGCTTTCCCACAGGGCTATGCCACGTGCCACCTTGGTGTGAGTCAATCCTAGGTGTGAAAGATGAGCCGGTGAAGGGAAAAGAGGTTCCTCTGGAATGGACTGAGACATCTGGGGGACTCTTGGAATGGTGGCATGACCCTGGAGTTCCTCTCGCCGTTCCTGTTGAGAGGGCCTCCTCTAGAGATGCGACGGGAACGCCGGGAAATCTTTCCGACGAAGCAGGGAAAGGATCCCTCATCTCGAGCTACGAGGCGGAAACGGGGCTCCTCTGCATGTGGGCGGGACTCTCGTGTTTCCTCTCGAGTGGAGACGGGTATGTCGGGGAGCTTCTTGATTTGCACCAAGGGTGTGAAGGACCCTTTCGAAGTTTCAGAGGTGAGGTGTGATCAGCCTCGAGACGCCTCAGCGGAAATGGGCCGCATCTCGCCTGGAGGGGAGAACCTCCTGGATTTTCTCGAGTTGCGGCAGGTCTTCTTGAGTTACGACGGGGACCTCAGGGACCCGCTCTGGTGGCCTCAGGAAAGGCCAGTCCCCATGCGAGTTGCTAGGGGCCATCTCGGGATTCCTCTCCCGTCCATGCCGGGGCCTAAGACCTTGTGTGAAGTCGGGGCTGGAACCTGAGGATTCCTCTCCAGTGTTGCCATGTATCTTGGGGTACTTCTGAGTCTCCCCAGGGGAGTCAGGCCTCGTCTCGAGTGGGGGCATGCACGTGTGCTTTCCTCCCGAGCTGCAGCAGTAATGTCACGCTTCCGGTCATGTGGATCAAGGTTTCTGTGGTTTCCCTCGAGGCTTTCGCTCGAGGCTTTCCAACGAGACTTTCCCACAGGGCAGTGCCACCTGCCACCTTGGTGTGAGTCGATCCTCGGCATGAAAGACGAGCCAGTGAAGGAAAAAGAGGTTCCGCTGGAATGGACTGAGACATCTGGGGGACTCTTGGAATGATGGCACGACCCTGGAGTTCCTCTCGCCGTTCTTGTTGAGAGGGCCTCCTCTTGAGAAGCGACAGGAAGGCCGGGAACTCTTTCCCGACGAAGCAGGGAAAGGATCCCTCATCTCGAGCGACGAGGCGGAAACGGGACACCTCTGGATGTGGGCGGGACCTCGTGTTTCCTCTCGAGTGGAGACGGGTATGTCGGGGAACTTCTTGATTTGCACCAAGGGTGTGAAGGACCCTTTCGAAGTTTCAGAGGTGAGGTGTGATCAGCCTCGAGACGCCTCAACGGAAATGGGCCGCATCTCGCCTGGAGGGGAGATCTTCCGGGATATTCTCCAGTTGCGGCAGGTCTTCTCGAGTTACGACGGGCACCTCAGGGACCCGCTCTGGTGGCCTCAGGAAAGGCCAGTCCCCATGCGAGTTGCAAGGGGACCTGTCGAGATTCCTCTCCCGTCAATGCCAGGGCCTCAGTCCTTGTGTGGAAAAGGGGCCGGAACCTGAGGTTTCCTCTCCAGTGTTGCCATGGATCTTGGGGTGCTTCTGAGTTTCCCCAGGGGACTCAGGCCTCGTCTCGAGGGGGGGCATGTACGTACGCTTTCCTCCGGAGCTGCAGCATTAGTGTCACGCTTCCTGTCACGTGGATCAAGTGATCTGCGGCTTTCCCTCGAGGATTTCCCACGAGGCTTTCCCACAGGGCTGTGCCACGTGCCACCTTGGTGTGAGTCGATCCTCGGCGTGAAAGACGAGCCGGTGAAGGGAAAAGAGGTTCCTCTGGAATGGACTGAGACATCTGGGGGACTCTTGGAATGGTGGCACGACCCTGGAGTTCCTCTCGCCGTTCCTGTTGAGAGGGCCTCCTCTTGAGATGCGACGGGAACGCCGGGAACTCTTTTCCGATGAAGCAGGGAAAGGATCCCTCATTTCGAGCTATGAGGCGGAAACGGGGCTCCTCTGGATGTGGGCGGGACCCTCGTGTTTCCTCTCGAGTGGAGACGGGTATGTCGGGGAACTTCTTGATTTGCACCAAGGGTGTGAAAGACCCTTTCGTAGTTCCAGAGGTGAGGTGTGATCAGCCTGGAGACGCCTCAGCGGAAATGGGCCTCATCTCGCCTGGAGGGGAGAATCTCCTGGATTTTCTCGAGTTGCGGCAGTTCTTCTTGAGTTACGACGGGGACCACAGGGACCCGCTGTGTTGGCCTCAGGAAAGGCCAGTCCACATTCGAGTTGCTAGGGGCCATCTCGGGATTACTCTCCCGTCCATGCCGGGGCCTAAAACCTTGTGTGGAGTCGGGGCCGGAACCTGAGGATTCCTCTCCAGTGTTGCCATGGATCTTGGGGTGCTTCTGAGTCTCCCCAGGGGAGTCAGGCCTCGTCTCGAGTGGGGGCATGCACGTGCGCTTTCCTCCCGAGCTGCAGCGGTAGTGTCACGCTTCCTGTCACGTGGATCAAGGGTTCTGTGGCTTTCCCTCGAGGCTTTCGCTCGAGGCTTTCCCACGAGGCTTTCCCACAGAGCTGTGCCACGTGCCACCTTGGTGTGAGTCGATCCTCGGCGTGAAAGACGAGCCGGTGAAGGGAAAAGAGGTTCCTCTGGAATGGACTAAGACATCTGGGGGACTCTTGGAATGGTGGCACGACCCTGGAGTTCCTCTCGCCGTTCCTGTTGAGAGGGCCTCCTCTTGAGATACGACGGGAACGCCGGGAACTCTTTCCCGAGGAAGCAGGGAAAGGATCCCTCATCTCGAGCTACGAGGCAGAAACGGGGCTCCTCTGGATGTGGGCGGGACCCGCGTGTTTCCTCTCGAGTGGAGACGGGTATGTCGGGGAGCTTCTTGATTTGCACCAAGGGTGTGAAGGACCCTTTCGAAGTTTCAGAGGTGAGGTGTGATCAGCCTCGAGACGCCTCAGCGGAAATGGGCCGCATCTCGCCTGGAGGGGAGAACCTCCTGGATTTTCTCGATTTGCGGCAGGTCTTCTCGAGTTACGACGGGCACCTCAGGGACCCACTCTGGTGGCCTCAGGAAAGGAAAATCCCCATCCGAGTTGCTAGGGGACCTCTCGAGATTCCTCTCCCGTCCATGCCGTGGCCTCAGTCCTTGTGTGGAGTCGGGGCCGGAACATGAGGATTCCTCTCCAGTGTTGCCATGGATCTTGGGGTGCTTCTGAGTCTCCCCAGGGGACTCAGGCCTCGTCTCGAGTGGAGGCATGCACGTGCGCTTTCCTCCCGAGCTGCAGCAATAGTGTCACGCTTCCTGTCACGTGGATCAAGTGATCTGCGGCTTTCCCTCGAGGCTTTCCCACGAGGCTTTCCCACAGGGCTGTGCCACGTGCCACCTTGGTGTGAGTCGATCCTCGGCGTGAAAGACGAGCCTGTGAAGGGAAAAGAAGTTACTCTGGAATGGACTGAGACATCTGGGGGACTCTTGGAATGGTGGCACGACCCTGAATTTCCTCTCGTCGATCCTCTTGAGAGGGCCTCCTCTTGAGATGCGACGGGAACGCCGGGAACTCTTTTCCGATGAAGCAGGGAAAGGATCCCTCATCTCGAGCTACGAGGCGGAAACGGGGCTCCTCTGGATGTGGGCGGGACCCTCGTGTTTCCCCTCGAGTGGAGACGGGTATGTCGGGGAGCTTCTTTATTTGCACCAAGGGTGTGAAGGACCCTTTCGAAGTTCCAGAGGTGAGGTGTGATCAGCCTCGAGACGCCTCAGCGGAAATGGGCCTCATCTCGCCTGGAGGGGAGAACCTCCTGGATTTTCTCAAGTTGCGGCAGGTCTTCTCGAGTTACGACGGGGACCTCAGGGACCCGCTCTGGTGGCCTCAGGAAAGGCCAGTCCCCATGCGAGTTGCTAGGGGACCTCTCGGGTTTCCTCTCCCGTCCATGCCGGGGCCTCAGTCCTTGTGTGGAGTCGGGCCCGGAACCTGAGGATTTCTCTGCAGTGTTGCCATGTATCTTGGGGTGCTTCTGAGTCTCCCCAGGGGAGTCAGGCCTCGTCTCGAGTGGTGGCATGCACGTGCGCTTTCCTCCCGAGCTGCAGCAGTAGTGTCACCCTTCCTGTCACGTGGATCAAGTGATCTGCGGCTTTCCCTCGAGGCTTTCCCACGAGGCTTTCCCACAGGGCTATGCCACGTGCCACCTTGGTGTGAGTCAATCCTAGGTGTGAAAGATGAGCCGGTGAAGGGAAAAGAGGTTCCTCTGGAATGGACTGAGACATCTGGGGGACTCTTGGAATGGTGGCATGACCCTGGAGTTCCTCTCGCCGTTCCTGTTGAGAGGGCCTCCTCTAGAGATGCGACGGGAACGCCGGGAAATCTTTCCGACGAAGCAGGGAAAGGATCCCTCATCTCGAGCTACGAGGCGGAAACGGGGCTCCTCTGCATGTGGGCGGGACTCTCGTGTTTCCTCTCGAGTGGAGACGGGTATGTCGGGGAGCTTCTTGATTTGCACCAAGGGTGTGAAGGACCCTTTCGAAGTTTCAGAGGTGAGGTGTGATCAGCCTCGAGACGCCTCAGCGGAAATGGGCCGCATCTCGCCTGGAGGGGAGAACCTCCTGGATTTTCTCGAGTTGCGGCAGGTCTTCTTGAGTTACGACGGGGACCTCAGGGACCCGCTCTGGTGGCCTCAGGAAAGGCCAGTCCCCATGCGAGTTGCTAGGGGCCATCTCGGGATTCCTCTCCCGTCCATGCCGGGGCCTAAGACCTTGTGTGAAGTCGGGGCTGGAACCTGAGGATTCCTCTCCAGTGTTGCCATGTATCTTGGGGTACTTCTGAGTCTCCCCAGGGGAGTCAGGCCTCGTCTCGAGTGGGGGCATGCACGTGTGCTTTCCTCCCGAGCTGCAGCAGTAATGTCACGCTTCCGATCATGTGGATCAAGGTTTCTGTGGTTTCCCTCGAGGCTTTCGCTCGAGGCTTTCCAACGAGACTTTCCCACAGGGCAGTGCCACCTGCCACCTTGGTGTGAGTCGATCCTCGGCGTGAAAGACGAGCCAGTGAAGGAAAAAGAGGTTCCGCTGGAATGGACTGAGACATCTGGGGGACTCTTGGAATGATGGCACGACCCTGGAGTTCCTCTCGCCGTTCTTGTTGAGAGGGCCTCCTCTTGAGAAGCGACAGGAAGGCCGGGAACTCTTTCCCGACGAAGCAGGGAAAGGATCCCTCATCTCGAGCGACGAGGCGGAAACGGGACACCTCTGGATGTGGGCGGGACCTCGTGTTTCCTCTCGAGTGGAGACGGGTATGTCGGGGAACTTCTTGATTTGCACCAAGGGTGTGAAGGACCCTTTCGAAGTTTCAGAGGTGAGGTGTGATCAGCCTCGAGACGCCTCAACGGAAATGGGCCGCATCTCGCCTGGAGGGGAGATCTTCCGGGATATTCTCCAGTTGCGGCAGGTCTTCTCGAGTTACGACGGGCACCTCAGGGACCCGCTCTGGTGGCCTCAGGAAAGGCCAGTCCCCATGCGAGTTGCAAGGGGACCTGTCGAGATTCCTCTCCCGTCAATGCCAGGGCCTCAGTCCTTGTGTGGAAAAGGGGCCGGAACCTGAGGTTTCCTCTCCAGTGTTGCCATGGATCTTGGGGTGCTTCTGAGTTTCCCCAGGGGACTCAGGCCTCGTCTCGAGGGGGGGCATGTACGTACGCTTTCCTCCGGAGCTGCAGCATTAGTGTCACGCTTCCTGTCACGTGGATCAAGTGATCTGCGGCTTTCCCTCGAGGATTTCCCACGAGGCTTTCCCACAGGGCTGTGCCACGTGCCACCTTGGTGTGAGTCGATCCTCGGCGTGAAAGACGAGCCGGTGAAGGGAAAAGAGGTTCCTCTGGAATGGACTGAGACATCTGGGGGACTCTTGGAATGGTGGCACGACCCTGGAGTTCCTCTCGCCGTTCCTGTTGAGAGGGCCTCCTCTTGAGATGCGACGGGAACGCCGGGAACTCTTTTCCGATGAAGCAGGGAAAGGATCCCTCATTTCGAGCTATGAGGCGGAAACGGGGCTCCTCTGGATGTGGGCGGGACCCTCGTGTTTCCTCTCGAGTGGAGACGGGTATGTCGGGGAACTTCTTGATTTGCACCAAGGGTGTGAAAGACCCTTTCGTAGTTCCAGAGGTGAGGTGTGATCAGCCTGGAGACGCCTCAGCGGAAATGGGCCTCATCTCGCCTGGAGGGGAGAATCTCCTGGATTTTCTCGAGTTGCGGCAGTTCTTCTTGAGTTACGACAGGGACCACAGGGACCCGCTGTGTTGGCCTCAGGAAAGGCCAGTCCACATTCGAGTTGCTAGGGGCCATCTCGGGATTACTCTCCCGTCCATGCCGGGGCCTAAAACCTTGTGTGGAGTCGGGGCCGGAACCTGAGGATTCCTCTCCAGTGTTGCCATGGATCTTGGGGTGCTTCTGAGTCTCCCCAGGGGAGTCAGGCCTCGTCTCGAGTGGGGGCATGCACGTGCGCTTTCCTCCCGAGCTGCAGCGGTAGTGTCACGCTTCCTGTCACGTGGATCAAGGGTTCTGTGGCTTTCCCTCGAGGCTTTCGCTCGAGGCTTTCCCACGAGGCTTTCCCACAGAGCTGTGCCACGTGCCACCTTGGTGTGAGTCGATCCTCGGCGTGAAAGACGAGCCGGTGAAGGGAAAAGAGGTTCCTCTGGAATGGACTAAGACATCTGGGGGACTCTTGGAATGGTGGCACGACCCTGGAGTTCCTCTCGCCGTTCCTGTTGAGAGGGCCTCCTCTTGAGATACGACGGGAACGCCGGGAACTCTTTCCCGAGGAAGCAGGGAAAGGATCCCTCATCTCGAGCTACGAGGCAGAAACGGGGCTCCTCTGGATGTGGGCGGGACCCGCGTGTTTCCTCTCGAGTGGAGACGGGTATGTCGGGGAGCTTCTTGATTTGCACCAAGGGTGTGAAGGACCCTTTCGAAGTTTCAGAGGTGAGGTGTGATCAGCCTCGAGACGCCTCAGCGGAAATGGGCCTCATCTCGCCTGGAGGGGAGAACCTCCTGGATTTTCTCGAGTTGTGGCAGGTCTTCTCGAGTTACGACGGGGACCTCAGGGACCCGCTCTGGTGGCCTCAGGAAAGGCCAGTCCCCATGCGAGTTGCTAGGGGACCTCTCGGGATTCCTCTCCCGTCCATGCCGCGGCCTCAGTCCTTGTGAGGAGTTGGGGCCGGAACCTGAGGTTCCTCTCCAGTGTTGCCATGGATCTTGGGGTGCTTCTGAGTCTCCCCAGGGGAGTCAGGCCTCGTCTCGAGTGGGGGCATGCACGTGCGCTTTCCTCCCGAGCTGCAGCAGTAGTGTCACGCTTCCTGTCACGTGGATCAAGGGATCTGTGGCTTTCCCTCGAGGCTGTCCATCGAGGCTGTCCCTCGAGGCTTTCCCACAGGCCTGTGCCACGTGCCTCCTTGGTGTGAGTCGATCCTCGGCGTGAAAGACGAGCCGGTGAAGGGAAAAGAGGTTCCTCTGGGATGGACTGAGACATCTGGTGGACACTTGGAATGGTGGCACGACCCTGGAGTTCCTCTCGCCGTTCCTGTTGAGAGGGCCTCCTCTTGAGATGCGACGGAAACGCCGGGAACTCTTTCCCGACGAAGAAGGGAAAGGATCCCTCATCTCGAGCTACGAGGCGGAAACGGGGCTCCTCTGGATGTGGGCGGAACCCTCGTGTTTCCTCTCGAGTGGAGACGGGTATGTCGGGGAACTTCTTGATTTGCACCAAGGGTGTGAAGGACCCTTTCGAAGTTCCAGAGGTGAGGTGTGATCAGCCTCGAGACGCCTCAGCGGACATGGGCCTCATCTCGCCTGGAGGGGAGAACCTCCTGGATTTTCTCGAGTTGCGGCAGGTCTTCTTGAGTTACGACGGGGACCTCAGGGACCCGCTCTGGTGGCCTCAGGAAAGGCCAGTCCCCGTGCGAGATGCTAGGGGCCATCTCGGGATTCCTCTCCCGTCCATGCCGGGGCCTAAGACCTTGTGTGGAGTCGGGGCCGGAACCTGAGGATTCCTCTCCAGTGTTGCCATGGATCTTGGGGTGCTTCTGAGTCTCCCCAGGGGAGTCAGACCTCGTCTCGAGTGGGGGCATGCACTTACGCTTTCCTCCCGAGCTGCAGCAGTAGTGTCACGGTTCCTGTCACGTGGATCAAGGGATCTGTGGTTTCCCTCGAGGCTTTCGCTAGAGGCTTTCCCACGAGGCTTTCCCACAGGGCTGTGCCACGTGCCACCTTGTTGGGAGTGGATCCTCAGCGTGAAAGACGAGCCACTGAAGGGAAAAGAGGTTCCTCTGGAATGGACTGAGACATCTGGGGACTCTTGGAATGGTGGCACGACCCTGGAGTTCCTCTGGCCGTTCCTGTTGAGAAGGCCTCCTCTTGAGATGCGACGGGAACGCCGGGAACTCTTTCCCGACGAAGCAGGGAAAGGATCCCTCATCTCGAGGTACGAGGCGGAAACGGGGCTCCTCTGGATGTGGGCGGGACCCTCGTGTTTCCGCTCGAGTGGAGACGGGTATGTCGGGGAACTTCTTGATTTGCACCAAGGGTGTGAAGGACCCTTTCGAAGTTCCATAGGTGAGGTGTGATCAGCCTGGAGAAGCCTCAGCGGAAATGGGCCTCATCTCGCCTGGAGGGGAGAACCTCCTGGATTTTCTCGAGCTGCGGCAGGTCTTCTCGAGTTACGACGGGGACCTCAGGGACCCGCTCTGGTGGCCTCAGGAGAGGCCAGTCCCCATTTGAGTTGCTAGGGGCCATCTCGGGATTCCTCTCCCGTCCATGCCGGGGCCTAAAACCTTGTGTGTAGTCGGGGCCGGAACCTGAGGATTCCTATCCAGTGTTGCCATGGATCTTGGGGTGCTTCTGAGTCTCCCCAGGGGAGTCAGGACTCGTCTCAAGTGGGGGCATGCACGTGTGCTTTCCTCCCGAGCTGCAGCAGTAGTGTCACGCTTCCGGTTACGTGGATTAAGTGTTCTGTGGTTTCCCTCGAGGCTTTCGCTCGAGGCTTTCCCACGAGACTTTCCCACAGGGTAGTGCCCCCTGCCACCTTGGTGTGAGTCGATCGTCAGCGTGAAAGTCGAGCCGGTGTAGGGAAAAGAGGTTCCTCTGGAATGGACTGAGACATCTGGGGGACTCTTGGAATGGTGGCACGACCCTGGAGTTCCTCTCGCCGTTCCTGTTGAGAGGGCCTCCTCTTGAGAAGCGACGGGAAGCCCGGGAACTCTTTCCCGAGGAAGCAGGGAAAGGATCCCTCATCTCGAGCTACGAGGCGGAAACGGGGCTCCTCTGGATGTGGGCGGGACCCTCGTGTTTCCTCTCGAGTGGAGACGGGTATGTCGGGGAGCTTCTTGATTTGCACCAAGGGTGTGAAGAACCCTTTCGAAGTTTCAGAGGTGAGGTGTGATCAGCCTCGAGACGCCTCAGCGGAAATGGGCCGCATCTCGCCTGGAGGGGAGAACCTCCTGGTTTTTTTCGAGTTGCGGCAGGTCTTCTCGAGTTACGACGGGCACCTCAGGGACCCGCTCTGGTGGCCTCAGGAAAGGCCAGTCCCCATGCGAGTTGCTAGGGGACCTCTCGAGATTCCTCTCCCGTCCATGCCGGGGCCTCAGTCCTTGTGTGGAGTCGGGCCCGGAACCTGAGGATTCCTCTCTAGTGTTGCCATGGATCTTGGGGTGGTTTTGAGTCTCCCCAGGGGAGTCAGGCCTCGTCGCGAGTGGGGGCATGCACGTGCGCTTTCCTCCCGAGCTGCAGCAGTAGTGTCACGCTTCCTGTCACGTGGATCAAGGGATCTGTGGCTTTCCCTCGAGGCTTTCGCTCGAGGCTTTCCCACGAGGCTTTCCCACAGGGATGTGCCACGTGCAACCTTGGTGTGAGTCGATCCTCGGCGTGAAAGACGAGCCGGTGAAGGGAAAAGACGTTCCTCTGGAATGGACTGAGACATCTGGGGGACTCTTGGAATGGTGGCACGACCCTGGAGTTCCTCTCGCCATTCCTGTTGAGAGGGCCTCCTCTTGAGATGCGACAGGAACGCCGGGAACTCTCTCCCAAAGAAGCAGGGAAAGGATCCCTCATCTCGAGCTACGAGGCGGAAACTGGGCTCCTCTGGATGTGGGCGGGACCCTCGTGTTTCCTCTTGAGTGGAGACGGGTATGTCGGGCAGCTTCTTGATTTGCACCAAGGGTGTGAAGGACCCTTTCGAAGTTTCAGAGGTGACGTGTGATCAGCCTCGAGACGCCTCATCGGAAATGGGCCGCATCTCGCCTGGAGGGGAGAACCTCCTGGATTTTCTCGAGTTGCGGCAGGTCTTCTCGAGTTACGACGGGCACCTCAGGGACCCACTCTGGTGGCCTCAGGAAAGGAAAATCCCCATCCGAGTTGCTAGGGGACCTCTCGAGATTCCTCACCCGTCCATGCCGTGGCCTCAGTCCTTGTGTGGAGTCGGGGCCGGAACATGAGGATTCCTCTCCAGTGTTGCCATGGATCTTGGGGTGCTTCTGAGTCTCCCCAGGGGACTCAGGCCTCGTCTCGAGTGGGGGCATGCACGTGCGTTTTCCTCCCGAGCTGCAGCAGTAGTGTCACGCTTCCTGTCACGTGGATCAAGTGATCTGCGGCTTTCCCTCGAGGCTTTCCCACGAGGCTTTCCCACAGGGCTGTGCCACGTGCCACCTTGGTGTGAGTCGATCCTCGGAGTGAAAGACGAGCCTGTGAAGGGAAAAGAAGTTACTCTGGAATGGACTGTGACATCTGGGGGACTCTTGGAATGGTGGCACGACCCTGAAGTTCCTCTCGTCGATCCTCTTGAGAGGGCCTCCTCTTGAGATGCGACGGGAACGCCGGGAACTCTTTTCCGATGAAGCAGGGAAAGGATCCCTCATCTCGAGCTACGATGTGGAAACGGGGCTCCTCTGGATGTGGGCGGGACCCTCGTGTTTCCTCTCGAGTGGAGACGGGTATGTCGGGGAACTTCTTGATTTGCACCAAGGGTGTGAAGGACCCTTTCGAAGTTCCAGAGGTGAGGTGTGATCAGCCTCGAGACGCCTCAGCGGAAATGGGCCTCATCTCGCCTGGAGGGGAGAACCTCCTGGATTTTCTCAAGTTGCGGCAGGTCTTCTCGAGTTACGACGGGGACCTCAGGGACCCGCTCTGGTGGCCTCAGGAAAGGCCAGTCCCCATGCGAGTTGCTAGGGGCCTCTCGGGTTTCCTCTCCCGTCCATGCCGGGGCCTCAGTCCTTGTGTGGAGTCGGGCCCGGAACCTGAGGATTTCTCTGCAGTGTTGCCATGTATCTTGGGGTGCTTCTGAGTCTCCCCAGGGGAGTCAGGCCTCGTCTCGAGTGGTGGCATGCACGTGCGCTTTCCTCCCGAGCTGCAGCAGTAGTGTCACCCTTCCTGTCACGTGGATCAAGTGATCTGCGGCTTTCCCTCGAGGCTTTCCCACGAGGCTTTCCCACAGGGCTATGCCACGTGCCACCTTGGTGTGAGTCAATCCTAGGTGTGAAAGATGAGCCGGTGAAGGGAAAAGAGGTTCCTCTGGAATGGACTGAGACATCTGGGGGACTCTTGGAATGGTGGCATGACCCTGGAGTTCCTCTCGCCGTTCCTGTTGAGAGGGCCTCCTCTAGAGATGCGACGGGAACGCCGGGAAATCTTTCCGACGAAGCAGGGAAAGGATCCCTCATCTCGAGCTACGAGGCGGAAACGGGGCTCCTCTGCATGTGGGCGGGACTCTCGTGTTTCCTCTCGAGTGGAGACGGGTATGTCGGGGAGCTTCTTGATTTGCACCAAGGGTGTGAAGGACCCTTTCGAAGTTTCAGAGGTGAGGTGTGATCAGCCTCGAGACGCCTCAGCGGAAATGGGCCGCATCTCGCCTGGAGGGGAGAACCTCCTGGATTTTCTCGAGTTGCGGCAGGTCTTCTTGAGTTACGACGGGGACCTCAGGGACCCGCTCTGGTGGCCTCAGGAAAGGCCAGTCCCCATGCGAGTTGCTAGGGGCCATCTCGGGATTCCTCTCCCGTCCATGCCGGGGCCTAAGACCTTGTGTGAAGTCGGGGCTGGAACCTGAGGATTCCTCTCCAGTGTTGCCATGTATCTTGGGGTGCTTCTGAGTCTCCCCAGGGGAGTCAGGCCTCGTCTCGAGTGGGGGCATGCACGTGTGCTTTCCTCCCGAGCTGCAGCAGTAATGTCACGCTTCCGGTCATGTGGATCAAGGTTTCTGTGGTTTCCCTCGAGGCTTTCGCTCGAGGCTTTCCAACGAGACTTTCCCACAGGGCAGTGCCACCTGCCACCTTGGTGTGAGTCGATCCTCGGCGTGAAAGACGAGCCAGTGAAGGAAAAAGAGGTTCCGCTGGAATGGACTGAGACATCTGGGGGACTCTTGGAATGATGGCACGACCCTGGAGTTCCTCTCGCCGTTCTTGTTGAGAGGGCCTCCTCTTGAGAAGCGACAGGAAGGCCGGGAACTCTTTCCCGACGAAGCAGGGAAAGGATCCCTCATCTCGAGCGACGAGGCGGAAACGGGACACCTCTGGATGTGGGCGGGACCTCGTGTTTCCTCTCGAGTGGAGACGGGTATGTCGGGGAACTTCTTGATTTGCACCAAGGGTGTGAAGGACCCTTTCGAAGTTTCAGAGGTGAGGTGTGATCAGCCTCGAGACGCCTCAACGGAAATGGGCCGCATCTCGCCTGGAGGGGAGATCTTCCGGGATATTCTCCAGTTGCGGCAGGTCTTCTCGAGTTACGACGGGCACCTCAGGGACCCGCTCTGGTGGCCTCAGGAAAGGCCAGTCCCCATGCGAGTTGCAAGGGGACCTGTCGAGATTCCTCTCCCGTCAATGCCAGGGCCTCAGTCCTTGTGTGGAAAAGGGGCCGGAACCTGAGGTTTCCTCTCCAGTGTTGCCATGGATCTTGGGGTGCTTCTGAGTTTCCCCAGGGGACTCAGGCCTCGTCTCGAGGGGGGGCATGTACGTACGCTTTCCTCCGGAGCTGCAGCATTAGTGTCACGCTTCCTGTCACGTGGATCAAGTGATCTGCGGCTTTCCCTCGAGGATTTCCCACGAGGCTTTCCCACAGGGCTGTGCCACGTGCCACCTTGGTGTGAGTCGATCCTCGGCGTGAAAGACGAGCCGGTGAAGGGAAAAGAGGTTCCTCTGGAATGGACTGAGACATCTGGGGGACTCTTGGAATGGTGGCACGACCCTGGAGTTCCTCTCGCCGTTCCTGTTGAGAGGGCCTCCTCTTGAGATGCGACGGGAACGCCGGGAACTCTTTTCCGATGAAGCAGGGAAAGGATCCCTCATTTCGAGCTATGAGGCGGAAACGGGGCTCCTCTGGATGTGGGCGGGACCCTCGTGTTTCCTCTCGAGTGGAGACGGGTATGTCGGGGAACTTCTTGATTTGCACCAAGGGTGTGAAAGACCCTTTCGTAGTTCCAGAGGTGAGGTGTGATCAGCCTGGAGACGCCTCAGCGGAAATGGGCCTCATCTCGCCTGGAGGGGAGAATCTCCTGGATTTTCTCGAGTTGCGGCAGTTCTTCTTGAGTTACGACGGGGACCACAGGGACCCGCTGTGTTGGCCTCAGGAAAGGCCAGTCCACATTCGAGTTGCTAGGGGCCATCTCGGGATTACTCTCCCGTCCATGCCGGGGCCTAAAACCTTGTGTGGAGTCGGGGCCGGAACCTGAGGATTCCTCTCCAGTGTTGCCATGGATCTTGGGGTGCTTCTGAGTCTCCCCAGGGGAGTCAGGCCTCGTCTCGAGTGGGGGCATGCACGTGCGCTTTCCTCCCGAGCTGCAGCGGTAGTGTCACGCTTCCTGTCACGTGGATCAAGGGTTCTGTGGCTTTCCCTCGAGGCTTTCGCTCGAGGCTTTCCCACGAGGCTTTCCCACAGAGCTGTGCCACGTGCCACCTTGGTGTGAGTCGATCCTCGGCGTGAAAGACGAGCCGGTGAAGGGAAAAGAGGTTCCTCTGGAATGGACTAAGACATCTGGGGGACTCTTGGAATGGTGGCACGACCCTGGAGTTCCTCTCGCCGTTCCTGTTGAGAGGGCCTCCTCTTGAGATACGACGGGAACGCCGGGAACTCTTTCCCGAGGAAGCAGGGAAAGGATCCCTCATCTCGAGCTACGAGGCAGAAACGGGGCTCCTCTGGATGTGGGCGGGACCCGCGTGTTTCCTCTCGAGTGGAGACGGGTATGTCGGGGAGCTTCTTGATTTGCACCAAGGGTGTGAAGGACCCTTTCGAAGTTTCAGAGGTGAGGTGTGATCAGCCTCGAGACGCCTCAGCGGAAATGGGCCGCATCTCGCCTGGAGGGGAGAACCTCCTGGATTTTCTCGATTTGCGGCAGGTCTTCTCGAGTTACGACGGGCACCTCAGGGACCCACTCTGGTGGCCTCAGGAAAGGAAAATCCCCATCCGAGTTGCTAGGGGACCTCTCGAGATTCCTCTCCCGTCCATGCCGTGGCCTCAGTCCTTGTGTGGAGTCGGGGCCGGAACATGAGGATTCCTCTCCAGTGTTGCCATGGATCTTGGGGTGCTTCTGAGTCTCCCCAGGGGACTCAGGCCTCGTCTCGAGTGGAGGCATGCACGTGCGCTTTCCTCCCGAGCTGCAGCAATAGTGTCACGCTTCCTGTCACGTGGATCAAGTGATCTGCGGCTTTCCCTCGAGGCTTTCCCACGAGGCTTTCCCACAGGGCTGTGCCACGTGCCACCTTGGTGTGAGTCGATCCTCGGCGTGAAAGACGAGCCTGTGAAGGGAAAAGAAGTTACTCTGGAATGGACTGAGACATCTGGGGGACTCTTGGAATGGTGGCACGACCCTGAATTTCCTCTCGTCGATCCTCTTGAGAGGGCCTCCTCTTGAGATGCGACGGGAACGCCGGGAACTCTTTTCCGATGAAGCAGGGAAAGGATCCCTCATCTCGAGCTACGAGGCGGAAACGGGGCTCCTCTGGATGTGGGCGGGACCCTCGTGTTTCCCCTCGAGTGGAGACGGGTATGTCGGGGAGCTTCTTTATTTGCACCAAGGGTGTGAAGGACCCTTTCGAAGTTCCAGAGGTGAGGTGTGATCAGCCTCGAGACGCCTCAGCGGAAATGGGCCTCATCTCGCCTGGAGGGGAGAACCTCCTGGATTTTCTCAAGTTGCGGCAGGTCTTCTCGAGTTACGACGGGGACCTCAGGGACCCGCTCTGGTGGCCTCAGGAAAGGCCAGTCCCCATGCGAGTTGCTAGGGGACCTCTCGGGTTTCCTCTCCCGTCCATGCCGGGGCCTCAGTCCTTGTGTGGAGTCGGGCCCGGAACCTGAGGATTTCTCTGCAGTGTTGCCATGTATCTTGGGGTGCTTCTGAGTCTCCCCAGGGGAGTCAGGCCTCGTCTCGAGTGGTGGCATGCACGTGCGCTTTCCTCCCGAGCTGCAGCAGTAGTGTCACCCTTCCTGTCACGTGGATCAAGTGATCTGCGGCTTTCCCTCGAGGCTTTCCCACGAGGCTTTCCCACAGGGCTATGCCACGTGCCACCTTGGTGTGAGTCAATCCTAGGTGTGAAAGATGAGCCGGTGAAGGGAAAAGAGGTTCCTCTGGAATGGACTGAGACATCTGGGGGACTCTTGGAATGGTGGCATGACCCTGGAGTTCCTCTCGCCGTTCCTGTTGAGAGGGCCTCCTCTAGAGATGCGACGGGAACGCCGGGAAATCTTTCCGACGAAGCAGGGAAAGGATCCCTCATCTCGAGCTACGAGGCGGAAACGGGGCTCCTCTGCATGTGGGCGGGACTCTCGTGTTTCCTCTCGAGTGGAGACGGGTATGTCGGGGAGCTTCTTGATTTGCACCAAGGGTGTGAAGGACCCTTTCGAAGTTTCAGAGGTGAGGTGTGATCAGCCTCGAGACGCCTCAGCGGAAATGGGCCGCATCTCGCCTGGAGGGGAGAACCTCCTGGATTTTCTCGAGTTGCGGCAGGTCTTCTTGAGTTACGACGGGGACCTCAGGGACCCGCTCTGGTGGCCTCAGGAAAGGCCAGTCCCCATGCGAGTTGCTAGGGGCCATCTCGGGATTCCTCTCCCGTCCATGCCGGGGCCTAAGACCTTGTGTGAAGTCGGGGCTGGAACCTGAGGATTCCTCTCCAGTGTTGCCATGTATCTTGGGGTACTTCTGAGTCTCCCCAGGGGAGTCAGGCCTCGTCTCGAGTGGGGGCATGCACGTGTGCTTTCCTCCCGAGCTGCAGCAGTAATGTCACGCTTCCGGTCATGTGGATCAAGGTTTCTGTGGTTTCCCTCGAGGCTTTCGCTCGAGGCTTTCCAACGAGACTTTCCCACAGGGCAGTGCCACCTGCCACCTTGGTGTGAGTCGATCCTCGGCATGAAAGACGAGCCAGTGAAGGAAAAAGAGGTTCCGCTGGAATGGACTGAGACATCTGGGGGACTCTTGGAATGATGGCACGACCCTGGAGTTCCTCTCGCCGTTCTTGTTGAGAGGGCCTCCTCTTGAGAAGCGACAGGAAGGCCGGGAACTCTTTCCCGACGAAGCAGGGAAAGGATCCCTCATCTCGAGCGACGAGGCGGAAACGGGACACCTCTGGATGTGGGCGGGACCTCGTGTTTCCTCTCGAGTGGAGACGGGTATGTCGGGGAACTTCTTGATTTGCACCAAGGGTGTGAAGGACCCTTTCGAAGTTTCAGAGGTGAGGTGTGATCAGCCTCGAGACGCCTCAACGGAAATGGGCCGCATCTCGCCTGGAGGGGAGATCTTCCGGGATATTCTCCAGTTGCGGCAGGTCTTCTCGAGTTACGACGGGCACCTCAGGGACCCGCTCTGGTGGCCTCAGGAAAGGCCAGTCCCCATGCGAGTTGCAAGGGGACCTGTCGAGATTCCTCTCCCGTCAATGCCAGGGCCTCAGTCCTTGTGTGGAAAAGGGGCCGGAACCTGAGGTTTCCTCTCCAGTGTTGCCATGGATCTTGGGGTGCTTCTGAGTTTCCCCAGGGGACTCAGGCCTCGTCTCGAGGGGGGGCATGTACGTACGCTTTCCTCCGGAGCTGCAGCATTAGTGTCACGCTTCCTGTCACGTGGATCAAGTGATCTGCGGCTTTCCCTCGAGGATTTCCCACGAGGCTTTCCCACAGGGCTGTGCCACGTGCCACCTTGGTGTGAGTCGATCCTCGGCGTGAAAGACGAGCCGGTGAAGGGAAAAGAGGTTCCTCTGGAATGGACTGAGACATCTGGGGGACTCTTGGAATGGTGGCACGACCCTGGAGTTCCTCTCGCCGTTCCTGTTGAGAGGGCCTCCTCTTGAGATGCGACGGGAACGCCGGGAACTCTTTTCCGATGAAGCAGGGAAAGGATCCCTCATTTCGAGCTATGAGGCGGAAACGGGGCTCCTCTGGATGTGGGCGGGACCCTCGTGTTTCCTCTCGAGTGGAGACGGGTATGTCGGGGAACTTCTTGATTTGCACCAAGGGTGTGAAAGACCCTTTCGTAGTTCCAGAGGTGAGGTGTGATCAGCCTGGAGACGCCTCAGCGGAAATGGGCCTCATCTCGCCTGGAGGGGAGAATCTCCTGGATTTTCTCGAGTTGCGGCAGTTCTTCTTGAGTTACGACGGGGACCACAGGGACCCGCTGTGTTGGCCTCAGGAAAGGCCAGTCCACATTCGAGTTGCTAGGGGCCATCTCGGGATTACTCTCCCGTCCATGCCGGGGCCTAAAACCTTGTGTGGAGTCGGGGCCGGAACCTGAGGATTCCTCTCCAGTGTTGCCATGGATCTTGGGGTGCTTCTGAGTCTCCCCAGGGGAGTCAGGCCTCGTCTCGAGTGGGGGCATGCACGTGCGCTTTCCTCCCGAGCTGCAGCGGTAGTGTCACGCTTCCTGTCACGTGGATCAAGGGTTCTGTGGCTTTCCCTCGAGGCTTTCGCTCGAGGCTTTCCCACGAGGCTTTCCCACAGAGCTGTGCCACGTGCCACCTTGGTGTGAGTCGATCCTCGGCGTGAAAGACGAGCCGGTGAAGGGAAAAGAGGTTCCTCTGGAATGGACTAAGACATCTGGGGGACTCTTGGAATGGTGGCACGACCCTGGAGTTCCTCTCGCCGTTCCTGTTGAGAGGGCCTCCTCTTGAGATACGACGGGAACGCCGGGAACTCTTTCCCGAGGAAGCAGGGAAAGGATCCCTCATCTCGAGCTACGAGGCAGAAACGGGGCTCCTCTGGATGTGGGCGGGACCCGCGTGTTTCCTCTCGAGTGGAGACGGGTATGTCGGGGAGCTTCTTGATTTGCACCAAGGGTGTGAAGGACCCTTTCGAAGTTTCAGAGGTGAGGTGTGATCAGCCTCGAGACGCCTCAGCGGAAATGGGCCGCATCTCGCCTGGAGGGGAGAACCTCCTGGATTTTCTCGATTTGCGGCAGGTCTTCTCGAGTTACGACGGGCACCTCAGGGACCCACTCTGGTGGCCTCAGGAAAGGAAAATCCCCATCCGAGTTGCTAGGGGACCTCTCGAGATTCCTCTCCCGTCCATGCCGTGGCCTCAGTCCTTGTGTGGAGTCGGGGCCGGAACATGAGGATTCCTCTCCAGTGTTGCCATGGATCTTGGGGTGCTTCTGAGTCTCCCCAGGGGACTCAGGCCTCGTCTCGAGTGGAGGCATGCACGTGCGCTTTCCTCCCGAGCTGCAGCAATAGTGTCACGCTTCCTGTCACGTGGATCAAGTGATCTGCGGCTTTCCCTCGAGGCTTTCCCACGAGGCTTTCCCACAGGGCTGTGCCACGTGCCACCTTGGTGTGAGTCGATCCTCGGCGTGAAAGACGAGCCTGTGAAGGGAAAAGAAGTTACTCTGGAATGGACTGAGACATCTGGGGGACTCTTGGAATGGTGGCACGACCCTGAATTTCCTCTCGTCGATCCTCTTGAGAGGGCCTCCTCTTGAGATGCGACGGGAACGCCGGGAACTCTTTTCCGATGAAGCAGGGAAAGGATCCCTCATCTCGAGCTACGAGGCGGAAACGGGGCTCCTCTGGATGTGGGCGGGACCCTCGTGTTTCCCCTCGAGTGGAGACGGGTATGTCGGGGAGCTTCTTTATTTGCACCAAGGGTGTGAAGGACCCTTTCGAAGTTCCAGAGGTGAGGTGTGATCAGCCTCGAGACGCCTCAGCGGAAATGGGCCTCATCTCGCCTGGAGGGGAGAACCTCCTGGATTTTCTCAAGTTGCGGCAGGTCTTCTCGAGTTACGACGGGGACCTCAGGGACCCGCTCTGGTGGCCTCAGGAAAGGCCAGTCCCCATGCGAGTTGCTAGGGGACCTCTCGGGTTTCCTCTCCCGTCCATGCCGGGGCCTCAGTCCTTGTGTGGAGTCGGGCCCGGAACCTGAGGATTTCTCTGCAGTGTTGCCATGTATCTTGGGGTGCTTCTGAGTCTCCCCAGGGGAGTCAGGCCTCGTCTCGAGTGGTGGCATGCACGTGCGCTTTCCTCCCGAGCTGCAGCAGTAGTGTCACCCTTCCTGTCACGTGGATCAAGTGATCTGCGGCTTTCCCTCGAGGCTTTCCCACGAGGCTTTCCCACAGGGCTATGCCACGTGCCACCTTGGTGTGAGTCAATCCTAGGTGTGAAAGATGAGCCGGTGAAGGGAAAAGAGGTTCCTCTGGAATGGACTGAGACATCTGGGGGACTCTTGGAATGGTGGCATGACCCTGGAGTTCCTCTCGCCGTTCCTGTTGAGAGGGCCTCCTCTAGAGATGCGACGGGAACGCTGGGAAATCTTTCCGACGAAGCAGGGAAAGGATCCCTCATCTCGAGCTACGAGGCGGAAACGGGGCTCCTCTGCATGTGGGCGGGACTCTCGTGTTTCCTCTCGAGTGGAGACGGGTATGTCGGGGAGCTTCTTGATTTGCACCAAGGGTGTGAAGGACCCTTTCGAAGTTTCAGAGGTGAGGTGTGATCAGCCTCGAGACGCCTCAGCGGAAATGGGCCGCATCTCGCCTGGAGGGGAGAACCTCCTGGATTTTCTCGAGTTGCGGCAGGTCTTCTTGAGTTACGACGGGGACCTCAGGGACCCGCTCTGGTGGCCTCAGGAAAGGCCAGTCCCCATGCGAGTTGCTAGGGGCCATCTCGGGATTCCTCTCCCGTCCATGCCGGGGCCTAAGACCTTGTGTGAAGTCGGGGCTGGAACCTGAGGATTCCTCTCCAGTGTTGCCATGTATCTTGGGGTACTTCTGAGTCTCCCCAGGGGAGTCAGGCCTCGTCTCGAGTGGGGGCATGCACGTGTGCTTTCCTCCCGAGCTGCAGCAGTAATGTCACGCTTCCGATCATGTGGATCAAGGTTTCTGTGGTTTCCCTCGAGGCTTTCGCTCGAGGCTTTCCAACGAGACTTTCCCACAGGGCAGTGCCACCTGCCACCTTGGTGTGAGTCGATCCTCGGCGTGAAAGACGAGCCAGTGAAGGAAAAAGAGGTTCCGCTGGAATGGACTGAGACATCTGGGGGACTCTTGGAATGATGGCACGACCCTGGAGTTCCTCTCGCCGTTCTTGTTGAGAGGGCCTCCTCTTGAGAAGCGACAGGAAGGCCGGGAACTCTTTCCCGACGAAGCAGGGAAAGGATCCCTCATCTCGAGCGACGAGGCGGAAACGGGACACCTCTGGATGTGGGCGGGACCTCGTGTTTCCTCTCGAGTGGAGACGGGTATGTCGGGGAACTTCTTGATTTGCACCAAGGGTGTGAAGGACCCTTTCGAAGTTTCAGAGGTGAGGTGTGATCAGCCTCGAGACGCCTCAACGGAAATGGGCCGCATCTCGCCTGGAGGGGAGATCTTCCGGGATATTCTCCAGTTGCGGCAGGTCTTCTCGAGTTACGACGGGCACCTCAGGGACCCGCTCTGGTGGCCTCAGGAAAGGCCAGTCCCCATGCGAGTTGCAAGGGGACCTGTCGAGATTCCTCTCCCGTCAATGCCAGGGCCTCAGTCCTTGTGTGGAAAAGGGGCCGGAACCTGAGGTTTCCTCTCCAGTGTTGCCATGGATCTTGGGGTGCTTCTGAGTTTCCCCAGGGGACTCAGGCCTCGTCTCGAGGGGGGGCATGTACGTACGCTTTCCTCCGGAGCTGCAGCATTAGTGTCACGCTTCCTGTCACGTGGATCAAGTGATCTGCGGCTTTCCCTCGAGGATTTCCCACGAGGCTTTCCCACAGGGCTGTGCCACGTGCCACCTTGGTGTGAGTCGATCCTCGGCGTGAAAGACGAGCCGGTGAAGGGAAAAGAGGTTCCTCTGGAATGGACTGAGACATCTGGGGGACTCTTGGAATGGTGGCACGACCCTGGAGTTCCTCTCGCCGTTCCTGTTGAGAGGGCCTCCTCTTGAGATGCGACGGGAACGCCGGGAACTCTTTTCCGATGAAGCAGGGAAAGGATCCCTCATTTCGAGCTATGAGGCGGAAACGGGGCTCCTCTGGATGTGGGCGGGACCCTCGTGTTTCCTCTCGAGTGGAGACGGGTATGTCGGGGAACTTCTTGATTTGCACCAAGGGTGTGAAAGACCCTTTCGTAGTTCCAGAGGTGAGGTGTGATCAGCCTGGAGACGCCTCAGCGGAAATGGGCCTCATCTCGCCTGGAGGGGAGAATCTCCTGGATTTTCTCGAGTTGCGGCAGTTCTTCTTGAGTTACGACAGGGACCACAGGGACCCGCTGTGTTGGCCTCAGGAAAGGCCAGTCCACATTCGAGTTGCTAGGGGCCATCTCGGGATTACTCTCCCGTCCATGCCGGGGCCTAAAACCTTGTGTGGAGTCGGGGCCGGAACCTGAGGATTCCTCTCCAGTGTTGCCATGGATCTTGGGGTGCTTCTGAGTCTCCCCAGGGGAGTCAGGCCTCGTCTCGAGTGGGGGCATGCACGTGCGCTTTCCTCCCGAGCTGCAGCGGTAGTGTCACGCTTCCTGTCACGTGGATCAAGGGTTCTGTGGCTTTCCCTCGAGGCTTTCGCTCGAGGCTTTCCCACGAGGCTTTCCCACAGAGCTGTGCCACGTGCCACCTTGGTGTGAGTCGATCCTCGGCGTGAAAGACGAGCCGGTGAAGGGAAAAGAGGTTCCTCTGGAATGGACTAAGACATCTGGGGGACTCTTGGAATGGTGGCACGACCCTGGAGTTCCTCTCGCCGTTCCTGTTGAGAGGGCCTCCTCTTGAGATACGACGGGAACGCCGGGAACTCTTTCCCGAGGAAGCAGGGAAAGGATCCCTCATCTCGAGCTACGAGGCAGAAACGGGGCTCCTCTGGATGTGGGCGGGACCCGCGTGTTTCCTCTCGAGTGGAGACGGGTATGTCGGGGAGCTTCTTGATTTGCACCAAGGGTGTGAAGGACCCTTTCGAAGTTTCAGAGGTGAGGTGTGATCAGCCTCGAGACGCCTCAGCGGAAATGGGCCTCATCTCGCCTGGAGGGGAGAACCTCCTGGATTTTCTCGAGTTGTGGCAGGTCTTCTCGAGTTACGACGGGGACCTCAGGGACCCGCTCTGGTGGCCTCAGGAAAGGCCAGTCCCCATGCGAGTTGCTAGGGGACCTCTCGGGATTCCTCTCCCGTCCATGCCGCGGCCTCAGTCCTTGTGAGGAGTTGGGGCCGGAACCTGAGGTTCCTCTCCAGTGTTGCCATGGATCTTGGGGTGCTTCTGAGTCTCCCCAGGGGAGTCAGGCCTCGTCTCGAGTGGGGGCATGCACGTGCGCTTTCCTCCCGTGCTGCAGCAGTAGTGTCACGCTTCCTGTCACGTGGATCAAGGGATCTGTGGCTTTCCCTCGAGGCTGTCCATCGAGGCTGTCCCTCGAGGCTTTCCCACAGGCCTGTGCCACGTGCCTCCTTGGTGTGAGTCGATCCTCGGCGTGAAAGACGAGCCGGTGAAGGGAAAAGAGGTTCCTCTGGGATGGACTGAGACATCTGGTGGACACTTGGAATGGTGGCACGACCCTGGAGTTCCTCTCGCCGTTCCTGTTGAGAGGGCCTCCTCTTGAGATGCGACGGAAACGCCGGGAACTCTTTCCCGACGAAGAAGGGAAAGGATCCCTCATCTCGAGCTACGAGGCGGAAACGGGGCTCCTCTGGATGTGGGCGGAACCCTCGTGTTTCCTCTCGAGTGGAGACGGGTATGTCGGGGAACTTCTTGATTTGCACCAAGGGTGTGAAGGACCCTTTCGAAGTTCCAGAGGTGAGGTGTGATCAGCCTCGAGACGCCTCAGCGGACATGGGCCTCATCTCGCCTGGAGGGGAGAACCTCCTGGATTTTCTCGAGTTGCGGCAGGTCTTCTTGAGTTACGACGGGGACCTCAGGGACCCGCTCTGGTGGCCTCAGGAAAGGCCAGTCCCCGTGCGAGATGCTAGGGGCCATCTCGGGATTCCTCTCCCGTCCATGCCGGGGCCTAAGACCTTGTGTGGAGTCGGGGCCGGAACCTGAGGATTCCTCTCCAGTGTTGCCATGGATCTTGGGGTGCTTCTGAGTCTCCCCAGGGGAGTCAGACCTCGTCTCGAGTGGGGGCATGCACTTACGCTTTCCTCCCGAGCTGCAGCAGTAGTGTCACGGTTCCTGTCACGTGGATCAAGGGATCTGTGGTTTCCCTCGAGGCTTTCGCTAGAGGCTTTCCCACGAGGCTTTCCCACAGGGCTGTGCCACGTGCCACCTTGTTGGGAGTGGATCCTCAGCGTGAAAGACGAGCCACTGAAGGGAAAAGAGGTTCCTCTGGAATGGACTGAGACATCTGGGGACTCTTGGAATGGTGGCACGACCCTGGAGTTCCTCTGGCCGTTCCTGTTGAGAAGGCCTCCTCTTGAGATGCGACGGGAACGCCGGGAACTCTTTCCCGACGAAGCAGGGAAAGGATCCCTCATCTCGAGGTACGAGGCGGAAACGGGGCTCCTCTGGATGTGGGCGGGACCCTCGTGTTTCCGCTCGAGTGGAGACGGGTATGTCGGGGAACTTCTTGATTTGCACCAAGGGTGTGAAGGACCCTTTCGAAGTTCCATAGGTGAGGTGTGATCAGCCTGGAGAAGCCTCAGCGGAAATGGGCCTCATCTCGCCTGGAGGGGAGAACCTCCTGGATTTTCTCGAGCTGCGGCAGGTCTTCTCGAGTTACGACGGGGACCTCAGGGACCCGCTCTGGTGGCCTCAGGAGAGGCCAGTCCCCATTTGAGTTGCTAGGGGCCATCTCGGGATTCCTCTCCCGTCCATGCCGGGGCCTAAAACCTTGTGTGTAGTCGGGGCCGGAACCTGAGGATTCCTATCCAGTGTTGCCATGGATCTTGGGGTGCTTCTGAGTCTCCCCAGGGGAGTCAGGACTCGTCTCAAGTGGGGGCATGCACGTGTGCTTTCCTCCCGAGCTGCAGCAGTAGTGTCACGCTTCCGGTTACGTGGATTAAGTGTTCTGTGGTTTCCCTCGAGGCTTTCGCTCGAGGCTTTCCCACGAGACTTTCCCACAGGGTAGTGCCCCCTGCCACCTTGGTGTGAGTCGATCGTCAGCGTGAAAGTCGAGCCGGTGTAGGGAAAAGAGGTTCCTCTGGAATGGACTGAGACATCTGGGGGACTCTTGGAATGGTGGCACGACCCTGGAGTTCCTCTCGCCGTTCCTGTTGAGAGGGCCTCCTCTTGAGAAGCGACGGGAAGCCCGGGAACTCTTTCCCGAGGAAGCAGGGAAAGGATCCCTCATCTCGAGCTACGAGGCGGAAACGGGGCTCCTCTGGATGTGGGCGGGACCCTCGTGTTTCCTCTCGAGTGGAGACGGGTATGTCGGGGAGCTTCTTGATTTGCACCAAGGGTGTGAAGAACCCTTTCGAAGTTTCAGAGGTGAGGTGTGATCAGCCTCGAGACGCCTCAGCGGAAATGGGCCGCATCTCGCCTGGAGGGGAGAACCTCCTGGTTTTTTTCGAGTTGCGGCAGGTCTTCTCGAGTTACGACGGGCACCTCAGGGACCCGCTCTGGTGGCCTCAGGAAAGGCCAGTCCCCATGCGAGTTGCTAGGGGACCTCTCGAGATTCCTCTCCCGTCCATGCCGGGGCCTCAGTCCTTGTGTGGAGTCGGGCCCGGAACCTGAGGATTCCTCTCTAGTGTTGCCATGGATCTTGGGGTGGTTTTGAGTCTCCCCAGGGGAGTCAGGCCTCGTCGCGAGTGGGGGCATGCACGTGCGCTTTCCTCCCGAGCTGCAGCAGTAGTGTCACGCTTCCTGTCACGTGGATCAAGGGATCTGTGGCTTTCCCTCGAGGCTTTCGCTCGAGGCTTTCCCACGAGGCTTTCCCACAGGGATGTGCCACGTGCAACCTTGGTGTGAGTCGATCCTCGGCGTGAAAGACGAGCCGGTGAAGGGAAAAGACGTTCCTCTGGAATGGACTGAGACATCTGGGGGACTCTTGGAATGGTGGCACGACCCTGGATTTCCTCTCGCCATTCCTGTTGAGAGGGCCTCCTCTTGAGATGCGACAAGAACGCCGGGAACTCTCTCCCAAAGAAGCAGGGAAAGGATCCCTCATCTCGAGCTACGAGGCGGAAACTGGGCTCCTCTGGATGTGGGCGGGACCCTCGTGTTTCCTCTCGAGTGGAGACGGGTATGTCGGGCAGCTTCTTGATTTGCACCAAGGGTGTGAAGGACCCTTTCGAAGTTTCAGAGGTGACGTGTGATCAGCCTCGAGACGCCTCAGCGGAAATGGGCCGCATCTCGCCTGGAGGGGAGAATCTCCTGGAATTTCTCGAGTTGCGGCAGGTCTTCTCGAGTTACGACGGGCACCTCAGGGACCCACTCTGTTGGCCTCAGGAAAGGAAAATCCCCATCCGAGTTGCTAGGGGACCTCTCGAGATTCCTCTCCCGTCCATGCCGGGGCCTCAGTCCTTGTGTGGAGTCGGCCCGGAACATGAGGATACCTCTCCAGTGTTGCCATGGATCTTGGGGTGCTTCTGAGTCTCCCAAGGGGACTCAGGCCTCGTCTCGAGTGGGGGCATGCACGTGCGCTTTCCTCCCGAGCTGCAGCAGTAGTGTCACGCTTCCTGTCACGTGGATCAAGTGATCTGCGGCTTTCCCTCGAGGCTTTCCCACGAGGCCTTCCCACAGGGCTGTGCCACGTGCCACCTTGGTGTGAGTCGATCCTCGGAGTGAAAGACGAGCCTGTGAAGGGAAAAGAAGTTACTCTGGAATGGACTGTGACATCTGGGTGACTCTTGGAATGGTGGCACGACCCTGAAGTTCCTCTCGTCGATCCTCTTGAGAGGGCCTCCTCTTGAGATGCGACGGGAACGCCGGGAACTCTTTTCCGATGAAGCAGGGAAAGGATCCCTCATCTCGAGCTACGATGTGGAAACGGGGCTCCTCTGGATGTGGGCGGGACCCTCGTGTTTCCTCTCGAGTGGAGACGGGTATGTCGGGGAACTTCTTGATTTGCACCAAGGGTGTGAAGGACCCTTTCGAAGTTCCAGAGGTGAGGTGTGATCAGTCTCGAGACGCCTCAGCGGAAATGGGCCTCATCTCGCCTGGAGGGGAGAACCTCCTGGATTTTCTCGACTTGCGGCAGGTCTCCTTGAGTTACGACGGGGACCACAGGGAACCGATCTGGTGGCCTCAGGAAAGGCCAGTCCCCATGCGAGTTGCTAGGGGCCATCTCGGGATTCCTCTCCCGTCCATGCCGGGGCCTAAGACCTTGTGTGAAGTCGGGGCCGGAACCTGAGGATTCCTCTCCAGTTTTGCCATGGATCTTGGGGTGCTTCTGAGTCTCCCCAGGGGAGTCAGGCCTCGTCTCGAGTGGGGGCATGCACGTGTGCTTTCCTCCCGAGCTGCAGCAGTAGTGTCACGCTTCCGGTCACGTGGATCAAGGTTTCTGTGGTTTCCCTCGAGGCTTTCGCTCGAGGCTTTCCCACGAGACTTTCCCACAGGGCAGTGCCCCCTGCCACCTTGGTGTGAGTCGATCGTCAGCGTGAATGTCGAGCCGGTGAAGGGAAAAGAGGTTCGGCTGGAATGGACTGAGACATCTGGGGGACTCTTGGAATGATGGCACGACCCTGGAGTTCCTCTCGCCGTTCCTGTTGAGAGGGCCTCCTCTTGAGATGCGACGGGAAAGCCGGGAACTCTTTCCCGACGAAGCAGTTAAAGGATCCCTCATCTCGAGCTATGAGGCGGATACGGGGCTCCCCTGGATGTGGGCGGGACCTCGTGTTTCCTCTCGAGTGGAGACGGGTATGTCGGGGAACTTCTTGATTTGCACCAAGGGTGTGAAGGACCCTTTCGAAGTTTCAGAGGTGAGGTGTGATCAGCCTCGAGACGCCTCAGCGGAAATGGGCCGCATCTCGCCTGGAGGGGAGAACCTCCTGGATTTTCTCAAGTTGCGGCAGGTCTTCTCGAGTTACGACGGGCCCCTCAGGGACCCGCTGTGTTGGCCTCAGGAAAGGCCAGTCCCCATGCGAGTTGCTAGGGGACCTCTCGAGATTCCTCTCCCGTCCATGCTGGGGCCTCAGTCCTTGTGTGGAGTCGGGGCCGGAACCTGAGGATTCCTCTCCAGTGTTGCCATGGATCTTGGGGTGCTTCTGAGTCTCCCCAGGGGACTCAGGCCTCGTTTCGAGTGGGGGCATGCACGTGCGCTTTCCTCCCGAGCTGCAGCAGTAGTGTCACGCTTCCTGTCACGTGGATCAAGGGATCTGTGGCTTTATCTCGAGGCTTTCCCACGAGGCTTTCCCACAGGGCTGTGCCACGTGCCACCTTGGTGTGAGTCGATCCTCGGCGTGAAAGACGAGCCGGTGAAGGGAAAAGACGTTCCTCTGGAATGGACTGAGATATCTGGGGGACTCTTGGAATGGTGGCAGGAACCTGGAGTTCCTCTCGTCGATCCTCTTGAGAGGGCCTCCTCTTGAGATGCGACGGGAACGCCGGGAAATCTTTTCCGACGAAGCAGGGAAAGGATCCCTCATTTCGAGCTACGAGGCGGAAACGGGGCTCCTCTGGATGTGGGCGGGACCCTCGTGTTTCCTCTCGAGTGGAGACGGGTATGTCGGGGAACTTCTTAATTTGCACCAAGGTTGTGAGGGACCCTTTCGAAGTTCCAGAGGTGAGGTGTGATCAGCCTCGAGACGCCTCAGCGGAAATGGGCCTCATCTCGCCTGGAGGGGGGAATCTCCTGGATTTTCTCGAATTGCGGCAGGTCTTCTTGAGTTACGACGGGGACCACAGGGACCCGCTGTGTTGGCCTCAGGAAAGGCCAGTCCACATTCGAGTTGCTAGGGGCCATCTCGGGATTCCTCTCCCGTCCATGCCGCGGCCTAAAACCTTTTGTGGAGTCGGGGCCGGAACCTGAGGATTCCTCTCCAGTGTTGCCATGGATCTTGGGGTGCTTCTGAGTCTCCCCAGGGGAGTCAGGCCTCGTCTCGAGTGGGGACATGCACGTGCGCTTTCCTCCCGAGCTGCAGCGGTAGTGTCACGATTCCTGTCACGTGGATCAAGGGTTCTGTGGCTTTCCCTCGAGGCTTTCGCTCGAGGATTTCCCACGAGGCTTTCCCACAGAGCTGTGCCACGTGCCACCTTGGTGTGAGTCGATCCTCGGCGTGAAAGACGAGCCGGTGAAGGGAAAAGACGTTCCTCTGGAATGGACTGAGACATCTGGGGGACTCTTGGAATGGTGGCACGACCCTGGAGTTCCTCTCGTCGATCCTCTTGAGAGGGCCTCCTCTTGAGATGCGACGGGAACGCCAGGAACTCTTTTCCGATGAAGCAGGGAAAGGATCCCTCATCTCGAGCTACGAGGCGGAAACGGGGCTCCTCTGGATGTGGGCGGGACCCTCGTGTTTCCTCTCGAGTGGAGACGGGTATGTCGGGGAACTTCTTGATTTGCACCAAGGGTGTGAAGGACCCTTTCGAAGTTCCAGAGGTGAGGTGTGATCAGTCTCGAGACGCCTCAGCGGAAATGGGCCTCATCTCGCCTGGAGGGGAGAACCTCCTGGATTTTCTCGACTTGCGGCAGGTCTTCTTGAGTTACGACGGGGACCACAGGGACCCGCTCTGGTGGCCTCAGGAAAGGCCAGTCCCCATGCGAGTTGCTAGGGGCCATCTCGGGATTCCTCTCCTGTCCATGCCGGGGCCTAAGACCTTGTGTGAAGTCGGGGCCGGAACCTGAGGATTCCTCTCCAGTGTTGCCATGGATCTTGGGGTGCTTCTGAGTCTCCCCAGGGGAGTCAGGCTTCGTCTCGAGTGGGGGCATGCACGTGTGCTTTCCTCCCGAGCTGCAGCAGTAGTGTCACGCTTCCGGTCACGTGGATCAAGGTTTCTGTGGTTTCCCTCGAGGCTTTCGCTCGAGGCTTTCCCACGAGACTTTCCCACAGAGCAGTGCCACCTGCCACCTTGGTGTGAGTCGATCCTCAGCGTGAAAGACGAGCCAGTGAAGGAAAAAGAGGTTCCGCTGGAATGGACTGAGACATCTGGGGGACTCTTGGAATGATGGCACGACCCTGGAGTTCCTCTCGCCGTTCCTATTGAGAGGGCCTCCTCTTGAGAAGCGACAGGAAGGTCGGGAACTCTTTCCCGACGAAGCACGGAAAGGATCCCACATCTCGAGCGACGAGGCGGAAACGGGGCTCCTCTGGATGTGGGCGGGACCCTCGTGTTTCCTCTCGAGTGGAGACGGGTATTTCGGGGAACATCTTGATTTGCACCAAGGGTGTGAAGGACCCTTTCGAAGTTCCAGAGATGAGGTGTGATCAGCCTCGAGACGCCTCAGCGGAAATGGGCCTCATCTCGCCTGGAGGGGAGAACCTCCTGGATTTTCTCAAGTTGCGGCAGGTCTTCTCGAGTTACGAGGGGGACCTCAGGGACCCGCTCTGGTGGCCTCAGGAAAGGCCAGTCCCCATGCGAGTTGCTAGGGGACCTCTCGGGTTTCCTCTCCCATCCATGCCGGGGCCTCAGTCCTTGTGTGGAGTCGGGCCCGGAACCTGAGGATTCCTCTCCAGTGTTGCCATGGATCTTGGGGTGCTTCTGAGTCTCCCCAGGGGAGTCAGGCCTCGTCTCGAGTGGTGGCATGCACGTGCGCTTTCCTCCCGAGCTGCAGCAGTAGTGTCACCCTTCCTGTCACGTGGATCAAGTGATCTGCGGCTTTCCCTCGAGGCTTTCCCACGAGGCTTTCCCACAGGGCTATGCCACGTGCCACCTTGGTGTGAGTCAATCCTCGGTGTGAAAGATGTTCCGGTGAAGGGAAAAGAGGTTCCTCTGGAATGGACTGAGACATCTGGGGGACTCTTGGAATGGTGGCACGACCCTGGAGTTCCTCTCGCCGTTCCTGTTGAGAGGGCCTCCTCTAGAGATGCGACGGGAACGCCGGGAAATCTTTCCGACGAAGCAGGGAAAGGATCCCTCATCTCGAGCTACGAGGCGGAAACGGGGCTCCTCTGCATGTGGGCGGGACACTCGTGTTTCCTCTCGAGTGGAGACGGGTATGTCGGGGAGCTTCTTTATTTGCACCAAGGGTGTGAAGGACCCTTTCGAAGTTTCAGAGGTGAGGTGTGATCAGCCTCGAGACGCCTCAGCCGAAATGGGCCGCATCTCGCCTGGAGGGGAGAACCTCCTGGATTTTCTCGACTTGCGGCAGGTCTTCTTGAGTTACGACGGGGACCTCAGGGACCCGCTCTGGTGGCCTCAGGAAAGGCCAGTCCCCATGCGAGTTGCTAGGGGCCATCTCGGGATTCCTCTCCCGTCCATGCCGGGGCCTAAGACCTTGTGTGAAGTCGGGGCCGGAACCTGAGGATTCCTCTCCAGTGTTGCCATGTATCTTGGGGTGCTTCTGAGTCTCCCCAGGGGAGTCAGGCCTCGTCTCGAGTGGGGGCATGCACGTGTGCTTTCCTCCCGAGCTGCAGCAGTAATGTCACGCTTCCTGTCATGTGGATCAAGGTTTCTGTGGTTTCCCTCGAGGCTTTCGCTCGACGCTTTCCAACGAGACTTTCCCACAGGGCAGTGCCACCTGCCACCTTGGTGTGAGTCGATCCTCGGCGTGAAAGACGAGCCAGTGAAGGAAAAAGAGGTTCCGCTGGAATGGACTGAGACATCTGGGGGACTCTTGGAATGATGGCACGACCCTGGAGTTCCTCTCGCCGTTCTTGTTGAGAGGGCCTCCTCTTGAGAAGCGACAGGAAGGCCGGGAACTCTTTCCCGACGAAGCAGGGAAAGGATCCCTCATCTCGAGCGACGAGGCGGAAACGGGACTCCTCTGGATGTGGTCGGGACCTCGTGTTTCCTCTCGAGTGGAGACGGGTATGTCGGGGAACTTCTTGATTTGCACCAAGGGTGTGAAGGACCCTTTCGAAGTTTCAGAGGTGAGGTGTGATCAGCCTCGAGACGACTCAACGGAAATGGGCCGCATCTCGCCTGGAGGGGAGAACTTCCGGGATATTCTCCAGTTGCGGCAGGTCTTCTCGAGTTACGACGGGCACCTCAGGGACCCGCTCTGGTGGCCTCAGGAAAGGCCAGTCCCCATGCGAGTTGCAAGGGGACCTGTCGAGATTCCTCTCCCGTCAATGCCAGGGCCTCAGTCCTTGTGTGGAAAAGGGGCCGGAACCTGGGGTTTCCTCTCCAGTGTTGCCATGGATCTTGGGGTGCTTCTGAGTTTCCCCAGGGGACTCAGGCCTCGTCTCGAGGGGGGGCATGTACGTACGCTTTCCTCCGGAGCTGCAGCATTAGTGTCACGCTTCCTGTCACGTGGATCAAGTGATCTGCGGCTTTCCCTCGAGGATTTCCCACGAGGCTTTCCCACAGGGCTGTGCCACGTGCCACCTTGGTGTGAGTCGATCCTCGGCGTGAAAGACGAGCCGGTGAAGGGAAAAGAGGTTCCTCTGGAATGGACTGAGACATCTGGGGGACTCTTGGAATGGTGGCACGACCCTGGAGTTCCTCTCGCCGTTCCTGTTGAGAGGGCCTCCTCTTGAGATGCGACGGGAACGCCGGGAACTCTTTTCCGATGAAGCAGGGAAAGGATCCCTCATTTCGAGCTATGAGGCGGAAACGGGGCTCCTCTGGATGTGGGCGGGACCCTCGTGTTTCCTCTCGAGTGGAGACGGGTATGTCGGGGAACTTCTTGATTTGCACCAAGGGTGTGAAAGACCCTTTCGTAGTTCCAGAGGTGAGGTGTGATCAGCCTGGAGACGCCTCAGCGGAAATGGGCCTCATCTCGCCTGGAGGGGAGAATCTCCTGGATTTTCTCGAGTTGCGGCAGTTCTTCTTGAGTTACGACGGGGACCACAGGGACCCGCTGTGTTGGCCTCAGGAAAGGCCAGTCCACATTCGAGTTGCTAGGGGCCATCTCGGGATTACTCTCCCGTCCATGCCGGGGCCTAAAACCTTGTGTGGAGTCGGGGCCGTAACCTGAGGATTCCTCTCCAGTGTTGCCATGGATCTTGGGGTGCTTCTGAGTCTCCCCAGGGGAGTCAGGCCTCGTCTCGAGTGGGGGCATGCACGTGCGCTTTCCTCCCGAGCTGCAGCGGTAGTGTCACGCTTCCTGTCACGTGGATCAAGTGATCTGCGGCTTTCCCTCGAGGCTGTCCCTCGAGGCTTTCCCACAGGGCTGTGCCACGTGCCACCTTGGTGTGAGTCGATCCTCGGCGTGAAAGACGAGCCTGTGAAGGGAAAAGAAGTTACTCTTGAATGGACTGAGACATCTGGGGGACTCTTGGAATGGTGGCACGACCCTGAATTTCCTCTCGTCGATCCTCTTGAGAGGGCCTCCTCTTGAGATGCGACGGGAACGCCGGGAACTCTTTTCCGATGAAGCAGGGAAAGGATCCCTCATCTCGAGCTACGAGGCGGAAACGGGGCTCCTCTGGATGTGGGCGGGACCCTCGTGTTTCCTCTCGAGTGGAGACGGGTATGTCGGGGAACTTCTTGATTTGCACCAAGGGTGTGAAGGACCCTTTCGAAGTTCCAGAGGTGAGGTGTGATCAGTCTCGGGACGCCTCAGCAGAAATGGGCCTCATCTCGCCTGGAGGGGAGAACCTCCTGGATTTTCTCGACTTGCGGCAGGTCTTCTTGAGTTACGACGGGGACCACAGGGACCCGCTCTGGTGGCCTCAGGAAAGGCCAGTCCCCATGCGAGTTGCTAGGGGCCATCTCGGGATTCCTCTCCCGTCCATGCCGGGGCCTAAGACCTTGTGTGAAGTCGGGGCCGGAACCTGAGGATTCCTCTCCAGTGTTGCCATGGATCTTGGGGTGCTTCTGAGTCTCCCCAGGGGAGTCAGGCCTCGTCTCGAGTGGGTGCATGCACGTGTGCTTTCCTCCCGAGCTGCAGCAGTAGTGTCACGCTTCCGGTCACGTGGATCAAGGTTTCTGTGGTTTCCCTCGAGGCTTTCGCTCGAGGCTTTCCCACGAGACGTTCCCACAGGGCAGTGCCACCTGCCACCTTGGTGTGAGTCCGTCCTCAGCGTGAAAGACGAGCCAGTGAAGGAAAAAGAGGTTCCGCTGGAATGGACTGAGACATCTGGGGGACTCTTGGAATGATGGCACGACCCTGGAGTTCCTCTCGCCGTTCCTGTTGAGAGGGCCTCCTCTTGAGAAGCGACAGGAACGCCGGGAACTCTTTTCCGATGAAGCAGGGAAAGGATCCCTCATCTCGAGCTACGAGGCGGAAACGGGGCTCCTCTGGATGTGGGCGGGACCCTCGTGTTTCCTCTCGAGTGGAGACGGGTATGTCGGGGAACTTCTTGATTTGCACCAAGGGTGTGAAGGACCCTTTCGAAGTTCCAGAGGTGAGGTGTGATCAGCCTCGAGACGCCTCAGCGGAAATGGGCCTCATCTCGTGTGGAGGGGAGAACCCCCTGATTTTCTCGAGTTGCGGCAGGTCTTCTCGAGTTACGACGGGGACCTCAGGGACCCGCTCTGGTGGCCTCAGGAAAGGCCAGTCCCCATGCGAGTTGCTAGGGGACCTCTCGGGTTTCCTCTCCCGTCAATGCCGGGGCCTCAGTCCTTGTGTGGAGTCGGGCCCGGAACCTGAGGATTCCTCTGCAGCGTTGCCATGGATCTTGGGGTGCTTCTGAGTCTCCCCAGGGGAGTCAGGCCTCGTCTCGAGTGGGGGCATGCACGTGCGCTTTCCTCCCGATCTGCAGCAGTAGTGTCACCCTTCCTGTCACGTGGATCAAGTGATCTGCGGCTTTCCCTCGAGGCTTTCCCACGAGGCTTTCCCACAGGGCTATGCCACGTGCCACCTTGGTGTGAGTCAATCCTCGGCGTGAAAGCGAGCCGGTGAAGGGAAAAGAGGTTCCTCTGGAATGGACTGAGACATCTGGGGGACTCTTGGAATGGTGGTAGGACCCTGGAGTTCCTCTCGCCGTTCCTGTTGAGAGGGCCTCCTCTAGAGATGCGACGGGAATGCCGGGAAATCTTTCCGACGAAGCAGGGAAAGGATCCCTCATCTCGAGCTACGAGGCGGAAACGGGGCTCCTCTGCATGTGGGCGGGACCCTCGTGTTTCCACTCGAGTGGACATGGGTATGTCGGGGAACTTCTTGATTTGTACCAAAGGTGTGAAGGACCCTTTCGAAGTTCCAGAGGTGAGGTGTGATCATCCTCGAGACGCCTCAGCGGAAATGGGCCTCATCTCACCTGGAGGGGAGAACCTCCTGGATTTTCTCGAGTTGTGGCAGGTCTTATCGAGTGACAACGGGGACCTCAGGGACCCGCTCTGGTGGCCTCAGGAAAGGCCAGTCCCCATGCGAGTTGCTAGGGGACCTCTCGGGTTTCCTCTCCCGTCAATGCCGGGGCCTCAGTCCTTGTGTGGAGTCGGGCCCGGAACCTGAGGATTCCTCTGCAGCGTTGCCATGGATCTTGGGGTGCTTCTGAGTCTCCCCAGGGGAGTCAGGCCTCGTCTCGAGTGGGGGCATGCACGTGCGCTTTCCTCCCGATCTGCAGCAGTAGTGTCACCCTTCCTGTCACGTGGATCAAGTGATCTGCGGCTTTCCCTCGAGGCTTTCCCACGAGGCTTTCCCACAGGGCTATGCCACGTGCCACCTTGGTGTGAGTCAATCCTCGGCGTGAAAGCGAGCCGGTGAAGGGAAAAGAGGTTCCTCTGGAATGGACTGAGACATCTGGGGGACTCTTGGAATGGTGGTAGGACCCTGGAGTTCCTCTCGCCGTTCCTGTTGAGAGGGCCTCCTCTAGAGATGCGACGGGAATGCCGGGAAATCTTTCCGACGAAGCAGGGAAAGGATCCCTCATCTCGAGCTACGAGGCGGAAACGGGGCTCCTCTGCATGTGGGCGGGACCCTCGTGTTTCCACTCGAGTGGACATGGGTATGTCGGGGAACTTCTTGATTTGTACCAAAGGTGTGAAGGACCCTTTCGAAGTTCCAGAGGTGAGGTGTGATCATCCTCGAGACGCCTCAGCGGAAATGGGCCTCATCTCACCTGGAGGGGAGAACCTCCTGGATTTTCTCGAGTTGCGGCAGGTCTTATCGAGTGACAACGGGGACCTCAGGGACCCGCTCTGGTGGTCTCAGGAAAGGCCAGTTCCCATGCGAGTTGCTAGGGGCCATATCGGGATTCCTCTCCGGTTCATGCCGGGGCCTAAGACCTTGGGTGGAGTCGGGGCCGGAACCTGAGGATTCCTCTCCTCTGTTGCCATGGATGTTGGGCTGCTTCTGAGTCTCCCCAGGCGAGACAGTCCTCGTCTCGAGTGGGGTCATGCACGTGCGATTTCCTCCCGAGCTGCAGCATTAGTGTCACGCTTCCTGTCACGTGGATCAAGGGATCTGTGGCTTTTCCTCGAGGCTTTCGCTCGATTCTTTCCCACGAGGCTTTCCCACAGGGCTGTGCCACGTGCCACCTTGGTGTGAGTCGATACTCGGCGTGAAAGACGAGCCGGTGAAGGGAAAAGTGGTTCCTCTGGAATGGACAGAGACATCTGGGGGACTCTTGGAATGGTGGTACGACCCTGGAGTTCCTCTCGCCGTTCCTGTTGAGAGGGCCTCCTCTTGAGATGCGACGGGAACGCCGGGAACTCTTTCCCGACGAAGCAGGGAAAGGATCCCTCATCTGGAGCTACGAGGCGGAAACGGGGCTCCTGTGGATGTGGGCGGGAACCACGTGTTTCCTCTCGAGTGGAGACGGGTATATCGGGGAACTTCTTGATTTGCACCAACGGTGTGAAGGACCCTTTCGAAGTTCCAGAGGTGAGGTGTGATCAGCCTCGAGACGCCTCAGCGGAAATGGGCCTCATCTCGCCTGGAGTGGAGAACCTCCTGGATTTTCTCGAGTTGCGGCAGGTCTTCTCGAGTTACGACGGGGACCTCAGGGTCCCGCTCTGGTGGCCTCAGGAGAGGGCAGACCCCATGCAAATTGCTACGGGCCATCTCGGGATTCCTCTCCCGTCCATGCCGGGGCCTAAGACCTTGTGTGGAGTCGGGGCCGGAACCTGAGGATTCCTCTCCAGTGTTGCCATGGATTTTGGTGTGCTTCTGAGTCTCCCCAGGGTTGTCAGGCCTCGTCTCGAGTGGGGGCATGCACGTGTGCTTTCCTCCCAAGCTGCAGCATTAGTGTCACGCTTCCTGTCACGTGGATCAAGGGATCTGTGGCTTTCCCTCGAGGCTGTCCCTCGAGGCTTTCCCTCCAGGCTTTCCCACAGGGCTGTGCCACGTGCCACCTTGGTGTGAGTCGATCCTCGGCGTGAAAGACGAGCCGGTGAAGGGAAAAGAGGTTCCTCTGGAATGGACTGAGACATCTGGGGGACTCTTGGAATGGTGGCACGACCCTGGAGTTCCTCTCGCCGTTCCTGTTGAGAGGGCCTCCTCTTGAGATGCGACGGGAAAGCCGGGAAATCTTTCCCGACGAAGCAGTTAAAGGATCCCTCATCTCGAGCTATGAGGCGGAAACGGGGCTCCCCTGGATGTGGGTGGGACCCTCGTGTTTCCTCTCGAGTGGAGACGGGTATGTCGGGGAGCTTCTGGATTTGCACCAAGGGTGTGAAGGACCCTTTCAAAGTTCCAGAGGTGAGGTGTGATCAGCCTGGAGACGCCTCAGCGGAAATGGGCCTCATCTCGCCTGGAGGGGAGAACCTCCTGGATTTTCTCGAGTTGCGGCAGGTCTTCTCAAGTTACGACGGGCCCCTCAGGGACCCGCTCTGGTGGCCTCAGGAAAGGCCAGTCCCCATGCGAGTTGCTAGGGGACCTCTCGAGATTCCTCTCCCGTCCATGCTGGGGCCTCAGTCCTTGTGTGGAGTCGGGGCCGGAACCTGAGGATTCCTCTCCAGTGTTGCCATGGATCTTGGGGTGCTTCTGAGTCTCCCCAGGGGACTCAGGCCTCGTTTCGAGTGGGGGCATGCACGTGCGCTTTCCTCCCGAGCTGCAGCAGTAGTGTCACGCTTCCTGTCACGTGGATCAAGTGATCTGCGGCTTTCCCTCGAGGCTTTCCCACGAGGCTTTCCCACAGGGCTGTGCCACGTGCCACCTTGGTGTGAGTCGATCCTCGGCGTGAAAGACGAGCCGGTGAAGGGAAAAGACGTTCCTCTGGAATGGACTGAGACATCTGGGGGACTCTTGGAATGGTGGCAGGAACCTGGAGTTCCTCTCGCCGTTCCTGTTGAGAGGGCCTCCTCTTGAGATACGACGGGAACGCCGGGAACTCTTTCCCGAGGAAGCAGGGAAAGGATCCCTCATCTCGAGCTACGAGGCGGAAACGGGGCTCCTCTGGATGTGGGCGGGACCCGCGTGTTTCCTCTCGAGTGGAGACGGGTATGTCGGGGAGCTTCTTGATTTGCACCAAGGGTGTGAAGGACCCTTTCGAAGTTTCAGAGGTGAGGTGTGATCAGCCTCGAGACGCTTCAGCGGAAATGGGCCGCATCTCGCCTGGAGGGGAGAACCTCCTGGATTTTCTCGAGTTGCGGCAGGAATTCTCGAGTTACGACGGGCACCTCAGGGACCCGCTCTGGTGGCCTCAGGAAAGGCCAGTCCCCATGCGAGTTGCTAGGGGACCTCTCGAGATTCCTCTCCCGTCCATGCCGGGGCCTCAGTCCTTGTGTGGAGTGGGGCCCGGAACCTGAGGATTCCTCTCCAGTGTTGCCATGGATCTTGGGGTGCTTCTGAGTCTCCCCAGGGGAGTCAGGCCTCGTCTCGAGTGGGTCATGCATGTGCGCTTTCCTCCCGAGCTGCAGCAGTAGTGTCACGCTTCCTGTCACGTGGATCAAGGGATTTGTGGCTTTCCCTCGAGGCTTTCGCTCTAGGCTTTCCCTCGAGGCTTTCCCACAGGGCTGTGCCAAGTGCCACCTTGGTGTGAGTCGATCCTCGGCGTGAAAGACGAGCCGGTGAAGGGAAAAGAGGTTCCTCTGGAATGGACTAAGACATCTGGGGGACTCTTAGAATGGTGGCACGACCCTGGAGTTCCTCTCGCAATTCCTGTTGAGAGGGCCTCCTCTTGAGATGCGACAGGAACGCCGGGAACGCTCTCCCAAAGAAGCAGGGAAAGGATCCCTCATCTCGAGCTACGAGGCGGAAACGGGGCTCCTCTGGATGTGGGCGGGACCCTCGTGTTTCCTCTCGAGTGGAGACGGGTATGTCGGGCAGCTTCTTGATTTGAACCAAGGGTGTGAAGGACCCTTTCGAAGTTTCAGAGGTGACGTGTGATCAGCCTCGAGACACCTCAGCGGAAATGGGCCGCATCTCGCCTGGAGGGGAGAACCTCATGGATTTTCTCGAGTTGCGGCAGGTCTTCTCGAGTTACGACGGGCACCTCAGGGACCCACTCTGGTGGCCTCAGGAAAGGAAAATCCCCATCCGAGTTGCTAGGGGACCTCTCGAGATTCCTCTCCCGTCCATGCCGTGGCCTCAGTCCTTGTGTGGAGTCGGGGCCGGAACATGAGGATTCCTCTCCAGGGTTGCCATGGATCTTGGGGTGCTTCTGAGTCTCTCCAGGGGACTCAGGCCTCGTCTCGAGTGGGGGCATGCACGTGCGCTTTCCTCCCGAGCTGCAGCAGTAGTGTCACGCTTCCTGTCACGTGGATCAAGTGATCTGCGGCTTTCCCTCGAGGCTTTCCCACGAGGCTTTCCCACAGGGCTGTGCCACGTGCCACCTTGGTGTGAGTCGATCCTCGGCGTGAAAGACGAGCCTGTGAAGGGAAAAGAAGTTACTCTGGAATGGACTGAGACATCTGGGGGACTCTTGGAATGGTGGCACGACCCTGAAGTTCCTCTCGTCGATCCTCTTGAGAGGGCCTCCTCTTGAGAAGCGACGGGAACGCCGGGAACTCTTTTCCGATGAAGCAGGGAAAGGATCCCTCATCTCGAGCTACGAGGCGGAAACGGGGCTCCTCTGGATGTGGGCGGGACCCTCGTGTTTCCTCTCGAGTGGAGACGGGTATGTCGGGGAACTTCTTGATTTGCACCAAGGGTGTGAAGGACCCTTTCGAAGTTCCAGAGGTGAGGTGTGATCAGTCTCGGGACGCCTCAGCGGAAATGGGCCTCATCTCGCCTGGAGGGGAGAACCTCCTGGATTTTCTCGACTTGCGGCAGGTCTTCTTGAGTTACGACGGGGACCACAGGGACCCGCTCTGGTGGCCTCAGGAAAGGCCAGTCCCCATGCGAGTTGCTAGGGGCCATCTCGGGATTCCTCTCCCGTCCATGCCGGGGCCTAAGACCTTGTGTGAAGTCGGGGCCGGAACCTGAGGATTCCTCTCCAGTGTTGCCATGGATCTTGGGGTGCTTCTGAGTCTCCCCAGGGGAGTCAGGCCTCGTCTCGAGTGGGGGCATGCACGTGTGCTTTCCTCCCGAGCTGCAGCAGTAGTGTCACGCTTCCGGTCACGTGGATCAAGGTTTCTGTGGTTTCCCTCGGGGCTTTCGCTCGAGGCTTTCCCACGAGACGTTCCCACAGGGCAGTGCCACCTGCCACCTTGGTGTGAGTCGATCCTCAGCGTGAAAGACGAGCCAGTGAAGGAAAAAGAGGTTCCGCTGTAATGGACTGAGACATCTGGGGGACTCTTGGAATGATGGAACGACCCTGGAGTTCCTCTCGCCGTTCCTGTTGAGAGGGCCTCCTCTTGAGAAGCGACAGGAATGCCGGGAACTCTTTCCCGACGAAGCAGGGAAAGGATCCCACATCTCCAGCGACGAGGCGGAAACGGGTCTCCTCTGGATGTGGGCGGGATCCTCGTGTTTCCTCTCGAGTGGAGACGGGTATTTCGGGGAACATCTTGATTTGCACCAAGGGTGTGAAGGACCCTTTCGAAGTTCCAGAGGTGAGGTGTGATCAGCCTCGAGACGCCTCAGCGGAAATGGGCCTCATCTCGTGTGGAGGGGAGAACCTCCTGGATTTTCTCGAGTTGCGGCAGGTCTTCTCGAGTTACGACGGGGACCTCAGGGACCCGCTCTGGTGGCCTCAGGAAAGGCCAGTCCCCATGCGAGTTGCTAGGGGACCTCTCGGGTTTCCTCTCCCGTCAATGCCGGGGCCTCAGTCCTTGTGTGGAGTCGGGCCCGGAACCTGAGGATTCCTCTGCAGCGTTGCCATGGATCTTGGGGTGCTTCTGAGTCTCCCCCGGGGAGTCAGGCCTCGTCTCGAGTGGGGGCATGCATGTGCGCTTTCCTCCCGAGCTGCAGCAGTAGTGTCACCCTTCCTGTCACGTGGATCAAGTGATCTGCGGCTTTCCCTCGAGGCTTTCCCACGAGGCTTTCCCACAGGGCTATGCCACGTGCCACCTTGGTGTGAGTCAATCCTCGGCGTGAAAGCGAGCCGGTGAAGGTAAAAGAGGTTCCTCTGGAATGGACTGAGACATCTGGGGGACTCTTGGAATGGTGGTAGGACCCTGGAGTTCCTCTCGCCGTTCCTGTTGAGAGGGCCTCCTCTAGAGATGCGACGGGAATGCGGGGAAATCTTTCCGACGAAGCAGGGAAAGGATCCCTCATCTCGAGCTACGAGGCGGAAACGGGGCTCCTCTGCATGTGGGCGGGACCCTCGTGTTTCCACTCGAGTGGACATGGGTATGTCGGGGAACTTCTTGATTTGTACCAAAGGTGTGAAGGACCCTTTCGAAGTTCCAGAGGTGAGGTGTGATCAGCCTGGAGACGCCTCAGCGGAAATGGGCCTCATCTCGCCTGGAGGGGAGAATCTCCTGGATTTTCTCGAGTTGCGGCAGTTCTTCTTGAGTTACGACGGGGACCACAGGGACCCGCTGTGTTGGCCTCAGGAAAGGCCAGTCCACATTCGAGTTGCTAGGGGCCATCTCGGGATTCCTCTCCCGTCCATGCCGGGGCCTAAAACCTTGTGTGGAGTCGGGGCCGGAACCTGAGGATTCCTCTCCAGTGTTGCCATGGATCTTGGGGTGCTTCTGAGTCTCCCCAGGGGAGTCAGGCCTCGTCTCGAGTGGGTCATGCACGTGCGCTTTCCTCCCGAGCTGCAGCAGTAGTGTCACGCTTCCTGTCACGTGGATCAAGGGATCTGTGGCTTTCCCTCGAGGCTTTCGCTCTAGGCTTTCCCTCGAGGCTTTCCCCCAGGGCTGTGCCAAGTGCCACCTTGGTGTGAGTCGATCCTCGGTGTGAAAGACGAGCCGGTGAAGGTAAAAGAGGTTCCTCTGGAATGGACTGAGACATCTGGGGGACTCTTGGAATGGTGGCAGGACCCTGGAGTTCCTCTCGCCGTTCCTGTTGAGAGGGCCTCCTCTAGAGATGCGACGGGAATGCCGGGAAATCTTTCCGACGAAGCAGGGAAAGGATCCGTCATCTCGAGCTACGAGGCGGAAACGGGGCTCCTCTGCATGTGGGCGGGACCCTCGTGTTTCCACTCGAGTGGACATGGGTATGTCGGGGAACTTCTTGATTTGTACCAAAGGTGTGAAGGACCCTTTCGAAGTTCCAGAGGTGAGGTGTGATCATCATCGAGACGCCTCAGCGGAAATGGGCCTCATCTCACCTGGAGGGGAGAACCTCCTGGATTTTCTCGAGTTGTGGCAGGTCTTATCGAGTGACGACGGGGACCTCAGGGACCCGCTCTGGTGGTCTCAGGAAAGGCCAGTTCCCATGCGAGTTGTTAGGGGCCATATCGGGATTCCTCTCCGGTTCATGCCGGGGCCTAAGACCTTGGGTGGAGTCGGGGCCGGAACCTGAGGATTCCTCTCCTCTGTTGCCATGGATGTTGGGCTGCTTCTGAGTCTCCCCAGGCGAGTCAGTCCTCGTCTCGAGTGGGGTCATGCACGTGCGATTTCCTCCCGAGCTGCAGCATTAGTGTCACGCTTCCTGTCACGTGGATCAAGGGATCTGTGGCTTTTCCTCGAGGCTTTCGCTCGATTCTTTCCCACGAGGCTTTCCCACAGGGCTGTGCCACGTGCCACCTTGGTGTGAGTCGATACTCGGCGTGAAAGACGAGCCGGTGAAGGGAAAAGTGGTTCCTCTGGAATGGACAGAGACATCTGGGGGACTCTTGGAATGGTGGTACGACCCTGGAGTTCCTCTCGCCGTTCCTGTTGAGAGGGCCTCCTCTTGAGATGCGACGGGAACGCCGGGAACTCTTTCCCGACGAAGCAGGGAAAGGATCCCTCATCTGGAGCTACGAGGCGGAAACGGGGCTCCTGTGGATGTGGGCGGGAACCACGTGTTTCCTCTCGAGTGGAGACGGGTATATCGGGGAACTTCTTGATTTGCACCAACGGTGTGAAGGACCCTTTCGAAGTTCCAGAGGTGAGGTGTGATCAGCCTCGTGACGCCTCAGCGGAAATGGGCCTCATCTCGCCTGGAGTGGAGAACCTCCTGGATTTTCTCGAGTTGCGGCAGGTCTTCTCGAGTTACGACGGGGACCTCAGGGTCCCGCTCTGGTGGCCTCAGGAGAGGGCAGACCCCATGCAAATTGCTACGGGCCATCTCGGGATTCCTCTCCCGTCCATGCCGGGGCCTAAGACCTTGTGTGGAGTCGTGGCCGGAACCTGAGGATTCCTCTCCAATGTTGCCATGGATTTTGGTGTGCTTCTGAGTCTCCCCAGGGTTGTCAGGCCTCGTCTCGAGTGGGGGCATGCACGTGTGCTTTCCTCCCGAGCTGCAGCATTAGTGTCACGCTTCCTGTCACGTGGATCAAGGGATCTGTGGCTTTCCCTCGAGGCTGTCCCTCGAGGCTTTCCCTCCAGGTTTTCCCACAGGGCTGTGCCACGTGCCACCTTGGTGTGAGTCGATCCTCGGCGTGAAAGACGAGCCGGTGAAGGGAAAACAGGTTCCTCTGGAATGGACTGAGACATCTGGGGGACTCTTGGAATGATGGCACGACCCTGGAGTTCCTCTCGCCGTTCCTGTTGAGAGGGCCTACTCTTGAGAAGCGACAGGAAGGCCGGGAACTCTTTCCCGACGAAACAGGGAAAGGATCCCTCATCTCGAGCGACGAGGCGGAAACGGGACTCCTCTGGATGTGGGCGGGACCTCGTGTTTCCTCTCGAGTGGAGACGGGTATGTCGGGGAACTTCTTGATTTGCACCAAGGGTGTGAAGGACCCTTTCGAAGTTTCAGAGGTGAGGTGTGATCAGCCTCGAGACGCCTCAACGGAAATGGGCCGCATCTCGCCTGGAGGGGAGAACTTCCGGGATATTCTCGAGTTGCGGCAGGTCTTCTCGAGTTACGATGGGCAGCTCAGGGAACCGCTCTGGTGGCCTCAGGAAAGGCCAGTCCCCATGCGAGTTGCTAGGGGACCTCTCGAGATTCCTCTCCCGTCCATGCTGGGGCCTCAGTCCTTGTGTGGAGTCGGGGCCGGAACCTGAGGATTCCTCTCCAGTGTTGCCATGGATCTTGGGGTGCTTCTGAGTCTCCCCAGGGGACTCAGGCCTCGTTTCGAGTGGGGGCATGCACGTGCGCTTTCCTCCCGAGCTGCAGCAGTAGTGTCACGCTTCCTGTCACGTGGATCAAGTGATCTGCGGCTTTCCCTCGAGGCTTTCCCACGAGGCTTTCCCACAGGGCTGTGCCACGTGCCACCTTGGTGTGAGTCGATCCTCGGCGTGAAAGACGAGCCGGTGAAGGGAAAAGACGTTCCTCTGGAATGGACTGAGACATCTGGGGGACTCTTGGAATGGTGGCAGGAACCTGGAGTTCCTCTCGTCGATCCTCTTGAGAGGGCCTCCTCTTGAGATGCGACGGGAACGCCGGGAAATCTTTTCCGATGAAGCAGGGAAAGGATCCCTCATTTCGAGCTATGAGGCGGAAACGGGGCTCCTCTGGATGTGGGCGGGACCCTCGTGTATCCTCTCGAGTGGAGACGGGTATGTCGGGGAACTTCTTGATTTGCACCAAGGGTGTGAAGGACCCTTTCGAAGTTCCAGAGGTGAGGTGTGATCAGCCTGGAGACGCCTCAGCGGAAATGGGCCTCATCTCGCCTGGAGGGGAGAATCTCCTGGATTTTCTCGAGTTGCGGCAGTTCTTCTTGAGTTACGACGGGGACCACAGGGACCCGCTGTGTTGGCCTCAGGAAAGGCCAGTCCACATTCGAGTTGCTAGGGGCCATCTCGGGATTCCTCTCCCGTCCATGCCGGGGCCTAAAACCTTGTGTGGAGTCGGGGCCGGAACCTGAGGATTCCTCTCCAGTGTTGCCATGGATCTTGGGGTGCTTCTGAGTCTCCCCAGGGGAGTCAGGCCTCGTCTCGAGTGGGTCATGCACGTGCGCTTTCCTCCCGAGCTGCAGCAGTAGTGTCACGCTTCCTGTCACGTGGATCAAGGGATCTGTGGCTTTCCCTCGAGGCTTTCGCTCTAGGCTTTCCCTCGAGGCTTTCCCCCAGGGCTGTGCCAAGTGCCACCTTGGTGTGAGTCGATCCTCGGTGTGAAAGACGAGCCGGTGAAGGTAAAAGAGGTTCCTCTGGAATGGACTGAGACATCTGGGGGACTCTTGGAATGGTGGCAGGACCCTGGAGTTCCTCTCGCCGTTCCTGTTGCGAGGGCCTCCTCTAGAGATGCGACGGGAATGCCGGGAAATCTTTCCGACGAAGCAGGGAAAGGATCCGTCATCTCGAGCTACGAGGCGGAAACGGGGCTCCTCTGCATGTGGGCGGGACCCTCGTGTTTCCACTCGAGTGGACATGGGTATGTCGGGGAACTTCTTGATTTGTACCAAAGGTGTGAAGGACCCTTTCGAAGTTCCAGAGGTGAGGTGTGATCATCCTCGAGACGCCTCAGCGGAAATGGGCCTCATCTCACCTGGAGGGGAGAACCTCCTGGATTTTCTCGAGTTGTGGCAGGTCTTATCGAGTGACGACGGGGACCTCAGGGACCCGCTCTGGTGGTCTCAGGAAAGGCCAGTTCCCATGCGAGTTGTTAGGGGCCATATCGGGATTCCTCTCCGGTTCATGCCGGGGCCTAAGACCTTGGGTGGAGTCGGGGCCGGAACCTGAGGATTCCTCTCCTCTGTTGCCATGGATGTTGGGCTGCTTCTGAGTCTCCCCAGGCGAGTCAGTCCTCGTCTCGAGTGGGGTCATGCACGTGCGATTTCCTCCCGAGCTGCAGCATTAGTGTCACGCTTCCTGTCACGTGGATCAAGGGATCTGTGGCTTTTCCTCGAGGCTTTCGCTCGATTCTTTCCCACGAGGCTTTCCCACAGGGCTGTGCCACGTGCCACCTTGGTGTGAGTCGATACTCGGCGTGAAAGACGAGCCGGTGAAGGGAAAAGTGGTTCCTCTGGAATGGACAGAGACATCTGGGGGACTCTTGGAATGGTGGTACGACCCTGGAGTTCCTCTCGCCGTTCCTGTTGAGAGGGCCTCCTCTTGAGATGCGACGGGAACGCCGGGAACTCTTTCCCGACGAAGCAGGGAAAGGATCCCTCATCTGGAGCTACGAGGCGGAAACGGGGCTCCTGTGGATGTGGGCGGGAACCACGTGTTTCCTCTCGAGTGGAGACGGGTATATCGGGGAACTTCTTGATTTGCACCAACGGTGTGAAGGACCCTTTCGAAGTTCCAGAGGTGAGGTGTGATCAGCCTCGTGACGCCTCAGCGGAAATGGGCCTCATCTCGCCTGGAGTGGAGAACCTCCTGGATTTTCTCGAGTTGCGGCAGGTCTTCTCGAGTTACGACGGGGACCTCAGGGTCCCGCTCTGGTGGCCTCAGGAGAGGGCAGACCCCATGCAAATTGCTACGGGCCATCTCGGGATTCCTCTCCCGTCCATGCCGGGGCCTAAGACCTTGTGTGGAGTCGTGGCCGGAACCTGAGGATTCCTCTCCAATGTTGCCATGGATTTTGGTGTGCTTCTGAGTCTCCCCAGGGTTGTCAGGCCTCGTCTCGAGTGGGGGCATGCACGTGTGCTTTCCTCCCGAGCTGCAGCATTAGTGTCACGCTTCCTGTCACGTGGATCAAGGGATCTGTGGCTTTCCCTCGAGGCTGTCCCTCGAGGCTTTCCCTCCAGGCTTTCCCACAGGGCTGTGCCACGTGCCACCTTGGTGTGAGTCGATCCTCGGCGTGAAAGACGAGCCGGTGAAGGGAAAACAGGTTCCTCTGGAATGGACTGAGACATCTGGGGGACTCTTGGAATGATGGCACGACCCTGGAGTTCCTCTCGCCGTTCCTGTTGAGAGGGCCTACTCTTGAGAAGCGACAGGAAGGCCGGGAACTCTTTCCCGACGAAGCAGGGAAAGGATCCCTCATCTCGAGCGACGAGGCGGAAACGGGACTCCTCTGGATGTGGGCGGGACCTCGTGTTTCCTCTCGAGTGGAGACGGGTATGTCGGGGAACTTCTTGATTTGCACCAAGGGTGTGAAGGACCCTTTCGAAGTTTCAGAGGTGAGGTGTGATCAGCCTCGAGACGCCTCAACGGAAATGGGCCGCATCTCGCCTGGAGGGGAGAACTTCCGGGATATTCTCGAGTTGCGGCAGGTCTTCTCGAGTTACGATGGGCAGCTCAGGGAACCGCTCTGGTGGCCTCAGGAAAGGCCAGTCCCCATGCGAGTTGCTAGGGGACCTCTCGAGATTCCTCTCCCGTCCATGCTGGGGCCTCAGTCCTTGTGTGGAGTCGGGGCCGGAACCTGAGGATTCCTCTCCAGTGTTGCCATGGATCTTGGGGTGCTTCTGAGTCTCCCCAGGGGACTCAGGCCCCGTTTCGAGTGGGGGCATGCACGTGCGCTTTCCTCCCGAGCTGCAGCAGTAGTGTCACGCTTCCTGTCCCGTGGATCAAGTGATCTGCGGCTTTCCCTCGAGGCTTTCCCACGAGGCTTTCCCACAGGGCTGTGCCACGTGCCACCTTGGTGTGAGTCGATCCTCGGCGTGAAAGACGAGCCGGTGAAGGGAAAAGACGTTCCTCTGGAATGGACTGAGACATCTGGGGGACTCTTGGAATGGTGGCAGGAACCTGGAGTTCCTCTCGTCGATCCTCTTGAGAGGGCCTCCTCTTGAGATGCGACGGGAACGCCGGGAAATCTTTTCCGATGAAGCAGGGAAAGGATCCCTCATTTCGAGCTATGAGGCGGAAACGGGGCTCCTCTGGATGTGGGCGGGACCCTCGTGTATCCTCTCGAGTGGAGACGGGTATGTCGGGGAACTTCTTGATTTGCACCAAGGGTGTGAAGGACCCTTTCGAAGTTCCAGAGGTGAGGTGTGATCAGCCTGGAGACGCCTCAGCGGAAATGGGCCTCATCTCGCCTGGAGGGGAGAATCTCCTGGATTTTCTCGAGTTGCGGCAGTTCTTCTTGAGTTACGACGGGGACCACAGGGACCCGCTGTGTTGGCCTCAGGAAAGGCCAGTCCACATTCGAGTTGCTAGGGGCCATCTCGGGATTCCTCTCCCGTCCATGCCGGGGCCTAAAACCTTGTGTGGAGTCGGGGCCGGAACCTGAGGATTCCTCTCCAGTGTTGCCATGGATCTTGGGGTGCTTCTGAGTCTCCCCAGGGGAGTCAGGCCTCGTCTCGAGTGGGTCATGCACGTGCGCTTTCCTCCCGAGCTGCAGCAGTAGTGTCACGCTTCCTGTCACGTGGATCAAGGGATCTGTGGCTTTCCCTCGAGGCTTTCGCTCTAGGCTTTCCCTCGAGGCTTTCCCCCAGGGCTGTGCCAAGTGCCACCTTGGTGTGAGTCGATCCTCGGTGTGAAAGACGAGCTGGTGAAGGTAAAAGAGGTTCCTCTGGAATGGACTGAGACATCTGGGGGACTCTTAGAATGGTGGCACGACCCTGGAGTTCCTCTCGCCATTCCTGTTGAGAGGGCCTCATCTTGAGATGCGACAGGAACGCCGGGAACGCTCTCCCAAAGAAGCAGGGAAAGGATCCCTCATCTCGAGCTACGAGGCGGAAACTGGGCTCCTCTGGATGTGGGCGGGACCCTCGTGTTTCCTCTCGAGTGGAGACGGGTATGTCGGGCAGCTTCTTGATTTGCACCAAGGGTGTGAAGGACCCTTTTGAAGTTTCAGAGGTGACGTGTGATCAGCCTCGAGACGCCTCAGCGGAAATGGGCCTCATCTCGCCTGGAGGGGAGAACCTCCTGGATTTTCTCGACTTGCGGCAGGTCTTCTCGAGTTACGACGGGCACCTCAGGGACCCGCTCTGGTGGCCTCAGGAAAGGCCAGTCCCCATGCGAGTTGCTAGGGGACCTCTCGGGTTTCCTCTCCCGTCAATGCCGGGGCCTCAGTCCTTGTGTGGAGTCGGGCCCGGAACCTGAGGATTCCTCTGCAGTGTTGCCATGGATCTTGGGGTGCTTCTGAGTCTCCCCAGGGGAGTCAGGCCTCGTCTCGAGTGGGGGCATGCACGTGCGCTTTCCTCCCGAGCTGCAGCAGTAGTGTCACCCTTCCTGTCACGTGGATCAAGTGATCTGCGGCTTTCCCTCGAGGCTTTCCCACGAGGCTTTCCCACAGGGCTATGCCACGTGCCACCTTGGTGTGAGTCGATCCTCGGCGTGAAAGACGAGCCGGTGAAGGGAAAAGAGGTTCCTCTGGAATGGACTGAGACATCTGGGGGACTCTTGGAATGGTGGCAGGACCCTGGAGTTCCTCTCGCCGTTCCTGTTGAGAGGGCCTCCTCTAGAGATGCGACGGGAATGCCGGGAAATCTTTCCGACGAAGCAGGGAAAGGATCCCTCATCTCGAGCTACGAGGCGGAAACGGGGCTCCTCTGCATGTGGGCGGGACCCTCGTGTTTCCACTCGAGTGGACATGGGTATGTCGGGGAACTTCTTGATTTGTACCAAAGGTGTGAAGGACCCTTTCGAAGTTCCAGAGGTGAGGTGTGATCATCCTCGAGACGCCTCAGCGGAAATGGGCCTCATCTCACCTGGAGGGGAGAACCTCCTGGATTTTCTCGAGTTGTGGCAGGTCTTATCAAGTGACGACGGGGACCTCAGGGACCCGCTCTGGTGGTCTCAGGAAAGGCCAGTTCCCATGCGAGTTGCTAGGGGCCATATCGGGATTCCTCTCCGGTTCATGCCGGGGCCTAAGACCTTGGGTGGAGTCGGGGCCGGAACCTGAGGATTCCTCTCCTCTGTTGCCATGGATGTTGGGCTGCTTCTGAGTCTCCCCAGGCGAGTCAGTCCTCGTCTCGAGTGGGGTCATGCACGTGCGATTTCCTCCCGAGCTTCAGCATTAGTGTCACGCTTCCTATCACGTGGATCAAGGGATCTGTGGCTTTTCCTCGAGGTTTTCGCTCGATTCTTTCCCACGAGGCTTTCCCGCAGGGCTGTGCCACGTGCCACCTTGGTGTGAGTCGATACTCGGCGTGAAAGACGAGCCGGTGAAGGGAAAAGTGGTTCCTCTGGAATGGACAGAGACATCTGGGGGACTCTTGGAATGGTGGTACGACCCTGGAGTTCCTCTCGCCGTTCCTGTTGAGAGGGCCTCCTCTTGAGATGCGACGGGAACGCCGGGAACTCTTTCCCGACGAAGCAGGGAAAGGATCCCTCATCTGGAGCTACGAGGCGGAAACGGGGCTCCTGTGGATGTGGGCGGGAACCACGTGTTTCCTCTCGAGTGGAGACGGGTATATCGGGGAACTTCTTGATTTGCACCAACGGTGTGAAGGACCCTTTCGAAGTTCCAGAGGTGAGGTGTGATCAGCCTCGAGACGCCTCAGCGGAAATGGGCCTCATCTCGCCTGGAGTGGAGAACCTCCTGGATTTTCTCGAGTTGCGGCAGGTCTTCTCGAGTTACGACGGGGACCTCAGGGTCCCGCTCTGGTGGCCTCAGGAGAGGGCAGACCCCATGCAAATTGCTACGGGGCATCTCGGGATTCCTCTCCCGTCCATGCCGGGGCCTAAGACCTTGTGTGGAGTCGGGGCCGGAACCTGAGGATTCCTCTCCAGTGTTGCCATGGATTTTGGTGTGCTTCTGAGTCTCCCCAGGGTTGTCAGGCCTCGTCTCGAGTGGGGGCATGCACGTGTGCTTTCCTCCCGAGCTGCAGCATTAGTGTCACGCTTCCTGTCACGAGGATCAAGGGATCTGTGGCTTTCCCTCGAGGCTGTCCCTCGAGGCTTTCCCTCCAGGCTTTCCCACAGGGCTGTGCCACGTGCCACCTTGGTGTGAGTCGATCCTCGGCGTGAAAGACGAGCCGGTGAAGGGAAAAGAGGTTCCTCTGGAATGGACTGAGACATCTGGGGGACTCTTGGAATGATGGCACGACCCTGGAGTTCCTCTCGCCGTTCCTGTTGAGAGGGCCTACTCTTGAGAAGCGACAGGAATGCCGGGAACTCTTTCCCGATGAAGCAGGGAAAGGATCCCTCATCTCGAGCGACGAGGCGGAAACGGGACTCCTCTGGATGTGGGCGGGACCTCGTGTTTCCTCTCGAGTGGAGACGGGTATGTCGGGGAACTTCTTGATTTGCACCAAGGGTGTGAAGGACCCTTTCGAAGTTTCAGAGGTGAGGTGTGATCAGCCTCGAGATGCCTCAACGGAAATGGGCCGCATCTCGCCTGGAGGGGAGAACTTCCGGGATATTCTCGAGTTGCGGCAGGTCTTCTCGAGTTACGATGGGCACCTCAGGGACCCGCTCTGGTGGCCTCAGGAAAGGCCAGTCCCCATGCGAGTTGCAAGGGGACCTGTCGAAATTCCTCTCCCGTCAATGCCGGGGCCTCAGTCCTTGTGTGGAAAAGGGGCCGGAACCTGAGGTTTCCTCTCCAGTGTTGCCATGGATCTTGGGGTGCTTCTGAGTTTCCCCAGGGGACTCAGGCCTCGTCTCGAGTCGGGGCATGTACGTACGCTTTCCTCCGGAGCTGCAGCATTAGTGTCACGCTTCCTGTCACGTGGATCAAGTGATCTGCGGCTTTCCCTCGAGGATTTCCCACGAGGCTTTCCCACAGGGCTGTGCCACGTGCCACCTTGGTGTGAGTCGATCCTCGGCGTGAAAGACGAGCCGGTGAAGGGAAAAGAGGTTCCTCTGGAATGGACTGAGACATCTGGGGGACTCTTGGAATGGTGGCACGACCCGGCAGTTCCTCTCGCCGTTCCTGTTGAGAGGGCCTCCTCTTGAGATGCGACGGGAAAGCCGGGAAATCTTTCCCGACGAAGCAGTTAAAGGATCCCTCATCTCGAGCTATGAGGCGGAAACGGGGCTCCCCTGGATGTGGGTGGGACCCTCGTGTTTCCTCTCGAGTGGAGACCGGTATGTCGGGGAGTTTCTGGATTTGCACCAAGGGTGTGAAGGACCCTTTCGAAGTTTCAGAGGTGAGGTGTGATCAGCCTGGAGACGCCTCAGCGGAAATGGGCCTCATCTCGCCTGGAGGGGAGAACCTCCTGGATTTTCTCGAGTTGCGGCAGGTCTTATCGAGTGACGACGGGGACCTCAGGGACCCGCTCTGGTGGTCTCAGGAAAGGCCAGTTCCCATGCGAGTTGCTAGGGGCCATATCGGGATTCCTCTCCGGTTCATGCCGGGGCCTAAGACCTTGGGTGGAGTCGGGGCCGGAACCTGAGGATTCCTCTCCTCTGTTGCCATGGATGTTGGGCTGCTTCTGAGTCTCCCCAGGCGAGTCAGTCCTCGTCTCGAGTGGGGTCATGCACGTGCGATTTCCTCCCGAGCTGCAGCATTAGTGTCACGCTTCCTGTCACGTGGATCAAGGGATCTGTGGCTTTTCCTCGAGACTTTCGCTCGATTCTTTCCCACGAGGCTTTCCCACAGGGCTGTGCCACGTGCCACCTTGGTGTGAGTCGATACTCGGCATGAAAGACGAGCCGGTGAAGGGAAAAGTGGTTCCTCTGGAATGGACAGAGACATCTGGGGGACTCTTGGAATGGTGGTACGACCCTGGAGTTCCTCTCGCCGTTCCTGTTGAGAGGGCCTCCTCTTGAGATGCGACGGGAACGCCGGGAACTCTTTCCCGACGAAGCAGGGAAAGGATCCCTCATCTGGAGCTACGAGGCGGAAACGGGGCTCCTGTGGATGTGGGCGGGAACCACGTGTTTCCTCTCGAGTGGAGACGGGTATATCGGGGAACTTCTTGATTTGCACCAACGGTGTGAAGGACCCTTTCGAAGTTCCAGAGGTGAGGTGTGATCAGCCTCGAGACGCCTCAGCGGAAATGGGCCTCATCTCGCCTGGAGTGGAGAACCTCCTGGATTTTCTCGAGTTGCGGCAGGTCTTCTCGAGTTACGACGGGGACCTCAGGGTCCCGCTCTGGTGGCCTCAGGAGAGGGCAGACCCCATGCAAATTGCTACGGGCCATCTCGGGATTCCTCTCCCATCCATGCCGGGGCCTAAGACCTTGTGTGGAGTCGGGGCCGGAACCTGAGGATTCCTCTCCAGTGTTGCCATGGATTTTGGTGTGCTTCTGAGTCTCCCCAGGGTTGTCAGGCCTCGTCTCGAGTGGGGGCATGCACGTGTGCTTTCCTCCCGAGCTGCAGCATTAGTGTCACGCTTCCTGTCACGTGGATCAAGGGATCTGTGGCTTTCCCTCGAGGCTGTCCCTCGAGGCTTTCCCTCCAGGCTTTCCCACAGGGCTGTGCCACGTGCCACCTTGGTGTGAGTCGATCCTCGGCGTGAAAGACGAGCCGGTGAAGGGAAAAGACGTTCCTCTGGAATGGACTGAGACATCTGGGGGACTCTTGGAATGGTGGCAGGAACCTGGAGTACCTCTCGTCGATCCTCTTGAGAGGGCCTCCTCTTGAGATGCGACGGGAACGCCGGGAAATCTTTTCCGATGAAGCAGGGAAAGGATCCCTCATTTCGAGCTATGAGGCGGAAACGGGGCTCCTCTGGATGTGGGCGGGACCCTCGTGTATCCTCTCGAGTGGAGACGGGTATGTCGGGGAACTTCTTGATTTGCACCAAGGGTGTGAAGGACCCTTTCGAAATTCCAGAGGTGAGGTGTGATCAGCCTGGAGACGCCTCAGCGGAAATGGGCCTCATCTCGCCTGGAGGGGAGAATCTCCTGGATTTTCTCGAGTTGCGGCAGTTCTTCTTGAGTTACGACGGGGACCACAGGGACCCGCTGTGTTGGCCTCAGGAAAGGCCAGTCCACATTCGAGTTGCTAGGGGCCATCTCGGGATTCCTCTCCCGTCCATGCCGGGGCCTAAAACCTTGTGTGGAGTCGGGGCCGGAACCTGAGGATTCCTCTCCAGTGTTGCAATGGATCTTGGGGTCCTTCTGAGTCTCCCCAGGGGAGTCAGGCCTCGTCTCGAGTGGGGGCATGCACGTGCGCTTTCCTCCCGAGCTGCAGCGGTAGTGTCACGCTTCCTGTCACGTGGATCAAGGGATCTGTGGCTTTCCCTCGAGGCTGTCCCTCGAGGCTTTCCCACGAGGCTTTCCCACAGGGCTGTGCCACGTGCCACCTTGGTGGGAGTCGATCCTCGGCGTGAAAGAAGAGCCGGTGAAGGGAAAAGAGGTTCCTCTGGAATGGACTGAGACATCTGGGGGACTCTTGGAATGGTGGCACGACCCTGGAGGTCCTCTCGCCATTCCTGTTGAGAGTGCCTCCTCTTGAGATGCGACAGGAACGCCGGGAACGCTCTCCCAAAGAAGCAGGGAAAGGATCCCTCATCTCGAGCTACGAGGCGGAAACTGGGCTCCTCTGGATGTGGGCGGGACCCTCGTGTTTCCTCTCGAGTGGAGACGGGTATGTCGGGCAGCTTCTTGATTTGCACCAAGGGTGTGAAGGACCCTTTCGAAGTTCCAGAGGTGAGGTGTGATCAGTCTCGGGACGCCTCAGCGGAAATGGGCCTCATCTCGCCTGGAGGGGAGAACCTCCTGGATTTTCTCGACTTGCGGCAGGTCTTCTTGAGTTACGACGGGGACCACAGGGACCCGCTCTGGTGGCCTCAGGAAAGGCCAGTCCCCATGCGAGTTGCTAGGGGCCATCTCGGGATTCCTCTCCCGTCCATGCCGGGGCCTAAGACCTTGTGTGAAGTCGAGGCCGGAACCTGAGGATTCCTCTCCAGTGTTGCCATGGATCTTGGGGTGCTTCTCAGTCTCCCCAGGGGAGTCAGGCCTCGTCTCGAGTGGGGGCATGCACGTGTGCTTTCCTCCCGAGCTGCAGCAGTAGTGTCATGCTTCCGGTCACGTGGATCAAGGTTTCTGTGGTTTCCCTCGAGGCTTTCGCTCGAGGCTTTCCCACGAGACGTTCCCACAGGGCAGTGCCACCTGCCACCTTGGTGTGAGTCGATCCTCAGCGTGAAAGACGAGCCAGTGAAGGAAAAAGAGGTTCCGCTGGAATGGACTGAGACATCTGGGGGACTCTTGGAATGATGGCACGACCCTGGAGTTCCTCTCGCCGTTCCTGTTGAGAGGGCCTCCTCTTGAGAAGCGACAGGAAGACCGGGAACTCTTTCCCGACGAAGCAGGGAAAGGATCCCACAACTCGAGCGACGAGGCGGAAACGGGTCTCCTCTGGATGTGGGCGGGACCCTCGTGTTTCCTCTCGAGTGGAGACGGGTATGTCGGGGAACATCTTGATTTGCACCAAGGGTGTGAAGGACCCTTTCGAAGTTCCAGAGGTGAGGTGTGATCAGCCTCGAGACGCCTCAGCGGAAATGGGCCTCATCTCGTGTGGAGGGGAGAACCTCCTGGATTTTCTCGAGTTGCGGCAGGTCTTCTCGAGTTACGACGGGGACCTCAGGGACCCGCTCTGGTGGCCTCAGGAAAGGCCAGTCCCCATGCGAGTTGCTAGGGGACCTCTCGGGTTTCCTCTCCCGTCAATGCCGGGGCCTCAGTCCTTGTGTGGAGTCGGGCCCGGAACCTGAGGATTCCTCTGCAGTGTTGCCATGGATCTTGGGGTGCTTCTGAGTCTCCCCAGGGGAGTCAGGCCTCGTCTCGAGTGGGGGCATGCACGTGCGCTTTCCTCCCGAGCTGCAGCAGTAGTGTCACCCTTCCTGTCACGTGGATCAAGTGATCTGCGGCTTTCCCTCGAGGCTTTCCCACGAGGCTTTCCCACAGGGCTATGCCACGTGCCACCTTGGTGTGAGTCAATCCTCGGCGTGAAAGCGAGCCGGTGAAGGGAAAAGAGGTTCCTCTGGAATGGACTGAGACATCTGGGGGACTCTTGGAATGGTGGCACGACCATGGAGTTCCTCTCGCCGTTCCTGTTGAGAGGGCCTCCTCTAGAGATGCGACGGGAATGCCGGGAAATCTTTCCGACGAAGCAGGGAAAGGATCCCTCATCTCGAGCTACGAGGCGGAAACGGGGCTCCTCTGCATGTGGGCGGGACCCTCGTGTTTCCACTCGAGTGGACATGGGTATGTCGGGGAACTTCTTGATTTGTACCAAAGGTGTGAAGGACCCTTTCGAAGTTTCAGAGGTGAGGTGTGATCAGCCTCGAGAAGCCTCAACGGAAATGGGCCGCATCTCGCCTGGAGGGGAGAACTTCCGGGATATTCTCGAGTTGCGGCAGGTCTTCTCGAGTTACGATGGGCACCTCAGGGACCCGCTCTGGTGGCCTCAGGAAAGGCCAGTCCCCATGCGAGTTGCAAGGGGACCTGTCGAGATTCCTCTCCCGTCAATGCCGGGGCCTCAGTCCTTGTGTGGAAAAGGGGCCGGAACCTGAGGTTTCCTCTCCAGTGTTGCCATGGATCTTGGGGTGCTTCTGAGTTTCCCCAGGGGACTCAGGCCTCGTCTCGAGTCAGGGCATGTACGTACGCTTTCCTCCGGAGCTGCAGCATTAGTGTCACGCTTCCTGTCACGTGGATCAAGTGATCTGCGGCTTTCCCTCGAGGATTTCCCACGAGGCTTTCCCACAGGGCTGTGCCACGTGCCACCTTGGTGTGAGTCGATCCTCGGCGTGAAAGACGAGCCGGTGAAGGGAAAAGAGTTTCCTCTGGAATGGACTGAGACTTCTGGGGGACTCTTGGAATGGTGGCACGACCCGGCAGTTCCTCTCGCCGTTCCTGTTGAGAGGGCCTCCTCTTGAGATGCGACGGGAAAGCCGGGAAATCTTTCCCGACGAAGCAGTTAAAGGATCCCTCATCTCGAGCTATGAGGCGGAAACGTGGCTCCCCTGGATGTGGGTGGGACCCTCGTGTTTCCTCTCGAGTGGAGACCGGTGTGTCGGGGAGCTTCTGGATTTGCACCAAGGGTGTGAAGGACCCTTTCGAAGTTCCAGAGGTGAGGTGTGATCAGCCTCGAGACGCCTCAGCGGAAATGGGCCTCATCTCGCCTGGAGGGGAGAACCTCCTGGATTTTCTCGAGTTGCGGCAGGTCTTCTCGAGTTACGACGGGCCCCTCAGGGACCCGCTCTGGTGGCCTCAGGAAAGGCCAGTCCCCATGCGAGTTGCTAGGGGACCTCTCGAGATTCCTCTCCCGTCCATGCTGGGGCCTCAGTCCTTGTGTGGAGTCGGGGCCGGAACCTGAGGATTCCTCTCCAGTGTTGCCATGGATCTTGGGGTGCTTCTGAGTCTCCCCAGGGGACTCAGGCCTCGTTTCGAGTGGGGGCATGCACGTGCGCTTTCCTCCCGAGCTGCAGCAGTAGTGTCACGCTTCCTGTCACGTGGATCAAGTGATCTGCGGCTTTCCCTCGAGGCTTTCCCACGAGGCTTTCCCACAGGGCTGTGCCACGTGCCACCTTGGTGTGAGTCGATCCTCGGCGTGAAAGACGAGCCGGTGAAGGGAAAAGACGTTCCTCTGGAATGGACTGAGACATCTGGGGGACTCTTGGAATGGTGGCAGGAACCTGGAGTTCCTCTCGTCGATCCTCTTGAGAGGGCCTCCTCTTGAGATACGACGGGAACGCCGGGAACTCTTTCCCGAGGAAGCAGGGAAAGGATCCCTCATCTCGAGCTACGAGGCGGAAACGGGGCTCCTCTGGATGTGGGCGGGACCCGCGTGTTTCCTCTCGAGTGGAGACGGGTATGTCGGGGAGCTTCTTGAATTGCACCAAGGGTGTGAAGGACCCTTTCGAAGTTTCAGAGGTGAGGTGTGATCAGCCTCGAGACGCCTCAGCGGAAATGAGCCGCATCTCACCTGGAGGGGAGAACCTCCTGGATTTTCTCGAGTTGCGGCAGGTCTTCTCGAGTTACGACGGGCACCTCAGGGACCCGCTCTGGTGGCCTCAGGAAAGCCCAGTCCCCATGCGAGTTGCTAGGGGACCTCTCGAGATTCCTCTCCCGTCCATGCCAGGGCCTCAGTCCTTGTGTGGAGTGGGGCCCGGAACCTGAGGATTCCTCTCCAGTGTTGCCATGGATCTTGGGGTGCTTCTGAGTCTCCCCAGGGGAGTCAGGCCTCGTCTCGAGTGGGTCATGCACGTGCGCTTTCCTCCCGAGCTGCAGCAGTAGTGTCACGCTTCCTGTCACGTGGATCAAGGGATCTGTGGCTTTCCCTCGAGGCTTTCGCTCTAGGCTTTCCCTCGAGGCTTTCCCCCAGGGCTGTGCCAAATGCCACCTTGGTGTGAGTCGATCCTCGGCGTGAAAGACGAGCCGGTGAAGGGAAAAGAGGTTCCTCTGGAATGGACTGAGACATCTGGGGGACTCTTAGAATGGTGGCACGACCCTGGAGTTCCTCTCGCCATTCCTGTTGAGAGTGCCTCCTCTTGAGATGCGACAGGAACGCCGGGAACGCTCTCCCAAAGAAGCAGGGAAAGGATCCCTCATCTCGAGCTACGAGGCGGAAACTGGGCTCCTCTGGATGTGGGCGGGACCCTCGTGTTTCCTCTCGAGTGGAGACGGGTATGTCGGGCAGCTTCTTGATTTGCACCAAGGGTGTGAAGGACCCTTTCGAAGTTCCAGAGGTGAGGTGTGATCAGTCTCGGGACGCCTCAGCGGAAATGGGCCTCATCTCGCCTGGAGGGGAGAACCTCCTGGATTTTCTCGACTTGCGGCAGGTCTTCTTGTGTTACGACGGGGACCACAGGGACCCGCTCTGGTGGCCTCAGGAAAGGCCAGTCCCCATGCGAGTTGCTAGGGGCCATCTCGGGATTCCTCTCCCGTCCATGCCGGGGCCTAAGACCTTGTGTGAAGTCGGGGCCGGAACCTGAGGATTCCTCTCCAGTGTTGCCATGGATCTTGGGGTGCTTCTCAGTCTCCCCAGGGGAGTCAGGCCTCGTCTCGAGTGGGGGCATGCACGTGTGCTTTCCTCCCGAGCTGCAGCAGTAGTGTCACGCTTCCGGTCACGTGGATCAAGGTTTCTGTGGTTTCCCTCGAGGCTTTCGCTCGAGGCTTTCCCACGAGACGTTCCCACAGGGCAGTGCCACCTGCCACCTTGGTGTGAGTCGATCCTCAGCGTGAAAGACGAGCCAGTGAAGGAAAAAGAGGTTCCGCTGGAATGGACTGAGACATCTGGGGGACTCTTGGAATGATGGCACGACCCTGGAGTTCCTCTCGCCGTTCCTGTTGAGAGGGCCTCCTCTTGAGAAGCGACAGGAAGACCGGGAACTCTTTCCCGACGAAGCAGGGAAAGGATCCCACAACTCGAGCGACGAGGCGGAAACGGGTCTCCTCTGGATGTGGGCGGGACCCTCGTGTTTCCTCTCGAGTGGAGACGGGTATGTCGGGGAACATCTTGATTTGCACCAAGGGTGTGAAGGACCCTTTCGAAGTTCCAGAGGTGAGGTGTGATCAGCCTCGAGACGCCTCAGCGGAAATGGGCCTCATCTCGTGTGGAGGGGAGAACCTCCTGGATTTTCTCGAGTTGCGGCAGGTCTTCTCGAGTTACGACGGGGACCTCAGGGACCCGCTCTGGTGGCCTCAGGAAAGGCCAGTCCCCATGCGAGTTGCTAGGGGACCTCTCGGGTTTCCTCTCCCGTCAATGCCGGGGCCTCAGTCCTTGTGTGGAGTCGGGCCCGGAACCTGAGGATTCCTCTGCAGTGTTGCCATGGATCTTGGGGTGCTTCTGAGTCTCCCCAGGGGAGTCAGGCCTCGTCTCGAGTGGGGGCATGCACGTGCGCTTTCCTCCCAAGCTGCAGCAGTAGTGTCACCCTTCCTGTCACGTGGATCAAGTGATCTGCGGCTTTCCCTCGAGGCTTTCCCACGAGGCTTTCCCACATGGCTATGCCACGTGCCACCTTGGTGTGAGTCAATCCTCGGCGTGAAAGCGAGCCGGTGAAGGGAAAAGAGGTTCCTCTGGAATGGACTGAGACATCTGGGGGACTCTTGGAATGGTGGCACGACCATGGAGTTCCTCTCGCCGTTCCTGTTGAGAGGGCCTCCTCTAGAGATGCGACGGGAATGCCGGGAAATCTTTCCGACGAAGCAGGGAAAGGATCCCTCATCTCGAGCTACGAGGCGGAAACGGGGCTACTCTGCATGTGGGCGGGACCCTCGTGTTTCCACTCGAGTGGACATGGGTATGTCGGGGAACTTCTTGATTTGTACCAAAGGTGTGAAGGACCCTTTCGAAGTTCCAGAGGTGAGGTGTGATCATCCTCGAGACGCCTCAGCGGAAATGGGCCTCATCTCGCCTGGAGTGGAGAACCTCCTGGATTTTCTCGAGTTGCGGCAGGTCTTCTCGAGTTACCACGGGGACCTCAGGGTCCCGCTCTGGTGGCCTCAGGAGAGGGCAGACCCCATGCAAATTGCTACGGGCCATCTCGGGATTCCTCTCCCGTCCATGCCGGGGCCTAAGACCTTGTGTGGAGTCGGGGCCGGAACCTGAGGATTCCTCTCCAGTGTTGCCATGGATTTTGGGGTGCTTCTGAGTCTCCCCAGGGTTGTCAGGCCTCGTCTCGAGTGGGGGCATGCACGTGTGCTTTCCTCCCGAGCTGCAGCATTAGTGTCACGCTTCCTGTCACGTGGATCAAGGGATCTGTGGCTTTCCCTCGAGGCTGTCCCTCGAGGCTTTCACTCGAGGCTTTCCCACAGGGCTGTGCCACGTGCCACCTTGGTGTGAGTCGATCCTCGGCGTGAAAGACGAGCCGGTGAAGGGAAAAGAGGTTCCTCTGGAATGGACTGAGACATCTGGGGGACTCTTGGAATGGTGGCACGACCCGGCAGTTCCTCTCGCCTTTCCTGTTGAGAGGGCCTCCTCTTGAGATGCGACGGGAACGCCGGGATCTCTTTACCGATGAAGCAGGGAAAGGATCCCTCATCTCGAGCTACGAGGCGGAAACGGGGCTCCTCTGGATGTGGGCGGGACCCTCGTGTTTCCTCTCGAGTGGAGACGGGTATGTCGGGGAACTTCTGATTTGCACCAAGGGTGTGAAGGACCCTTTCGAAGTTCCAGAGGTGAGGTGTGATCAGCCTCGAGACGCCTCAGCGGAAATGGGCCTCATCTCGCCTGGAGGGGAGAACCTCCTGTATTTTCTCGAGGTGCGGCAGGTCTTATCGAGTGACGACGGGGACCTCAGGGACCCGCTCTGGTGGTCTCAGGAAAGGCCAGTCCCCATGCGAGTTGCTAGGGGCCATATCGGGATTCCTCTCCCTTTCATGCCGGGGCCTAAGACCTTGTGTGGAGTCGGGGCCGGAACCTGAGGATTCCTCTCCTCTGTTGCCATGGATGTTGGGGTGCTTCTGAGTCTCCCCAGGCGAGTCAGTCCTGGTCTCGAGTGGGGTCATGCACGTGCGATTTCCTCCCGAGCTGCAGCAGTAGTGTCACGCTTCCTTTCACGTGGATCAAGGGATCTGCGGCTTTCCCTCGAGGCTGCCCTCGAAGCTTTCCCACGAGGCTTTCCCACAGGGCTGTGCCACGTGCCACCTTGGTGTGAGTCGATACTCGGCGTGAAAGACGAGCCGGTGAAGGGATAAGTGGTTCCTCTGGAATGGACAGAGACATCTGGGGGACTCTTGGAATGGTGGTACGACCCTGGAGTTCCTCTCTCCGTTCCTGTTGAGAGGGCCTCCTCTTGAGATGCGACGGGAACGCCGGGAACTCTTTCCCGACGAAGCAGGGAAAGGATCCCTCATCTGGAGCTACGAGGCGGAAACGGGGCTCCTCTGGATGTGGGCGGGAACCACGTTTTTCCTCTCGAGTGGAGACGGGTATATCGGGGAACTTCTTGATTTGCACCAACGGTGTGAAGGACCCTTTCGAAGTTCCAGAGGTGAGGTGTGATCAGCCTCGAGACGCCTCAGCGGAAATGGGCCTCATCTCGCCTGGAGGGGAGAACCTCCTGGATTTTCTCGAGTTGTGGCAAGATTCTCGAGTTACGACGGGGACCTCAGGGTCCCGCTCTGGTGGCCTCAGGAGAGGCCAGACCCCATGCTAATTGCTACGGGCCATCTCGGGATTCCTCTCCCGTCCATGCCGGGGCCTAAGACCTTGTGTGGAGTCGGGGCCGGAACCTGAGGATTCCTCTCCAGTGTTGCCATGGATTTTGGGGTGCTTCTGAGTCTCCCCAGGGTTGTCAGGCCTCGCTTCGAGTGGGGGCATGCACGTGTGCTTTCCTCCCGAGCTGCAGCATTAGTGTCACGCATCCTGTCACGTGGATCAAGGGATCTGTGGCTTTCCCTCGAGGCTGTCCCTAGAGGCTTTCCCTCGAGGCTTTCCCACAGGGCTGTGCCACGTGCCACCTTGGTGTGAGTCGATCCTCGGCGTGAAAGACGAGCCGGTGAAGGGAAAAGAGGTTCCTCTGGAATGGACTGAGACATCTGGGGGACTCTTGGAATGGTGGCACGACCCTGCAGTTCCTCTCGCCTTTCCTGTTGAGAGGGCCTCCTCTTGAGATGCGACGGGAAAGCCGGGATCTCTTTCCCGATGAAGCAGGGAAAGGATCCCTCATCTCGAGCTACGAGGCGGAAACGGGGCTCCTCTGGATGTGGGCGGGACCCTCGTGTTTCCTCTCGAGTGGAGACGGGTATGTCGGGGAACTTCTTGATTTGCACCAAGGGTGTGAAGGACCCTTTCGAAGTTCCAGAGGTGAGGTGTGACCAGCCTCGAGACGCCTCAGTGGAAATGGGCCTCATCTCGCCTGGAGGGGAGAACCTCCTGGATTTTCTCGAGTTGCGGCAGGTCTTCTCGAGTTACGACGAGGACCTCAGGGACCCGCTCTGGTGGCCTCAGGAGAGGCCAGCCCCATGCGAGTTGCTAGGGGCTATCTCGGGATTCCTCTCCCGTCCATGCCGGGGCCTAAGACCTTGTGTGGAGTCGGGGCCAGAACCTGAGGATTCCTCTTCAGTGTTGCCATGGCACTTGGGGTGCTTCTGAGTCTCTCCATGGGAGTCAGGCCTCGTCTCGAGTGTGGGCATGCCCCTGCGCTTTCCTCCCGAGCTGCAGCAGTAGTGTCACGCTTCCTGCCACGTGGATCAAGGGATCTGCGGCTTTCCCTCGACCCTGTCCCTCGAGGATTTCCCACGAGGCTTTCCCAAAGGGCTGTGACACATACCACCTTGGTGTGAGTCGATCCTCGGCGTGAAAGACGAGCCGGTGAAGGGAAAAGAGGTTCCTCTGGAATGGACTGAGATATCTGGGGGACTCTTGGAATGGTGGCACGACCCTGGAGTTCCTCTCGTCCATCCTCTTGAGAGGGCCTCCTCTTGAGATGCGACGGGATCGCCGGGAACTCTTTCCCGACGAAGCAGGGAAAGGATCCCTCATCTCGAGGTACGAGGCGGAAACAGGGCTCCTCTGGATGTGGGCGGGACCGTCGTGTTTCCTCCCGAGTGTAGACGGGTGTGTCGGGGAACTTCTTGGTTTCCACCAAGGGTGTGAAGGACCCTTTCGAAGTTCCAGAGGTGAGGTGTGATCAGCCTCGAGACGCCTCAGCGGAAATGGGCCTCATCTCGCCTGGAGGGGAGAACCTCCTGGATTTTCTCGAGTTGCGGCAGGTCTTCTCGAGTTACGACGGGGACCTCAGGGACCCGCTCTGGTGGCCTCAGGAAAGGCCAAACCCCATGCGAATTGCTACGGGCCATCTCGGGATTCCTCTCCCGTCCATGCCGGGGCCTAAGACCTTGTGTGGAGTCGGGGCCGGAACCTGAGGATTCCTCTCCAGTGTTGCCATGGATTTTGGGGTGCTTCTGAGTCTCCCCAGGGGAGTCAGGCCTCGTATCGAGTGGGGGCATGCACGTGTGCTTTCCTCCCGAGCTGCAGCATTAGTGTCACGCTTCCTGTCACGTGGATCAAGGGATCTGTGGCTTTCCCTCGAGGCTGTCCCTCGAGGCTTTCCCTCGAGGCTTTCCCACAGGTCTGTGCCACGTGCCACCTTGGTGTGAGTCGATCCTCGGCGTGAAAGACGAGCCGGTGAAGGGAAAAGAGGTTCCTCTGGAATGGACTGAGTCATCTGGGGGACTCTTGGAATGGTGGCACCACCCTGGAGTTCCTCTCGCCGTTCCTGTTGAGAGGGCCTCTTCTTGAGATGCGACGGGAATGTCGGGAACTCTTTCCCGACGAAGCAGGGAAAGGATCCCTCATCTCGAGCTACGAGGTGGAAACGGGGCTCCTCTGGATGTGGGCGGGACCCTCGTGTTTCCTCTCCAGTGGACATGGGTATGTCGGGGAACTTCTTGATTTGTACCAAGGGTGTGAAGGTCCCTTTCGAAGTTCCAGAGGTGAGGTGTGATCATCCTCGAGACGCCTCAGCGGAAATGGGCCTCATCTCACCTGGAGGGGAGAACCTCTTGGATTTTCTCGAGTTGCGGCAGGTCTTATCGAGTGACGACGGGGACCTCAGGGACCCGCTCTGGTGGCCTCAGGAAAGGCCAGTCCCCATGCGAGTTGCTAGGGGCCAACTCGGGATTCCTCTCCCGTCCATGCCTGGGAATAAGACATTGTGTAGTCGGGGCCGGAACCTGAGGATTCCTCTTCAGTGTTGCCATGGATCTTGGGGTGCTTCTGAGTCTCCCCAGGGGAGTCAGGCCTCGTCTCGAGTGGGGGCATGCACGTGCGCTTTCCTCCCGAGCTGCAGCAGTAGTGTCACGCTTCCTGTCACGTGGATCAAGGGATCTGCGGCTTTCCCTCGAGGCTGTCCCTCGAGGCTTTCCCACGAGGCTTTCCCAAAGGGCTCTGCCACGTGCCACCTTTGTGTGTGTCGATCCTCGGCGTGAAAGACGAGCCGGTGAAGGGAAAAGAGGTTCCTCTGGAATGGACTGAGACATCTGGGGGACTCTTGGAATGGTGGCACGACCCTGGAGTTCCTCTCGTCGATCCTCTTGAGAGGGCCTCCTCTTGAGATGCGACGGGAACGCCGGGAACTCTTTCCCGACGAAGCAGGGAAAGGATTCCTCATCTCGAGCTATGAGGCGGAAAAGGGGCTCCTCTAGAATGGGGGCGGGACCCTCGTGTTTCCTCTCGAGTGGAGACGGGTATGTCGGGGAACTTCTTGATTTGCACCAACGGTGTGAAGGACCCTTTCGAAGTTCCAGAGGTGAGGTGTGATCAGCCTCGAGACGCCTCAGCGGAAATGGGCCTCATCTCGCCTGGAGGGGAGAACCTCCTGGGTTTTCTCGAGGTGCGGCAGGTCTTCTCGAGTTACGACGGGGACCTCAGGTTCCCGCTCTGGTGGCCTCAGGAAAGGCCAGTCCCCATGAGAGTTGCTAGGGGCCATCCCGGGATTCCTCTCCCGTCCATGCCGTGGCCTAAGACCTTATGTGGAGTCGGGGCTGGAACCTGAGGATTCCTCTTCAGGGTTGCCATGGATCTTGGGGTGCTTCTGAGTCTCCCCAGGGGAGTCAGGCTTCATCTCGAGTGGGGGCATGCACGTGCGCTTTCCTCCCGAGCTGAAGCAGTAGAGTCACGCTTCCTGACCCGTGGATCAAGGGATCTGTGGCTTTCCCTCGAGGCATTCGCTCGAGGCTTTCCCACGAGGCTTTCCCACAGGGCTGTGCCACGTGCCACATTGGTGTGAATCGATCCTCGGCGTGAAAGACGAGCCGGTGAAGCGTAAAGAGTTTCCTCTGGAATGGACTGAGAAATCTGGGGGACTCTTGGAATGGTGACACGACCCTGGAGTTTCTCTCGCCGTTCCTGTTGAGAGGGCCTCCTCTTGAGATGCGACGGGAACGCCGGGAACTCTTTCCCGACGAAGCAGGGAAAGGATCCCTCATCTCGAGCTACGAGGCGGAAACGGGGCTCCTCTGGATGTGGGCGGGACCCTCGTGTTTCCTCTCGAGTGGAGACGGGTATGTCGGGGAACTTCTTGATTTGCACCAAGGGTGTGAAAGACACTTTCGAAGTTCCAGAGGTGAGGTGTGATCAGCCTCGAGATGCCTCAGCGCAAATGGGCCTCATCTCGCCTGGAGGGGAGAACCTCCTGGATTTTCTCGAGTTGCGGCAGGTCTTCTCGAGTTACGACGGGGACCTCAGGGACCCGCTATGGTGGCCTTAGGAGAGGCCAGTCGCCATGCGATTTGCTGGGGGCCATCTCGGGATTCCTCTCCCGTCCATGCCAGGGCCTAAAACCTGGTGTGGAGTCGGGGCCGGAACCTGAGGATTCCTCTCCAGTGTTTCCATGGATCTTGGGGAGCTTCTGAGTCTCCCCAGGGGAGTCAGGCCTCGTCTCGAGTGGGGGCATGCACGTGTGATTTCCTCCCGAGCGGCAGCAGTAGTGTCACGTTTCCTTCCACGTGGATCAAGGGATCTGCGGCTTTCCCTCGAAGCTGTCCTTCGAGGCTTTCCCACTAGGCTTTCCCACAGGACTGTGCCATGTGCCACCTTGCTGTGAGTCGATCCTCGGCGTGAAAGCCGAGGCGGTGAAGGGAAAAGTGGTTCCTCTGGAATGGACTGAGACATCTGGGGGACTCTTGGAATGGTGGCACGACCCTGGAGTTCCTCTCGTCGATCCTCTTGAGAGGGCCTCCTCTTGAGATGCGACGGGAACGCCGGGAACTCTTTCCCGACGAAGCAGGGAAAGGATCACACATCTCGAGCTAAGACGCGGAAACGGGGCTCCTCTGGATGTGGGTGGGACCCTCGTGTTTCCTCTCGAGAGGAGAAGGGTATGTCGGGGAACTTCTTGATTTGCACCAAGGGTGTGAAGGTCCCTTTCGAAGTTCCAGAGGTGAGGTGTGATCAGCCTCGAGACGCCTTAGCGGAAATGGGCCTCATCTTGCCTGGAGGGGAGAACCTCCTGGATTTTCTCGATGTGCGGCAGGTCTTCTCGAGTTACGACGGGGACCTCAGGGACCCGTTCTGGTGGCCTCAGGAAAGGCCACTCCCCATGCGAGTTGCTAGGGGCCATCTCGGGATTCCTCTCCCGTCCATGCCGCGGCCTAAGACCTTGGGTGGACTCGGGGCCGGAACCTGAGGATTCCTCTTCAGTGTTGCCATGGCACTTCGGGTGCTTCTGAGTCTCCCCAGGGGAGTCAGGCCTCGTCTCGAGTGGGGGCATGCACGTGCGCTTTCCTCCCGAGCTGCAGCAGCAGTGTCAGGCTTCCTGTCACGTGGATCAAGGGAGATGCGGCTTTCCCTCGAGGCTGTCCCTCTAGGATTTCCCACGAGGCTTTCCCACAGGTCTGTGCCACGTGCCACCTTGTGTGAGTCGATCCTCGGCATGAAAGACGAGCCGGTGAAGGGAAAAGAGGTTCCTCTGGAATGGACTGAGACATCTGGGGGACTCTTGGAATGGTGGCACGACCCTGGAGTTCCTCTCGTCGATCCTCTTGAGAGGGCCTCCTCTTGAGATGCGACGGGAACCCCGGGAACTCTTTCCCGACGAAGCAGGGAAAGGATCCCTCATCTCGAGGTACGAGGCGGAAACAGTGCTCCTCTGGATGTGGGCGGGACCGTCGTGTTTCCTCCCGAGTGTAGACGCGTTTGTCGGGGAACTTCTTGATTTGCACCAAGGGTGTGAAGGACCCTTTCGAAGTTCCAGAGGTGAGGTGTGATCAGCCTCGAGACGCCTCAGCGGAAATGGGCCTCATCTCGCCTGGAGGGGAGAACCTCCTGGATTTTCTCGAGTTGCGGCAGGTCTTCTCGAGTTACGACGGGGACCTCAGGGTCCCGCTCTGGTGGCCTCAGGAAAGGCCAGTCCCCATGCGAGTTGCTAGGGGACCTCTCTGGTTTCCTCTCCCGTCCATGCCGGGGCCTCAATCCTTGTGTGGAGTGGTGACCGGAACCTGAGGATTCATCTCCAGTGTTGCCATGGATCTTGGGGTGCTTCTGAGTCTCCCCAGGGGAGTCAGGCCTCGTCTCGAGTGGGGGCATGCACGTGCGCTTTCCTCCCGAGTTGCAACAGTAGTGTCACGCTTCCTGTCATGTGGATCAAGGGATCTGTGGCTTTCCCTCGAGGCTTTCGCTCGGGGCTTTCCTACGAGGCTTTCCCACAGGGCTGTGCCACGTGCCACCTTGGTGTGAGTCGATCCTCGGCGTGAAAGACGAGCCGGTGAAGGGAAAAGAGGTTCCTTTGGAATGGACTGAGACATCTGGGGGACTTTTGGAATGGTGGCACGACCCTGGAGTTCCTCTCGCCATTCCTGTTGAGAGGGCCTCCTCTTGAGATGCGACGGGAAAGCCGGGAACTCTTTCCCGACGAAGCAGTTAAAGGATCCCACATCTCGAGCTATGAGGCGGAAACGGGGCTCCCCTGCATGTGGGTGGGACCCTCGTGTTTCCTCTCGAGTGGAGACGAGTATGTCGGGGAGCTTCTGGATTTGCACCAAGGGTGTGAAGGACCCTATCGAAGTTTCAGAGGTGAGGTGTGATCAGCCTCGAGACGCCTCAGCGGAAATGGGCCGCATCTCGCCTGGAGGGGAGAACCTCCTGGATTTTCTCGAGTTGCGGCAGGTCTTCTCGAGTTACGACGGGCACCTCAGGGACCCGCTCTGGTGGCCTCAGGAAAGGCCAGTCCCCCATGCGAGGTGCTAGGGGACCTCTCGAGATTCCTCTCCCGTCCATGCTGGGGCCTCAGGCCTTGTGTGGATTCGGGGCCGGAACCTGAGGATTCCTCTCCAGTGTTGCCATGGATCTTGGGGTGCTTCTGAGTCTCCCCAGGGGACTCAGGCCTCGTTTCGAGTGGGGGCATGCACGTGCGCTTTCCTCCCGAGCTGCAGCAGTAGTGTCACGCTTCCTGTCACGTGGATCAAGTGATCTGCGGCTTTCCCTCGAGGCTTTCCCACGAGGCTATCCCACAGGGCTGTGCCACGTGCCACCTTGGTGTGAGTCGATCCTCGGCGTGAAAGACGAGCCGGTGAAGGGAAAAGACGTTCCTCTGGAATGGACTGAGACATGTGGGGGACTCTTGGAATGGTGGCAGGAACCTGGAGTTCCTCTCGTCGATCCTCTTGAGAGGGCCTCCTCTTGAGATGCGACGGGAACGCCGGAAAATCTTTTCCGACGAAGCAGGGAAAGGATCCCTCATTTCGAGCTACGAGGCGGAAACGGGGCTCCTCTGGATGTGGGCGGGACCCTCGTGTTTCCTCTCGAGTGGAGACGGGTATGTCGGGGAATTTATTGATTTGCACCAAGGGTGTGAAGGACCCTTTCAAAGTTCCAGAGGTGAGGTGTGATCAGCCTCGAGACGCCTCAGCGGAAATGGGCCTCATCTCGCCTGGAGGGGAGAATCTCCTGGATTTTCTCGAGTTGCGGCAGGTCTTCTTGAGTTATGACCGGGACCACAGGGACCCGCTGTGTTGGCCTCAGGAGAGGCCAGTCCACATTCGAGTTGCTAGGGGCCATCTCGGGATTCCTCTCCCGTCCATGCCGGGGCCTAAAACCTTGTGTGGAGTCGGGGCCGGAACCTGAGGATTCCTCTCCAGTGTTGCCATGGATCTTGGGGTGGTTCTGAGTCTCCCCAGGGGAGTCAGGCCTCCTCTCGAGTGGGGCATGCACGTGTGCTTTCCTCCCGAGCTGCAGCAGTAGTGTCAAGCTTCCTGTCACGTGGATCAAGGGATCTGTGGCTTTCTCTCGAGTCTTTCGCTCTAGGCTTTCCCTGAGGCTTTCCCACAGGGCTGTGCAACGTGCCACCTTGGTGTGAGTCGATCATCAGCGTGAAAGACGAGCCGGTGAAGGGAAAAGACGTTCCTCTGGAATGGACTGAGACATCTGGGGGACTCTTGGAATGGTGGCAAGACCCTGGAGTTCCTCTCGCCATTCCTGTTGAGAGGGCCTCCTCTTGAGATGCGACAGGAACGCTGGGAACTCTCTCCCAAAGAAGCAGGGAAAGGATCCCTCATCTCGAGCTACGAGGCGGAAACTGGTCTCCTCTGGATGTGGGCGGGACCCTCGTGTTTCCTCTCGAGTGGAGACGGGTATGTCGGGCAGCTTCTTGATTTGCACCAAGGGTGTGAAGGACCCTTTCGAAGTTTCAGAGGTGACGTGTGATCAGCCTCGAGACGCCTCAGCGGAAATGGGCCGCATCTCGCCTGGAGGGGAGAACCTCCTGGATTTTCTCGAGTTGCGGCAGGTCTTCTCGAGTTACGACGGGGACCTCAGGGACCCACTCTGGTGGCCTCAGGAAAGGAAAATCCCCATCCGAGTTTCTAGGGGACCTCTCGAGATTCCTCTCCCGGCCATGCCGTGGCCTCAGTCCTTGTGTGGATTCGGGGCCGGAACATGAGGATTCCTCTCCAGTGTTGCCATGGATCTTGGGGTGCTTCTGAGTCTCCCCAGGGGAGTCAGGCCTCGTCTCGAGTGGGGGCATGCACGTGCGCTTTCCTCCCGAGCTGCAGCAGTAGTGTCACGCTTCCTGTCACGTGGATCAAGTGATCTGCGGCTTTCCCTCGAGGCTTTCCCACGAGGCTTTCCCACAGGGCTATGCCACGTGCCACCTTGGTGTGAGTCGATCCTCGGCGTGAAAGACGAGCCGGTGAAGGGAAAAGACGTTCCTCTGGAATGGACTGAGACATCTGGGGATCTCTTGGAATCGTGGCAGGACCCTGGAGTTCCTCTCGTCAATCCTCTTGAGAGGGCCTCCTCTTGAGATGCGACGGGAAGGCCGGGAACTCTTTCCCGACGAAGCAGGGAAAGGATCCCTCATCTCAAGCTAAGAGGCGGAAACGGGGCTCCTCTGGATGTGGGCGGGACCCTCGTGTTTCCTCTCGAGTGGAGACGGGTATGTCGGGGAACTTCTTGATTTGCACCAAGGGTGTGAAGGACCCTTTCGAAGTTCCAGAGGGGAGGTGTGATCAGCTTCGAGAAGCCTCAGCGGAAATGGGCGTCATCTCGCCTGGAGGGTAGAAACCTCCTGGATTTTCTCGAGTTGCGGCAGGTCTTCTCGAGTTACGACGGGGACCTCAGGTACCCGCTCTGGTGGCCTCAGGAGAGGCCAGTCCCCATGCGAGTTGCTAGGGGCCATCTCGGGATTCCTCTCCCGTCCATGCCGGGGCCTCAGTCCTTGTGTGGAGTCGGGGCCGGAACCTGAGGATTCCTCTCCAGTGTTGCCATGGATCTTGGGGTGCTTCTGAGTCTCCCCAGGGGAGTCAGGACTCGTCTCGAGTGGGGGCATGCACGTGTGCTTTCCTCCCGAGCTGCAACAGTAGAGTCACGCTTCCTGTCACGTGGATCAAGGGTTCTGTGGTTTCCCTCGAGGCTTTCGCTCGAGGCTTTCCCACGAGACTTTCCCACAGGGCAGTGCCCCCTGCCACCTTGGTGTGAGTAGATCATCAGCGTGAAAGACGAGCCGGTGAAGGGAAAAGAGGTTCCTCTGGAATGGACTGAGACATCTGGGGGACTCTTGGAATGGTGGCACGACCCTGGAGTTCCTCTCGCCGTTCCTGTTGAGAGGGCCTCCTCTAGAGATGCGACGGGAACGCCGGGAAATCTTTCCGACGAAGCAGGGAAAGGATCCCTAATCTCGAGCTACGAGGCGGAAACGGGGCTCCTCTGCATGTGGGCGGGACACTCGTGTTTCCTCTCGAGTGGAGACGGGTATGTCGGGGAACTTCTTGATTTGCACCAAGGGTGTGAAGGACCCTTTCGAAGTTTCATAGGTGAGTTGTGATCAGCCTCGAGACGCCTCAGCGGAAATGGGCCGCATCTCGCCTGGAGGGGAGAACCTCCTGGATTTTCTCGAGTTGCGGCAGGTCTTCCAGAGTTACGACGGGCACCTCAGGGACCCGCTCTTGTGGCCTCAGGAAAGGCCAGTCCCCGTGCGAGTTGCTAGGGGACCTCTCGAGATTCCTCTCCCGTCCGTGCCGGGGCCTCAGTCCTTGTGTGGATTCGGGGCCGGAACCTGAGGATTCCTCTCCAGTTTGGCCATGGACCTTGGGGAGCTTCTGAGTCTCCCCAGGGGACTCAGGCCTCGTCTCGAGTGGGGGCATGCACGTGCGCTTTCCTCCCGAGCTGCAGCAGTAGTGTCACGCTTCCTGTCACGTGGATCAAGGGATCTGTGGCTTTCCCTCGAGGCTTTCGCTCGAGGCTTTCCCACGAGTCTTTCCCACAGGGCTGTGCCACGTGCCACATTGGTGTGAGTCGATCCTCGAGTGAAAGACGAGCCGTTGAAGGGAAAAGAGGTTCCTCTGGAATGGACTGAGACATCTGGGGGACTCTTGGAATGGTGGCACGACCCTGGAGTTCCTCTCGTCGATCCTCTTGAGAGGGCCTCCTCTTGAGATGCGACGGGAACTCCGGGAACTCTTTCCCGACGAAGCAGGGAAAGGATCCCACATCTCGAGCTAAGAGGCGGAAACGGGGCTCCTCTGGATGTGGGCGGGACCCTCGTGTTTCCTCTCGAGTGGAGAAGGGTATGTTGGGGAACTTCTTGATTTGCACCAAGGGTGTGAAGCACCCTTTCGAAGTTCCAGAGGTGAGGTGTGATCAGCCTCGAGACGCCTCAGCGGAAATGGGCCTCATCTCGCCTGGAGGGGAGAACCTCCTGTATTTTCTCGAGGTGCGGCAGGTCTTATCGAGTGACGACGGGGACCTCAGGGACCCGCTCTGGTGGTCTCAGGAAAGGCCAGTCCCCATGCGAGTTGCTAGGGGCCATATCGGGATTCCTCTCCCTTTCATGCCGGGGCCTAAGACCTTGTGTGGAGTCGGGGCCGGAACCTGAGGATTCCTCTCCTCTGTTGCCATGGATGTTGGGGTGCTTCTGAGTCTCCCCAGGCGAGTCAGTCCTGGTCTCGAGTGGGGTCATGCACGTGCGATTTCCTCCCGAGCTGCAGCAGTAGTGTCACGCTTCCTTTCACGTGGATCAAGGGATCTGCGGCTTTCCCTCGAGGCTGCCCTCGAAGCTTTCCCACGAGGCTTTCCCACAGGGCTGTGCCACGTGCCACCTTGGTGTGAGTCGATACTCGGCGTGAAAGACGAGCCGGTGAAGGGATAAGTGGTTCCTCTGGAATGGACAGAGACATCTGGGGGACTCTTTGAATGGTGGTACGACCCTGGAGTTCCTCTCTCCGTTCCTGTTGAGAGGGCCTCCTCTTGAGATGCGACGGGAAGGCCGGGAACTCTTTCCCGACGAAGCAGGGAAAGTATCCCTAATCTCGAGCTACGAGGCGGAAACGGGGCTCCTCTGATTGTGGGCGGGACCCTCGTGTTTCCTCTCGAGTGGAGATGGGTATGTCGGGGAACTTCTTGATTTGGACCAAGGGTGTGAAGGTGCCTTTCGAAGTTCCAGAGGTGAGGTGTGATCAGCCTCGAGACACCTCAGCGGAATTGGGCCTCATCTCACCTGGAGGGGAGAACCTCCTGGATTTTCTCGAGTTGCGGCAGGTCTTCTCGAGTTACGACGGGGACCTCAGGGACCCGCTATCGTGGCCTTAGGAGAGGCCAGTCGCCATGCGAGTTGCTGGGGGCCATCTCGGGATTCCTCTCCCGTCCATGCCAGGGCCTAAAACCTGGTGTGGAGTCGGGGCCGGAACCTGAGGATTCCTCTCCAGTGTTTCCATGGATCTTGGGGAGCTTCTGAGTCTCCCCAGGGGAGTCAGGCCTCGTCTCGAGTGGGGGCATGCACGTGTGATTTCCTCCCGAGCGGCAGCAGTAGTGTCACGTTTCCTTCCACGTGGATCAAGGGATCTGCGGCTTTCCCTCGAAGCTGTCCTTCGAGGCTTTCCCACTAGGCTTTCCCACAGGACTGTGCCATGTGCCACCTTGCTGTGAGTCGATCCTCGGCGTGAAAGCCGAGGCGGTGAAGGGAAAAGTGGTTCCTCTGGAATGGACTGAGACATCTGGGGGACTCTTGGAATGGTGGCACGACCCTGGAGTTCCTCTCGTCGATCCTCTTGAGAGGGCCTCCTCTTGAGATGCGACGGGAACGCCGGGAACTCTTTCCCAACGAAGCAGGGAAAGGATCACACATCTCGAGCTAAGACGCAGAAACGGGGCTCCTCTGGATGTGGGTGGGACCCTCGTGTTTCCTCTCGAGTGGAGAAGGGTATGTCGGGGAACTTCTTGATTTGCACCAAGGGTGTGAAGGTCCCTTTCGAAGTTCCAGAGGTGAGGTGTGATCAGCCTCGAGACGCCTTAGCGGAAATGGGCCTCATCTTGCCTGGAGGGGAGAACCTCCTGGATTTTCTCGAGGTGCGGCAGGTCTTCTCGAGTTACGACGGGGACCTCAGGGACCCGTTCTGGTGGCCTCAGGAAAGGCCACTCCCCATGCGAGTTGCTAGGGGCCATCTCGGGATTCCTCTCCCGTCCATGCCGCGGCCTAAGACCTTGGGTGGACTCGGGGCCGGAACCTGAGGATTCCTCTTCAGTGTTGCCATGGCACTTCGGGTGCTTCTGAGTCTCCCCAGGGGAGTCAGGCCTCGTCTCGAGTGGGGGCATGCACGTGCGCTTTCCTCCCGAGCTGCAGCAGCAGTGTCAGGCTTCCTGTCACGTGGATCAAGGGAGATGCGGCTTTCCCTCGAGGCTGTCCCTCTAGGATTTCCCACGAGGCTTTCCCACAGGTCTGTGCCACGTGCCACCTTGTGTGAGTCGATCCTCGGCATGAAAGACGAGCCGGTGAAGGGAAAAGAGGTTCCTCTGGAATGGACTGAGACATCTGGGGGACTCTTGGAATGGTGGCACGACCCTGGAGTTCCTCTCGTCGATCCTCTTGAGAGGGCCTCCTCTTGAGATGCGACAGGACCCCGGGAACTCTTTCCCGACGAAGCAGGGAAAGGATCCCTCATCTCGAGGTACGAGGCGGAAACAGGGCTCCTCTGGATGTGGGCGGGACCGTCGTGTTTCCTCCCGATTGTAGACGCGTTTGTCGGGGAACTTCTTGATTTGCACCAAGGGTGTGAAGGACCCTTTCGAAGTTCCAGAGGTGAGGTGTGATCAGCCTCGAGACGCCTCAGCGGAAATGGGCCTCATCTCGCCTGGAGGGGAGAACCTCCTGGATTTTCTCGAGTTGCGGCAGGTCTTCTCGAGTTACGACGGGGACCTCAGGGTCCCGCTCTGGTGACCTCAGGAAAGGCCAGTCCCCATGCGAGTTGCTAGGGGACCTCTCGGGTTTCCTCTCCCGTCCATGCCGGGGCCTCAATCCTTGTGTGGAGTGGTGACCGGAACCTGAGGATTCCTCTCCAGTGTTGCCATGGATCTTGGGGTGCTTCTGAGTCTCCCCAGGGGAGTCAGGCCTCGTCTCGAGTGGGGGCATGCACGTGCGCTTTCCTGCCGAGCTGCAACAGTAGTGTCACGCTTCCTGTCATGTGGATCAAGGGATCTGTGGCTTTCCCTCGAGGCTTTCGCTCGGGGCTTTCCTACGAGGCTTTCCCACAGGGCTGTGCCACGTGCCACCTTGGTGTGAGTCGATCCTCGGCGTGAAAGACGAGCCGGTGAAGGGAAAAGAGGTTCCTCTGGAATGGACTGAGACATCTGGGGGACTTTTGGAATGGTGGCACGACCCTGGAGTTCCTCTCGCCATTCCTGTTGAGAGGGCCTCCTCTTGAGATGCGACGGGAAAGCCGGGAACTCTTTCCCGACGAAGCAGTTAAAGGATCCCACATCTCGAGCTATGAGGCGGAAACGGGGCTCCCCTGGATGTGGGTGGGACCCTCGTGTTTCCTCTCGAGTGGAGACGAGTATGTCGGGGAGCTTCTGGATTTGCACCAAGGGTGTGAAGGACCCTATCGAAGTTCCAGAGGTGAGGTGTGATCAGCCTCGAGACGCCTCAGCGGAAATGGGCCGCATCTCGCCTGGAGGGGAGAACCTCCTGGATTTTCTCGAGTTGCGGCAGGTCTTCTCGAGTTACGACGGGCACCTCAGGGACCCGCTCTGGTGGCCTCAGGAAAGGCCAGTCCCCATGCGAGGTGCTAGGGGACCTCTCGAGATTCCTCTCCCGTCCATGCTGGGGCCTCAGGCCTTGTGTGGATTCGGGGCCGGAACCTGAGGATTCCTCTCCAGTGTTGCCATGGATCTTGGGGTGCTTCTGAGTCTCCCCAGGGGACTCAGGCCTCGTTTCGAGTGGGGGCATGCACGTGCGCTTTCCTCCCGAGCTGCAGCAGTAGTGTCACGCTTCCTGTCACGTGGATCAAGTGATCTGCGGCTTTCCCTCGAGGCTTTCCCACGAGGCTATCCCACAGGGCTGTGCCACGTGCCACCTTGGTGTGATTCGATCCTCGGCGTGAAAGACGAGCCGGTGAAGGGAAAAGACGTTCCTCTGGAATGGACTGAGACATGTGGGGGACTCTTGGAATGGTGGCAGGAACCTGGAGTTCCTCTCGTCGATCCTCTTGAGAGGGCCTCCTCTTGAGATGCGACGGGAACGCCGGAAAATCTTTTCCGACGAAGCAGGGAAAGGATCCCTCATTTCGAGCTACGAGGCGGAAACGGGGCTCCTCTGGATGTGGGCGGGACCCTCGTGTTTCCTCTCGAGTGGAGACGGGTATGTCGGGGAACTTCTTGATTTGCACCAAGGGTGTGAAGGACCCTTTCGAAGTTCCAGAGGTGAGGTGTGATCAGCCTCGAGACGCCTCAGCGGAAATGGGCCTCATCTCGCCTGGAGGGGAGAATCTCCTGGATTTTCTCGAGTTGCGGCAGGTCTTCTTGAGTTATGACCGGGACCACAGGGACCCGCTGTGTTGGCCTCAGGAGAGGCCAGTCCACATTCGAGTTGCTAGGGGCCATCTCGGGATTCCTCTCCCGACCATGCCGGGGCCTAAAACCTTGTGTGGAGTCGGGGCCGGAACCTGAGGATTCCTCTCCAGTGTTGCCATGGATCTTGGGGTGGTTCTGAGTCTCCCCAGGGGAGTCAGGCCTCGTCTCGAGTGGGGGCATGCACGTGCGGTTTCCTCTCCAGCTGCAGCAGTAGTGTCACGCTTCCTGACACGTGGAAAAAGGGATCTGTGGCTTTCCCTCAAGGCTGTCCCTCGAGGCTTTCCCACGAGGCTTTCCCAAAGGGCTGTGCCACGTGCCACCTTGGAGTGAGTCTATCCTCGGCGTGAAAGACGTGCTGATGAAGGGAAAAGAGGTTCCTCTGGAATGGACTGAGACATCTGGGGGACTCTTGGAATGGTGGCACTACCCTGGAGTTCCTCTCGCGGATCCTGTTGAGAGGGCCTCCTCTTGAGATGCGACGGGAACGCCGGGAACTCTTTCTCGACGAAGCAGGGAAAGGATCCCTCATCTGGAGCTACGAGGCGGATACGGGGCTCCTCTGGATGTGGGCGGGAACCACGTGTTTCCTCTCGAGTGGAGACGGGTATGTCGGGGAACTTCTTGATTTGCACCAAGGGTGTGAAGGACCCTTTCGAAGTTCCAGAGGTGAGGTGTGATCAGCCTCGAGACGCCTCAGCGGAAATGGGCCTCATCTCGCCTGGAGGGGAGAACCTCCTGGATTTTCTCGAGTTGCGGCAGGTCTTCTCGAGTTACGACGGGGACGTCCGGGACCCGCTCTGGTGCCCTCAGGAGAGGCCACTCCCCATGCGAGTTGCTAGGGGCCATCTCAGGATTTCTCTCCCGTCCATGCCGGGGCCTAAGACCTTGTGTGGAGTTGGGCCCGGAACCTGAGGATTCCTCTCCAGTGTTGCCATGGATTTTGGGGTGATTCTGAGACTCCCCAGGGTTGTCAGGCCTCGTCTCGAGTGGGTGCATGCACGTGTGCTTTGCTCCCGAGCTGCAGCATTAGTGTCACGCTTCCTGTCACGTGGATCAAGGGATCTGTGGCTTTCCCTCGAGGCTGTCCCTCGAGGCTTTCCCTCGAGGCTTTCCCACAGGGCTGTGCCACGTGCCACCTTTGTGAGTGTCGATCCTCGGCGTGAAAGACGAGCCGGTGAAGGAAGAAGAGGTTCCTCTGGAATGGACTGAGTCATCTGCGGGACTCTTGGAATGGTGGCATGACCCTGGAATTCCTCTCGTCGATCCTCTTGAGAGGGCCTCCTCTTGAGATGCGACGGGAACGCAGGGAACTCTTTCCCGACGAAGCAGGGAAAGGATCCCACATCTCGAGCTAAGAGGCGGAAACGGGGCTCCTCTGGATGTGGGCGGGACCCGCGTGTTTTCTCTCGAGTGGAGAAGGGTATGTCCGGGAACTTCTTGATTTGCACCAAGGGTGTGAAGGACCCTTTCGAAGTTCCAGAGGTGAGGTGTGATCAGCCTCGAGACACCTCAGCGGAATTGGGCCTCATCTCACCTGGAGGGGAGAACCTCCCGGATTTTCTCGAGTTGCGGCAGGTCTTCTCGAGTTACGACGGGGACCTCAGGGACCCGTTCTGGTGGTCAGGAAAGGCCAGTCCCCATGCGAGTTGCTAGGTGACCTCTCGGGATTCCTCTCCCGTCCATGCCGGGGCCTCAGCCCATGTGTGGAGTCGGGGCGGGAACCTGAGGATTCCTCTCCAGTGTTGCCATGGATCTTGGGGTGCTTCTAAGTCTCCCCAGGGGAGTCAGGCCTCGTCTCGAGTGGCGGCATGCACGTGCGCTTTCCTCCAGAGCTGCAGCAGCAGTGTCAAGCTTCCTGTCACGTGGATCAAGGGAGATGCGGCTTTCCCTCGAGGCTGTCCCTCTAGGGTTTCCCACGAGGCTTTCCCACAGGGCTGTGCCACGTGCCACCTTCTGTGAGTCGATCCTCGGCATGAAAGACGAGCCGGTGAAGGGAAAAGAGGTTCCTCTGGAATGGACTGAGACATCTGGGGGACTCTTGGAATGGTGGCACGACCCTGGAGTTCCTCTCGTCGATCCTCTTGAGAGGGCCTCCTCTTGAGATGCGTCGGGAACGCCGGGAACTCTTTCCCGACGAAGCAGGGAAAGGATCCCTCATCTCGAGGTATGAGGCGGAAACAGGGCTCCTCTGGATGTGGGCGGGACCGTCGTGTTTCCTCCCGACTGTAGACGGGTTTGTCGGGGAACTTCTTGATTTCCACCAAGGGTGTGAAGGACCCTTTCGAAGTTCCAGAGGTGAGGTGTGATCAGCCTCGAGACGCCTCAGCGGAAATGGGCCTCATCTCGCCTGGAGGGGAGAACCTCCTGGATTTTCTCGAGTTGCGGCAGGTCGTCTCGAGTTAAGACGGGGACGTCCGGGACCCGCTCTGGTGCCCTCAGGAGAGGCCACTCCCCATGCGAGTTGCTAGGGACCATCTCGGGATTTCTCTCCCGTCCATTCCGGGGCCTAAGACCTTGTGTGGAGTCGGGGCCGGAACCTGAGGATTCCTCTTCAGTGCTGCCAGGGCACTTGGGGTGCTTCTGAGTCTCCCCAGGGGAGTGAGGTCTCGTCTCGAGTGGGGGCATGCCCGTGTGCTTTCCACCCGAGCAGCAGCAGTAGTGTCACGCTTCCTGCCACGTGGAACCTGGGATGTGCGGCTTTCCCTCGAGGCTGTCCCTCGAGGCTATCCCACGAGGCTTTCCCAAAGGGCTGTGCCACGTGCCACCTTGGTGTGATTCGATCCTCGGCGTGAAAGACGAGCCGGTGAAGGGAAAAGAGGTTCCTCTGGAATGGACTGAGACATCTGGGGGACTCTTGCAATGGTGGCACGACCCTGGAGTTCCTCTCGCCGTTCCTGTTGAGAGGGCCTCCTCTTGAGATGCGACGGGAACGCCGGGATCTCTTTCCCGACGAAGCAGGGAAAGGATCCCTCATCTCGAGCTACGAGGTGGAAACGGGGCTCCTCTGGATGTGGGCGGGACCCTCGTGTTTCCTCTCCAGTGGACATGGGTATGTCGGGGAACTTCTTGATTTGTACCAAGGGTGTGAAGGTCCCTTTCGAAGTTCCAGAGGTGAGGTGTGATCATCCTCGAGACGCCTCAGCGGAAATGGGCCTCATCTCACCTGGAGGGGAGAACCTCCTGGATTTTCTCGAGTTGCGGCAGGTCTTATCGAGTGACGACGGGGACCTCAGGGTCCCGCTCTGGTGGCCTCAGGAAAGGCCAGTCCCCATGCGAGTTGCTAGGGGCCAACTCGGGATTCCTCTCCCGTCCATGCCTGGGAATAAGACATTGTGTAGTCGGGGCCGGAACCTGAGGATTCCTCTTCAGTGTTGCCATGGATCTTGGGGTGCTTCTGAGTCTCCCCAGGGGAGTCAGGCCTCGTCTCCAGTGGGGGCATGCACGTGCGGTTTCCTCTCGAGCTGCAGCAGTAGTGTCACGCTTCCTGACACGTGGAAAAAGGGATCTGTGGCTTTCCCTCAAGGCTGTCCCTCGAGGCTTTCCCACGAGGCTTTCCCAAAGGCCTGTGCCACGTGCCACCTTGGAGTGAGTCTATCCTGGACGTGAAAGACGTGCTGATGAAGGGAAAAGAGGTTCCTCTGGAATGGACTGAGACATCTGGGGGACTCTTGGAATGGTGGCACTACCCTGGAGTTCCTCTCGCGGATCCTGTTGAGAGGGCCTCCTCTTGAGATGCGACGGGAACGCCGGGAACTCTTTCCCGACGAAGCAGGGAAAGGATCCCTCATCTGGAGCTACGAGGCGGAAACGGGGCTCCTATGGATGTGGGCGGGAACCACGTGTTTCCTCTCGAGTGGAGACGGGTATGTCGGGGAACTTCTGGATTTGCACCAAGGGTGTGAAGGACCCTTTCGAAGTTCCAGAGGTGAGGTGTGATCAGCCTCGAGACACCTCAGCGGAAATGAACCTCATCTCGCCTGGAGGGGAGAACCTCCTGGATTATCTCGAGTTGGGGCTGGTCTTCTCGAGGTACGACGGCGACCTCAGGGACCCGCTCTGGTGGCCTCAGGAAAGGCCAGTCCCCAAGCGAGTTACTAGGGGACCTCTCGAGATTCCTCTCCCGTCCATGCCGGGGCCTCAGTCCTTGTGTGAAGTCGGGGCCGGAACCTGAGGATTCCTCTCCAGTGTTGCCATGGATCTTGGGGTGCTTCTGAGTCTCCCCAGGGGAGTCAGGCCTCGTCTCGAGTGGGGGCATGCACGTGCGCTTTCCTCCCGAGCTGCAGCAGTAGTGTCACGCTTCCTGTCACGTGGATCAAGGGACATGCGGCTTTCCCTCGAGGCTGTCCCTCGAGGCTTTCCCACGAGGCTTTCCCACAGGGCTGTGCCACGTGCCACGTTGTGTGAGTCGATCCTCGGCGTGAAAGACGAGCCGGTGCAGGAAAAGAGGTTCCTCTGGAATGGACTGAGACATCTGGGGGACTCTTAGAATGGTGACACGACCTTGGAGTTCCTCTCCTCGATCCTCTTGAGAGGTCCTCCTCATGAGATGCGACGGGAACGCCGGGAACTCTTTCCCGACGAAGCAGGGAAAGGATCCCTCATCTCGAGCTACGAGGCGGAAACGGGGCTCCTCTGGATGTGGGCGGGACCCGCGTGTTTTCTCTCGAGTGGAGAAGGGTATGTCCGGGAACTTCTTGATTTGCACCAAGGGTGTGAAGGACCCTTTCGAAGTTCCAGAGGTGAGGTGTGATCAGCCTCGAGACACCTCAGCGGAATTGGGCCTCATCTCACCTGGAGGGGAGAACCTCCCGGATTTTCTCGAGTTGCGGCAGGTCTTCTCGAGTTACGACGGGGACCTCAGGGACCCGTTCTGGTGGTCAGGAAAGGCCAGTCCCCATGCGAGTTCCTAGGGGACCTCTCCGGATTCCTCTCCCGTCCATGCCGGGGCCTCAGCCCATGTGTGTAGTCGGGGCGGGAACCTGAGGATTCCTCTCCAGTGTTGCCATGGATCTTGGGGTGCTTCTAAGTCTCCCCAGGGGAGTCAGGCCTCGTCTCGAGTGGCGGCATGCACGTGCGCTTTCCTCCAGAGCTGCAGCAGCAGTGTCAAGCTTCCTGTCACGTGGATCAAGGGAGATGCGGCTTTCCCTCGAGGCTGTCCCTCTAGGCTTTCCCACGAGGCTTTCCCACAGGGCTGTGCCACGTGCCACCTTGTGTGAGTCGATCCTCGGCATGAAAGACGAGCCGGTGAAGGGAAAAGAGGTTCCTCTGGAATGGACTGAGACATCTGGGGGACTCTTGGAATGGTGGCACGACCCTGGAGTTCCTCTCGTCGATCCTCTTGAGAGGGCCTCCTCTTGAGATGCGACGGGAACGCCGGGAACTCTTTCCCGACGAAGCAGGGAAAGGATCCCTCATCTCGAGGTACGAGGCGGAAACAGGGCTCCTCTGGATGTGGGCGGGACCCTCGTTTTTCCTCCCGACTGTAGACGGGTTTGTCGGGGAACTTCTTGATTTGCACCAAGGGTGTGAAGGACCCTTTCGAAGTTCCAGAGGTGAGGTGTGATTAGCCTCGAGACGCCTCAGCGGAAATGGGCCTCATCTCGCCTGGAGGGGAGAACCTCCTGGATTTTCTCTAGTTGCGGCAGGTCTTCTCGAGTTACGACGGGGACGTCCGGGACCCGCTCTGGTGCCCTCAGGAGAGGCCACTCCCCATGCGAGTTGCTAGGGGCCATCTCGGGATTTCTCTCCCGTCCATGCCGGGGCCTAAGACCTTGTGTGGAGTCGGGGCCGGAACCTGAGGATTCCTCTCCAGTGTTGCCATGGATCTTGGGGTACTTCTGAGGCTCCCCAGGGGAGTCAGGCTTCGTCTCGAGTGGGGACATGCACGTGTGCTTTCCTCCCAAGCTACAGAAGTAGAGTCACGCTTCCTGTCCCGTGGATCAAGGGATCTGTGGCTTTCCCTCGAGGCGTTTGCTCGAGGCTTTCCCCCGAGCCTTTCCCACAGGGCTGTGCCACGTGCCACCTTGGTGTGAGTCGATCCTCGGCGTGAAAGACGAGCCGGTGAAGGGAAAAGAGGTTCCTCTGGAATGGACTGAGACATCTGGGGGACTCTTGGAATGGTGGCACGACCCTGGAGTTCCTCTCGTCGATCCTCTTGAGAGGGCCTCCTCTTGAGATGCGTCGGGAACGCCGGGAACTCTTTCCCGACGAAGCAGGGAAAGGATCCCTCATCTCGAGGTATGAGGCGGAAACAGGGCTCCTCTGGATGTGGGCGGGACCGTCGTGTTTCCTCCCGACTGTAGACGGGTTTGTCGGGGAACTTCTTGATTTGCACCAAGGGTGTGAAGGACCCTTTCGAAGTTCCAGAGGTGAGGTGTGATCAGCCTCGAGACGCCTCAGCGGAAATGGGCCTCATCTCGCCTGGAGGGGAGAACCTCCTGGATTTTCTCGAGTTGCGGCAGGTCTTCTCGAGTTACGACGGGGACGTCCGGGACCCGCTCTGGTGCCCTCAGGAGAGGCCACTCCCCATGCGAGTTGCTAGGGACCATCTCGGGATTTCTCTCCCGTCCATTCCGGGGCCTAAGACCTTGTGTGGAGTCGGGGCCGGAACCTGAGGATTCCTCTTCAGTGCTGCCAGGGCACTTGGGGTGCTTCTGAGTCTCCCCAGGGGAGTGAGGTCTCGTCTCGAGTGGGCGCATGCCCGTGCGCTTTCCACCCGAGCAGCAGCAGTAGTGTCACGCTTCCTGCCACGTGGAACCTGGGATGTGCGGCTTTCCCTCGAGGCTGTCCCTCGAGGCTATCCCACGAGGCTTTCCCACAGGGCTGTGCCACGTGCCACCTTGGTGTGAGTCGATCCTCGGCGTGAAAGACGAGCCGGTGAAGGGAAAAGAGGTTCCTCTGGAATGGACTGAGACATCTGGGGGACTCTTGCAATGGTGGCACGACCCTGGAGTTCCTCTCGCCGTTCCTGTTGAGAGGGCCTCCTCTTGAGATGCGACGGGAACGCCGGGATCTCTTTCCCGACGAAGCAGGGAAAGGATCCCTCATCTCGAGCTACGAGGTGGAAACGGGGCTCCTCTGGATGTGGGCGGGACCCTCGTGTTTCCTCTCCAGTGGACATGGGTATGTCGGGGAACTTCTTGATTTGTACCAAGGGTGTGAAGGTCCCTTTCGAAGTTCCAGAGGTGAGGTGTCATCATCCTCGAGACGCCTCAGCGGAAATGGGCCTCATCTCACCTGGAGGGGAGAACCTCCTGGATTTTCTCGAGTTGCGGCAGGTCTTATCGAGTGACGACGGGGACCTCAGGGTCCCGCTCTGGTGGCCTCAGGAAAGGCCAGTCCCCATGCGAGTTGCTAGGGGCCAACTCGGGATTCCTCTCCCGTCCATGCCTGGGAATAAGACATTGTGTAGTCGGGGCCGGAACCTGAGGATTCCTCTTCAGTGTTGCCATGGATCTTGGGGTGCTTCTGAGTCTCCCCAGGGGAGTCAGGCCTCGTCTCCAGTGGGGGCATGCACGTGCGGTTTCCTCTCGAGCTGCAGCAGTAGTGTCACGCTTCCTGACACGTGGAAAAAGGGATCTGTGGCTTTCCCTCAAGGCTGTCCCTCGAGGCTTTCCCACGAGGCTTTCCCAAAGGCCTGTGCCACGTGCCACCTTGGAGTGAGTCTATCCTCGACGTGAAAGACGTGCTGATGAAGGGAAAAGAGGTTCCTCTGGAATGGACTGAGACATCTGGGGGACTCTTGGAATGGTGGCACTACCCTGGAGTTCCTCTCGCGGATCCTGTTGAGAGGGCCTCCTCTTGAGATGCGACAGGAACGCCGGGAACTCTTTCTCGACGAAGCAGGGAAAGGATCCCTCATCTGGAGCTACGAGGCGGAAACGGGGCTCCTCTGGATGTGGGCGGGAACCACGTGTTTCCTCTCGAGTGGAGACGGGTATGTCGGGGAACTTCTTGATTTGCACCAAGGGTGTAAAAGACCCTTTCGAAGTTCCAGAGGTGAGGTGTGATCAGCCTCGAGACGCCTCAGCGGAAATGGGCCTCATCTCGCCTGGAGGGGAGAACCTCCTGGATTATCTCGAATTGTGGCAGGTCTTCTCGAGTTACGATGGGGACGTCCGGGACCCGCTCTGGTGCCCTCAGGAGAGGCCAGTCCCCATGCGAGTTGCTAGGGGCCATCTCAGGATTTCTCTCCCGTCCATGCCGGGGCCTAAGACCTTGTGTGGAGTTGGGCCCGGAACCTGAGGATTCCTCTCCAGTGTTGCCATGGATTTTGGGGTGATTCTGAGTCTCCCCAGGGTTGTCAGGCCTCGTCTCGAGTGGGGGCATGCACGTGTGCTTTGCTCCCGAGCTGCAGCATTAGTGTCACGCTTCCTGTCACGTGGATCAAGGGATCTGTGGCTTTCCCTCGAGGCTGTCCCTCGAGGCTTTCCCTCGAGGCTTTCCCACAGGGCTGTGCCACGTGCCACCTTTGTGAGTGTCGACCCTCGGCGTGAAAGACGAGCCGGTGAAGGAAAAAGAGGTTCCTCTGGAATGGACTGAGTTATCTGCGGGACTCTTGGAATGGTGGCATGACCCTGGAATTCCTCTCGACGATCCTCTTGAGAGGGCCTCCTCTTGAGATGCGACGGGAACGCAGGGAACTCTTTCCCGACGAAGCAGGGAAAGGATCCCACATCTCGAGCTAAGAGGCGGAAACGGGGCTCCTCTGGATTTGGGCGGGACCCGCGTGTTTTCTCTCGAGTGGAGAAGGGTATGTCCGGGAACTTCTTGATTTGCACCAAGGGTGTGAAGGACCCTTTCGAAGTTCCAGAGGTGAGGTGTGATCAGCCTCGAGACACCTCAGCGGAATTGGGCCTCATCTCACCTGGAGGGGAGAACCTCCCGGATTTTCTCGAGTTGCGGCAGGTCTTCTCGAGTTACGACGGGGACCTCAGGGACCCGTTCTGGTGGTCAGGAAAGGCCAGTCCCCATGCGAGTTGCTAGGTGACCTCTCGGGATTCCTCTCCCGTCCATGCCGGGGCCTCAGCCCATGTGTGGAGTCGGGGCGGGAACCTGAGGATTCCTCTCCAGTGTTGCCATGGATCTTGGGGTGCTTCTAAGTCTCCCCAGGGGAGTCAGGCCTCGTCTCGAGTGGCGGCATGCACGTGCGCTTTCCTCCAGAGCTGCAGCAGCAGTGTCAAGCTTCCTGTCACGTGGATCAAGGGAGATGCGGCTTTCCCTCGAGGCTGTCCCTCTAGGCTTTCCCACGAGGCTTTCCCACAGGGCTGTGCCACGTGCCACCTTGTGTGAGTCGATCCTCGGCATGAAAGACGAGCCGGTGAAGGGAAAAGAGGTTCCTCTGGAATGGACTGAGACATCTGGGGGACTCTTGGAATGGTGGCACGACCCTGGAGTTCCTCTCGTCGATCCTCTTGACAGGGCCTCCTCTTGAGATGCGACGGGAACGCCGGGAACTCTTTCCCGACGAAGCAGGGAAAGGATCCCTCATCTCGAGGTACGAGGCGGAAACAGGGCTCCTCTGGATGTGGGCGGGACCCTCGTGTTTCCTCCCGACTGTAGACGGGTTTGTCGGGGAACTTCTTGATTTGCACCAAGGGTGTGAAGGACCCTTTCGAAGTTCCAGAGGTGAGGTGTGATCAGCCTCGAGACGCCTCAGCGGAAATGGGCCTCATCTCGCCTGGAGGGGAGAACCTCCTGGATTTTCTCTAGTTGCGGCAGGTCTTCTCGAGTTACGACGGGGACGTCCGGGACCCGCTCTGGTGCCCTCAGGAGAGGCCACTCCCCATGCGAGTTGCTAGGGGCCATCTCGGGATTTCTCTCCCGTCCATGCCGGGGCCTAAGACCTTGTGTGGAGTCGGGGCTGGAACCTGAGGATTCCTCTCCAGTGTTGCCATGGATCTTGGGGTACTTCTGAGGCTCCCCAGGGGAGTCAGGCTTCGTCTCGAGTGGGGACATGCACGTGTGCTTTCCTCCCAAGCTACAGAAGTAGAGTCACGCTTCCTGTCCCGTGGATCAAGGGATCTGTGGCTTTCCCTCGAGGCGTTTGCTCGAGGCTTTCCCCCGAGCCTTTCCCACAGGGCTGTGCCACGTGCCACCTTGGTGTGAGTCGATCCTCGGCGTGAAAGACGAGCCGGTGAAGGGAAAAGAGGTTCCTCTGGAATGGACTGAGACATCTGGGGGACTCTTGGAATGGTGGCACGACCCTGGAGTTCCTCTCGCCGTTCCTGTTGAGAGGGCCTACTCTTGAGATGCGACGGGAACGCCAGGAACTCTTTCCAGACGAAGCAGGGAAAGGATCCCTCATCTCGAGCTACGAGGCGGAAACGGGGCTCCTCTGGATGTGGGCGGAGACGGGTATGTCAGGGAACTTCTTGATTTGCACCAAGGGTGTGAAGGACCCTTTCGAAGTTCCAGAGGTGAGGTGTGATCAGCCTCGAGACGCCTCAGCGGAAATGAACCTCATCTCGCCTGGAGGGGAGAACCTCCTGGATTATCTCGAGTTGGGGCTGGTCTTCTCGAGGTACGACGGCGACCTCAGGGACCCGCTCTGGTGGCCTCAGGAAAGGCCAGTCCCCAAGCGAGTTACTAGGGGACCTCTCGAGATTCCTCTCCCGTCCATGCCGGGGCCTCAGTCCTTGTGTGAAGTCGGGGCCGGAACCTGAGGATTCCTCTCCAGTGTTGCCATGGATCTTGGGGTGCTTCTGAGTCTCCCCAGGGGAGTCAGGCCTCGTGTCGAGTGGGGGCATGCACGTGCGCTTTCCTCCCGAGCTGCAGCAGTAGTGTCACGCTTCCTGTCACGTGGATCAAGGGACATGCGGCTTTCCCTCGAGGCTGTCCCTCGAGGCTTTCCCACGAGGCTTTCCCACAGGGCTGTGCACGTGCCACGTTGTGTGAGTCGATCCTCGGCGTGAAAGACGAGCCGGTGCAGGAAAAGAGGTTCCTCTGGAATGGACTGAGACATCTGGGGGACTCTTAGAATGGTGACACGACCTTGGAGTTCCTCTCCTCGATCCTCTTGAGAGGTCCTCCTCATGAGATGCGACGGGAACGCCGGGAACTCTTTCCCGACGAAGCAGGGAAAGGATCCCTCATCTCGAGCTACGAGGCGGAAAAGGGGCTCCTCTGGATGTGGTCGGGACCCTCGTGTTTCCTCTCGATTGGAGACGGGTAGGGGGAACTTCTTGATTTGCACCAAGGGTGTGAAGGACCCTTTCGAAGTTCCAGAGGTGAGGTGTGATCAGCCTCGAGACGCCTCAGCGGAAATGGGCCTCATCTCGCCTGGAGGGGAGAACCTCCTGGATTATCTCGAGTTGTGGCAGGTCTTCTCGAGTTACGACGGGGACGTCCGGGACCCGCTCTGGTGCCCTCAGGAGAGGCCACTCCCCATGCGAGTTGCTAGGGGCCATCTCAGGATTTCTCTCCCGTCCATGCTGGGGCCTAAGACCTTGTGTGGAGTTGGGCCCGGAACCTGAGGATTCCTCTCCAGTGTTGCCATGGATTTTGGGGTGATTCTGAGTCTCCCCAGGGTTGTCAGGCCTCGTCTCGAGTGGGGGCATGCACGTGTGCTTTGCTCCCGAGCTGCAGCATTAGTGTCACGCTTCCTGTCACGTGGATCAAGGGATCTGTGGCTTTCCCTCGAGGCTGTCCCTCGAGGCTTTCCCTCGAGGCTTTCCCACAGGGCTGTGCCACGTGCCACCTTTGTGAGTGTCGATCCTCGGGGTGAAAGACGAGCCGGTGAAGGAAAAAGAGGTTCCTCTGGAATGGACTGAGTCATCTGCGGGACTCTTGGAATGGTGGCATGACCCTGGAATTCCTCTCGTCGATCCTCTTGAGAGGGCCTCCTCTTGAGATGCGACGGGAACGCAGGGAACTCTTTCCCGACGAAGCAGGGAAAGGATCCCACATCTCGAGCTAAGAGGCGGAAACGGGGCTCCTCTAGATGTGGGCGGGACCCGCGTGTTTTCTCTCGAGTGGAGAAGGGTATGTCCGGGAACTTCTTGATTTGCACCAAGGGTGTGAAGGACCCTTTCGAAGTTCCAGAGGTGAGGTGTGATCAGCCTCGAGACACCTCAGCGGAATTGGGCCTCATCTCACCTGGAGGGGAGAACCTCCCGGATTTTCTCGAGTTGCGGCAGGTCTTCTCGAGTTACGACGGGGACCTCAGGGACCCGTTCTGGTAGTCAGGAAAGGCCAGTCCCCATGCGAGTTCCTAGGGGACCTCTCCGGATTCCTCTCCCGTCCATGCCGGGGCCTCAGCCCATGTGTGTAGTCGGGGCGGGAACCTGAGGATTCCTCTCCAGTGTTGCCATGGATCTTGGGGTGCTTCTAAGTCTCCCCAGGGGAGTCAGGCCTCGTCTCGAGTGGCGGCATGCACGTGCGCTTTCCTCCAGAGCTGCAGCAGCAGTGTCAAGCTTCCTGTCACGTGGATCAAGGGAGATGCGGCTTTCCCTCGAGGCTGTCCCTCTAGGCTTTCCCACGAGGCTTTCCCACAGGGCTGTGCCACGTGCCACCTTGTGTGAGTCGATCCTCGGCATGAAAGACGAGCCGGTGAAGGGAAAAGAGGTTCCTCTGGAATGGACTGAGACATCTGGGGGACTCTTGGAATGGTGGCACGACCCTGGAGTTCCTCTCGTCGATCCTCTTGAGAGGGCCTCCTCTTGAGATGCGACGGGAACGCCGGGAACTCTTTCCCGACGAAGCAGGGAAAGGATCCCTCATCTCGAGGTACGAGGCGGAAACAGGGCTCCTCTGGATGTGGGCGGGACCCTCGTGTTTCCTCCCGACTGTAGACGGGTTTGTCGGGGAACTTCTTGATTTGCACCAAGGGTGTGAAGGACCCTTTCGAAGTTCCAGAGGTGAGGTGTGATCAGCCTCGAGACGCCTCAGCGGAAATGGGCCTCATCTCGCCTGGAGGGGAGAACCTCCTGGATTTTCTCTAGTTGCGGCAGGTCTTCTCGAGTTACGACGGGGACGTCCGGGACCCGCTCTGGTGCCCTCAGGAGAGGCCACTCCCCATGCGAGTTGCTAGGGGCCATCTCGGGATTTCTCTCCCGTCCATGCCGGGGCCTAAGACCTTGTGTGGAGTCGGGGCCGGAACCTGAGGATTCCTCTCCAGTGTTGCCATGGATCTTGGGGTACTTCTGAGGCTCCCCAGGGGAGTCAGGCTTCGTCTCGAGTGGGGACATGCACGTGTGCTTTCCTCCCAAGCTACAGAAGTAGAGTCACGCTTCCTGTCCCGTGGATCAAGGGATCTGTGGCTTTCCCTCGAGGCGTTTGCTCGAGGCTTTCCCCCGAGCCTTCCCCACAGGGCTGTGCCACGTGCCACCTTGGTGTGAGTCGATCCTCGGCGTGAAAGACGAGCCGGTGAAGGGAAAAGAGGTTCCTCTGGAATGGACTGAGACATCTGGGGGACTCTTGGAATGGTGGCACGACCCTGGAGTTCCTCTCGCCGTTCCTGTTGAGAGGGCCTCCTCTTGAGATGCGACGGGAACGCCAGGAACTCTTTCCAGACGAAGCAGGGAAAGGATCCCTCATCTCGAGCTACGAGGCGGAAACGGGGCTCCTCTGGATGTGGGCGGAGACGGGTATGTCAAGGAACTTCTTGATTTGCACCAAGGGTGTGAAGGACCCTTTCGAAGTTCCAGAGGTGAGGTGTGATCAGCCTCGAGACACCTCAGCGGAAATGAGCCTCATCTCGCCTGGAGGGGAGAACCTCCTGGATTATCTCGAGTTGGGGCTGGTCTTCTCGAGGTACGACGGCGACCTCAGGGACCCGCTCTGGTGGCCTCAGGAAAGGCTAGTCCCCAAGCGAGTTACTAGGGGACCTCTCGAGATTCCTCTCCCGTCCATGCCGGGGCCTCAGTCCTTGTGTGAAGTCGGGGCCGGAACCTGAGGATTCCTCTCCAGTGTTGCCATGGATCTTGGGGTGCTTCTGAGTCTCCCCAGGGGAGTCAGGCCTCGTCTCGAGTGGGGGCATGCACGTGCGCTTTCCTCCCGAGCTGCAGCAGTAGTGTCACGCTTAGTGTCACGTGGATCAAGGGACATGCGGCTTTCCCTCGAGGCTGTCCCTCGAGGCTTTCCCACGAGGCTTTCCCACAGGGCTGTGCCACGTGCCACGTTGTGTGAGTCGATCCTCGGCGTGAAAGACGAGCCGGTGCAGGAAAAGAGGTTCCTCTGGAATGGACTGAGACATCTGGGGGACTCTTAGAATGGTGACACGACCTTGGAGTTCCTCTCCTCGATCCTCTTGAGAGGTCTTCCTCATGAGATGCGACGGGAACGCCGGGAACTCTTTCCCGACCAAGCAGGGAAAGGATCACTCATCTCGAGCTACGAGGCGGAAAGGGGCTCCTCTGGATGTGGTCGGGACCCTCGTATTTCCTCTCGATTGGAGACGGGTAGGGGGAACTTCTTGATTTGCACCAAGGGTGTGAAGGACCCTTTCGAAGTTCCAGAGGTGAGGTGTGATCAGCCTCGAGACGCCCCTCAGCGGAAATGGGCCTCATCTCGCCTGGAGGGGAGAACCTCCTGGATTTTCTCGAGTTGCGGAAGGTCTTCTCGAGCTACGACGGGGACCTCAAGGACCCGCTCTGGTGGCCTCAGGAGAGGCCAGTCCCCATGCGAGTTGCTAGGGGCCATCTCGGGATTCCTCACCCGTCCATGCCGGGGCCTCAGTTCTTGTCTGGAGTCGGGGCCGGAACCTGAGGATTCCTCTCCATTGTTGCCATGTATCTTGGGGTGCTTCTGAGTCTCCCCAGGAGACTCAGGCCTCGTCTCGAGTGGGGGCATGCACGTGCCCTTTCCTCCCGAGCTGCAGCATTAGTGTCACGCTTCCTGTCAAGTGGATCAAGTGATCTGCGGCTTTCCCTTGAGGCTTTCCCACGAGGCTCTCCCACAGGGCTGTGCCACGTGCCACCTTGGTGTGAGTCGATCCTCGGCGTGAAAGACGAGCCGGTAAATGGAAAAGAGGTTCCTCTGGAATGGACTGAGACATCTGGGGGACTCTTGGAATGGTGGCACGACCCTGGAGTTCCTCTCGCCGTTCCTGTTGAGAGGGCCTCCTCTGGAGAAGCGACGGGAAAGCCGGGAACTCTTTCCCGATGAAGCAGGGAAAGGATCCCTCATCTCGAGCTACGAGGCGGAAACGGGGCTCCTCTGGATGTGGGCGGGACCTTCGTGTTTCCGCTCGAGTGGAGACGGGTATTTCGGGGAACTTCTTGATTTGAACCAAGGGTGTGAAGGACCCTTTCGAAGTTCCAGAGGTGAGGTGTGATCAGCCTCGAGACGCCTCAGCGGAAATGAGCCTCATCTCGCGTGGAGGGGAGACCTCCTGGATTTTATCAAGTTGCGGCAGGTCATCTCGAGTTACGACGGAGACCTCAGGGACCCGCTCTGGTGGCCTCAGGAGAGGCCAGTCCCCATGCGAGTTGCTAGGGGCCACCTTGGGATTCCTCTCCCGTCCATGCCGGGGCCTAAGACCTTGAGTGGAGTCGGGGCCGGAACCTGAGGATTCCTCTCCAGTGTTGCCATGGATCTTGGGGTGCATCTGAGTCTCCCCAGGGGGACTCAGGCCTCGTCTCGTGTGGAGGCATGCACGTGCGCTTTCCTCCGAGCTGCAGCAGTAGTGTCATGCTTCCTGTCACGTGGATCAAGGGATCTGTGGCTTTCCCTCGAGGCTTTCGCTCGAGGCTTTCCCACGAGGCTTTCCCACAGGGCTGTGCCACGTGCCACCTTGGTGTGAGTCGATCCTAGGCGTGAAAGACGAGCCGGTGAAGGGAAAAGAGGTTCCTCTGGAATTGGACTGTGACATCTGGGGGACTCTTGGAATGGTGGCACGACCCTGGAGTTCCTCTCGCCGTTCCTGTTGAGAGGGCCTCCTCTTGAGATGCGACGGGAACGCCAGGAACTCTTTCCAGACGAAACAGGGAAAGGATCCCTCATCTCGAGCTACGAGGCGGAAACGGGGCTCCTCTGGATGTGGGCGGGACCCTCGTGTTTCCTCTCGAGTGGAGACGTGTATGTCGGGGAACTTCTTGATTTGCACCAAGGGTGTGAAGGACCCTTTCGAAGTTTCAGAGGTGAGGTGTGATCAGCCTCGAGACGCCTCATCGGAAATGGGCCGCATCTCGCCTGGAGGGGAGAACCTCCTGGATTTTCTCGAGTTGCGGCAGGTCTTCTCGAGTTACGACGGGCACCTCAGGGACCCGCTCTGGTGGCCTCAGGAAAGGCCAGTCCCCTTGCGAGTTGCCCGGGGACCTCTCGAGATTCCTCTCCCGTCCATGCTGGGGCCTCAGTCCTTGTGTGGAGTCGGGGCCGGAATCTGAGGATTCCTCTCCAGTGTTGCCATGGATCTTGGGGTGCTTCTGAGTCTCCCGAGGGGATTCAGGCCTCGTCTCGTGTGGAGGCATGCACGTGCGCTTTCCTCCCGAGCTGCAGCAGTAGTGTCATGCTTCCTGTCACGTGGCTCAAGGGATCTGTGGCTTTCCCTCGAGGCTTTCGCTCGAGGCTTTCCCACGAGGCTTTCCCACAGGGCTGTGCCACGTGCCACCTTGGTGTGAGTCGATCCTCGGCGTGAAAGACGAGCCGGTGAAGGGAAAAGAGGTTCCTCTGGAATGGACTGAGACATCTGGGGGACTCTTGCAATGGTGGCACGACCCTGGAGTTCCTCTCGCCGTTCCTGTTGAGAGGGCCTCCTCTTGAGATGCGACGGGAACGCCGGGAACTCTTTCCCGACGAAGCAGGGAAAGGATCCCTCATCTCGAGCTACGAGGCGGAAACGGGGCTCCTCTGGATGTGGGCGGGACCCTCGTGTTTCCTCTCGAGTGGAGACGGGTATGTCGGGGAACTTCTTGATTTGCACCAAGGGTGTGAAGGACCCTTTCGAAGTTTCAGAGGTGAGGTGTGATCAGCCTCGAGACGCCTCATCGGAAATGGGCCGCATCTCGCCTGGAGGGGAGAACCTCCTGGATTTTCTCGAGTTGCGGCAGGTCTTCTCGAGTTACGACGGGCACCTCAGGGACCCGCTCTGGTGGCCTCAGGAAAGGCCAGTCCCCATGCGAGTTGTCCGGGGACCTCTCGAGATTCCTCTCCCGTCCATGCTGGGGCCTCAGTCCTTGTGTGGAGTCGGGGCTGGAACCTGAGGATTCCTCTCCAGTGTTGCCATGGATCTTGGGGTGCTTCTGAGTCTCCCCAGGGGAGTCAGGCCTCGTCTCGAGTGGGGGCATGCACGTGCGCTTTCCTCCCGAGCTGCAGCAGTAGTGTCACGCTTCCTGTCACGTGGATCAAGTGATCTGCGGCTTTCCCTCGAGGCTTTCCCACGAGGCTTTCCCACAGGGCTGTGCCACGTGCCACCTTGGTGTGAGTCGATCCTCGGCGTGAAAGACGAGCCAGTGAAGGGAAAAGAGGTTCCTCTGGAATGGACTGAGACATCTGGGGGACTCTTGGAATGGAGGCACGACCCTGGAGTTCTCTCGCCGTTCCTGTTGAGAGGGCCTCCTCTTGAGATGCGACGGGAACGCCGGGAACTCTTTCCCGACGAAGCAGGGAAAGGATCCTTCATCTCGAGCTACGAGGCGGAAACGGGGCTCCTCTGGATGTGGGAGGGACCCTCGTGTTTCTTCTCGAGTGGAGACGGGTATGTCGGGGAACTTCTTGATTTGCACCAAGGGTGTGAAGGACCCTTTCGAAGTTCCAGAGGTGAGATGTGATCAGCCTCGAGACGCCTCAGCGGAAATGGGCCGCATCTCGCCTGAAGGAGAGAACCTCCTGGATTTTCTCAAGTTGCGGCAGGTCTTCTCGAGTTACGACGGCGACCTCAGGGAACCGCTCTGGTGGCCTCAGGAAAGGCCAGTCCCCATGCGAGTTGCTAGGGGACCTCTCGGGTTTCCTCTCCCGTCCATGACGGGGCCTCAGTCCTTGTGTGTAGTGGGGCCCGGAACCTGAGGATTCCTCTCCAGTGTTGCCATGGATCTTGGGGTGCTTCTGAGTCTCCCTAGGGGAGTCAGGCCTCGTCTCAAGTGGAGGCATGCACGTGCGCTTTCCTCCCGAGCTGCAGCAGTAGTGTCACGCTTCCTGTCACGTGGATCAAGGGATCTGTGGCTTTCCCTCGAAGCTTTCGCTCGAGGCTTTCCCACGAGGCTTTCCCACAGGACTGTGCCACGTGCCACCTTGGTGTGAGTCGATCCTCGAGTGAAAGACGAGCCGGTGAAGGGAAAAGAGGTTCCTCTGGAATGGACTGAGACATCTGGGGGACTCTTGGAATGGTGGCACGACCCTGGAGTTCCTCTCGCCGTTCCTGTTGAGAGGGCCTCCTCTTGAGATGCGACGGGAAGGCCGGGAACTCTTTCCCGACGAAGCAGGAAAAGGATCCCTCATCTCGAGCTACGAGGCGGAAACGGGGCTCCTCTGATTGTGGGCGGGACCCTCGTCTTTCCTCTCGAGTGAAGATGGGTATGTCAGGGAACTTCTTGATTTGTACCAAGGGTGTGAAGGTACCTTTCGAAGTTCCAGAGGTGAGGTGTGATCAGCCTCGAGACACCTCAGCGGAATTGGGCCTCATCTCACCTGGAGGGGAGAACCTCCCGGATTTTCTCGAGTTGTGGCAGGTCTTCTCGAGTTACGACGGGGACCTCAGAGACCCGCTCTGGTGGCCTCAGGAAAGGCCAGTCCCCATGCGAGTTGCTAGGGGCCATCTCGCGATTCCTCTCCCGTCCAGGCCGGGGTCTAAGACCTTGTTTGGAGACGGGGCCGGAACCTGAGAATTCCTCTCCAGTGTTGCTATGGAGCTTGGGGTGCTTCTAAGTCTCCCCAGGGGAGTCAGGCCTCGTCTCGAGTGGGGGCATGCACGTGCGCTTTCCTCCAGAGCTGCAGCAGCAGTGTCAAGCTTCCTGTCACGTGGATCAAGGGAGATGCGGCTTTCCCTCGAGGCTGTCCCTCTAGGCTTTCCCACGAGGCTTTCCCACAGGGCTGTGCCACGTGCCACCTTGTCTGAGTCGATCCTCGGCATGAAAGACGAGCCGGTGAAGGGAAAAGAAGTTCCTCTGGAATGGACTGAGACATCTGGGGGACTCTTGGAATGGTGGCACGACCCTGGAGTTCCTCTCGCCGTTCCTGTTGAGAGGTCCTCCTCTGGAGAAGCGACGGGAAAGCCGGGAACTCTTTCCCGATGAAGCAGGGAAAGGATCCCTCATCTCGAGCAACGAGGCGGAAACGGGGCTCCTCTGGATGTGGGCGGGACCCTCGTGTTTCCGCTCGAGTGGAGACGAGTATTTCGGGGAACTTCTTGATTTGCACCAAGGGTGTGAAGGACCCTTTCGAAGTTCCAGAGGTGAGGTTTGATCAGCCTCGAGACGCTTCAGCGGAAATGAGCCTCATCTCGCGTGGAGGGGAGAACCTCCTGGATTTTATCAAGTTGCGGCAGGTCATCTCGAGTTACGACGGAGACCTCAGGGACCCGCTCTGGTGGCCTCAGGAGAGGCCAGTCCCCATGCGAGTTGCTAGGGGCCACCTTGGGATTCCTCTCCCGTCCATTCCGGGGCCTAAGACCTTGTGTGGAGTCGGGGCCGGAATCTGAGGATTCCTCTCCAGTGTTGCCATGGATCTTGGGGTGCTTCTGAGTCTCCCCAGGGGAGTCAGGCCTCGTCTCGAGTGGGGGCATGCACGTGTGCTTTCCTCCCGAGCTGCAGCATTAGTGTCACGCTTCCTGTCACGTGGATCAAGGGATCTGTGGCTTTCCCTCGAGGCTGTCCCTCGAGGCTTTCCCTCGAGGCTTTCCCACAGGGCTGTGCCACGTGCCACCTTTGTGAGAGTCGATCCTCGGCGTGAAAGACGAGCCGGTGAAGGAAAAAGAGGTTCCTCTGGAATGGACTGAGTCATCTGCGGGACTCTTGGAATGGTGGCATGACCCTGGAATTCCTCTCGTCGATCCTCTTGAGAGGGCCTCCTCTTGAGATGCGACGGGAACGCAGGGAACTCTTTCCCGACGAAGCAGGGAAAGCATCCCACATCTCGAGCTAAGAGGCGGAAACGGGGCTCCTCTGGATGTGGGCCGGACCCTCGTGTTTTCTCTCCAGTGGAGAAGGGTATGTCCGGGAACTTCTTGATTTGCACCAAGGGTGTGAAGGACCCTTTCGAAGTTCCAGAGGTGAGGTGTGATCAGCCTCGAGACACCTCAGCGGAATTGGGCCTCATCTCACCTGGAGGGGAGAACCTCCCGGATTTTCTCGAGTTGCGGCAGGTCTTCTCGAGTTACTACGGGGACCTCAGGGACCCGCTCTGGTGGCCTCAGGAAAGGCCCGTCCCCATGCGAGTTGCTAGGGGCCATCTCGGGATTCCTCTCCCGTCCATGCCGGGGTCTAAGACCTTGTGTGGAGTCACGGCCGGAACCTGAGAATTCCTCTGCAGTGTTGCCATGGAGCTTGGGGTGCTTCTAAGTCTCCTCAGGGGAGTCAGGCCTCGTCTCGAGTCGGGGCATGCACGTGCGCTTTCCTCCCGAGCTGCAGCATTAGTGTCACGCTTCCTGTCACGTGGATCAAGGGATCTGCGGCTTTCCCTCGAGGCTGTCCCTCTAAGCTTTCCCACGAGGCTTTCCCACAGTGCTGTGCCACGTGCCACCTTGCCTGAGTCGATCCTCGGCATGAAAGACGAGCCGGTGAAGGGAAAAGAATTTCCTCTGGAATGGACTGAGACATCTGGGGGACTCTTGGAATGGTGGCATGACCCTGGAGTTCCTCTCGTCGATCCTCTTGAGAGGGCCTCCTCTTGAGATGCGACGGGAACGCAGGGAACTCTTTCCCGACGAAGCAGGGAAAGGATCCCACATCTCGAGCTAAGAGGCGGAAACGGGGCTCCTCTGGATGTGGGCGGGACCCTCGTGTTTCCTCTCGAGTGGAGAAGGGTATGTCCGGGAACTTCTTGATTTGCACCAAGGGTGTGAAGGACCCTTTCGAAGTTCCAGAGGTGAGGTGTGATCAGCCTCGAGACGCCTCAGCGGAAATGGGCCTCATCTCGCCTGGAGGGGAGAACCTCCTGGATTTTCTCGAGTTGTGGCAAGTCTTCTCGAGTTACGACGGGGACCTCAGGGTCCCGCTCTGGTGGCCTCAGGAGAGGCCAAACCCCATGCGAATTGCTACGGGCCATCTCGGAATTCCTCTCCCGTCCATTCCGGGGCCTAAGACCTTGTGTGGAGTCGGGGCCGGAGCCTGAGGATTCCTCTCCAGTGTTGCCATGGATTTTGGGGTGCTTCTGAGTCTCCCCAGGGTTGTCAGGCCTCGTCTCGAGTGGGGGCATGCACGTGTGCTTTCCTCCCGAGCTGCAGCATTAGTGTCACGCTTCCTGTCACGTGGATCAAGGGATCTGTGGCTTTCCCTCGAGGCTGTCCCTCGAGGCTTTCCCTCGAGGCTTTCCCACAGGGCTGTGCCACGTGCCACCTTTGTGAGAGTCGATCCTCGGCGTGAAAGACGAGCCGGTGAAGGAAAAAGAGGTTCCTCTGGAATGGACAGAGTCATCTGCGGGACTCTTGGAATGGTGGCATGACCCTGGAATTCCTCTCGTCGATCCTCTTGAGAGGGCCTCCTCTTGAGATGCGACGGGAACGCAGGGAACTCTTTCCCGACGAAGCAGGGAAAGCATCCCACATCTCGAGCTAAGAGGCGGAAACGGGGCTCCTCTGGATGTGGGCCGGACCCTCGTGTTTTCTCTCCAGTGGAGAAGGGTATGTCCGGGAACTTCTTGATTTGCACCAAGGGTGTGAAGGACCCTTTCGAAGTTCCAGAGGTGAGGTGTGATCAGCCTCGAGACACCTCAGCGGAATTGGGCCTCATCTCACCTGGAGGGGAGAACCTCCCGGATTTTCTCGAGTTGCGGCAGGTCTTCTCTAGTTACTACGGGGACCTCAGGGACCCGCTCTGGTGGCCTCAGGAAAGGCCAGTCCCCATGCGAGTTGCTAGGGGCCATCTCGGGATTCCTCTCCCGTCCATGCCGGGGTCTAAGACCTTGTGTGGAGTCACGGCCGGAACCTGAGAATTCCTCTGCAGTGTTGCCATGGAGCTTGGGGTGCTTCTAAGTCTCCTCAGGGGAGTCAGGCCTCGTCTCGAGTCGGGGCATGCACGTGCGCTTTCCTCCCGAGCTGCAGCATTAGTGTCACGCTTCCTGTCACGTGGATCAAGGGATCTGCGGCTTTCCCTCGAGGCTGTCCCTCTAAGCTTTCCCACGAGGCTTTCCCACAGTGCTGTGCCACGTGCCACCTTGCCTGAGTCGATCCTCGGCATGAAAGAGGAGCCGTTGAAGGGAAAAGAATTTCCTCTGGAATGGACTGAGACATCTGGGGGACTCTTGGAATGGTGGCATGACCCTGGAATTCCTCTCGTCGATCCTCTTGAGAGGGCCTCCTCTTGAGATGCGACGGGAACGCAGGGAACTCTTTCCCGACGAAGCAGGGAAAGGATCCCACATCTCGAGCTAAGAGGCGGAAACGGGGCTCCTCTGGATGTGGGCGGGACCCTCGTGTTTCCTCTCGAGTGGAGAAGGGTATGTCCGGGAACTTCTTGATTTGCACCAAGGGTGTGAAGGACCCTTTCGAAGTTCCAGAGGTGAGGTGTGATCAGCCTCGAGACGCCTCAGCGGAAATGGGCCTCATCTCGCCTGGAGGGGAGAACCTCCTGGATTTTCTCGAGTTGTGGCAAGTCTTCTCGAGTTACGACGGGGACCTCAGGGTCCCGCTCTGGTGGCCTCAGGAGAGGCCAAACCCCCGTGCGAATTGCTACGGGCCATCTCGGAATTCCTCTCCCGTCCATTCCGGGGCCTAAGACCTTGTGTGGAGTCGGGGCCGGAACCTGAGGATTCCTCTCCAGTGTTGCCATGGATTTTGGGGTGCTTCTGAGTCTCCCCAGGGATGTCAGGCCTCGTCTCGAGTGGGGGCATGCACGTGTGCTTTCCTCCCGAGCTGCAGCATTAGTGTCACGCTTCCTGTCACGTGGATCAAGGGATCTGTGGCTTTCCCTCGAGGCTGTCCCTCGAGGCTTTCCCTCGAGGCTTTCCCACAGGGCTGTGCCACGTGCCACCTTTGTGAGAGTCGATCCTCGGCGTGAAAGACGAGCCGGTGAAGGAAAAAGAGGTTCCTCTGGAATGGACTGAGTCATCTGCGGGACTCTTGGAATGGTGGCATGACCCTGGAATTCCTCTCGTCAATCCTCTTGAGAGGGCCTCCTCTTGAGATGCGACGGGAACGCAGGGAACTCTTTCCCGACGAAGCAGGGAAAGCATCCCACATCTCGAGCTAAGAGGCGGAAACGGGGCTCCTCTGGATGTGGGCGGGACCCTCGTGTTTTCTCTCCAGTGGAGAAGGGTATGTCCGGGATCTTCTTGATTTGCACCAAGGGTGTGAAGGACCCTTTCGAAGTTCCAGAGGTGAGGTGTGATCATCCTCGAGACGCCTCAGCGGAAATGGGCCTCATCTCACCTGGAGGGGAGAACCTCCTGGATTTTCTCGAGTTGCGGCAGGTCTTATCGAGTGACGACGGGGACCTCAGGGACCCGCTCTGGTGGCCTCAGGAAAGGCCAGTCCCCATGCGAGTTGCTAGGGGCCAACTCGGGATTCCTCTCCCTTCCATGCCGGGGCCTAAGACATTGTGTAGAGTCGGGGCCGAAACCTGAGGATTCCTCTTCAGTGTTGCCATGGATCTTGGGGTGCTTCTGAGTCTCCCCAGGGGAGTCAGGCCTCGTCTCCAGTGGGGGCATGCACGAGCGGTTTCCTCCCGAGCTGCAGCAGTAGTGTCACGCTTCCTGACACGTGGAAAAAGGGATCTGCGGCTTTCCCTCAAGGCTGTCCCTCGAGGCTTTCCCACGAGGCTTTCCCAAAGGGCTGTGCCACGTGCCACCTTGGAGTGAGTCGATCCTCGGCGTGAAAGACGAGCCGATGAAGGGAAAAGAGGTTCCTCTGGAATGGACTGAGACATCTGGGGGACTCTTGGAATGGTGGCACTACCCTGGAGTTCCTCTCGCGGTTCCTGTTGAGAGGGCCTCCTCTTGAGATGCGACGGGAACGCCGGGAACTCTTTCCCGACGAAGCAGGGAAAGGATCCCTCATCTGGAGCTACGAGGCGGAAACGGGGCTCCTCTGGATGTGGGCGGGAACCACGTGTTTCCTCTCGAGTGGAGACGGGTATGTCGGGGAACTTCTTGATTTGCACCAAGGGTGTGAAGGACCCTTTCGAAGTTCCAGAGGTGAGGTGTGATCAGCCTCGAGACGCCTCAGCGGAAATGGGCCTCATCTCGCCTGGAGGGCAGAACCTCCTGGATTATCTCGAGTTGCGGCAGGTCATCTCGAGTTACGACGGGGACGTCCGGGACCCGCTCTGGTGCCCTCAGGAGAGGCCACTCCCCATGCGAGTTGCTAGGGACAATCTCGGGATTTCTCTTCCGTCCATACCGGGGCCTAAGACCTTGTGTGGAGCCGGGGCCGGAACCTGAGGATTCCTCTCCAGTGTTGCCATGGATTTTGGGTGCTTCTGAGTCTCCCCAGGGTTGTCAGGCCTCGTCTCGAGTGGGGGCATGCACGTGTGCTTTCCTCCCGAGCTGCAGCATTAGTGTCACGCTTCCTGTCACGTGGATCAAGGGATCTGTGGCTTTCCCTCGAGGCTGTCCCTCGAGGCTTTCCCTCGAGGCTTTCCCACAGGGCTGTGCCACGTGCCACCTTTGTGAGAGTCGATCCTCGGCGTGAAAGACGAGCTGGTGAAGGAAAAAGAGGTTCCTCTGGAATGGACTGAGTCATCTGCGGGACTCTTGGAATGGTGGCATGACCCTGGAATTCCTCTCGTCGATCCTCTTGAGAGGGCCTCCTCTTGAGATGCGACGGGAACGCAGGGAACTCTTTCCCGACGAAGCAGGGAAAGCATCCCACATCTCGAGCTAAGAGGCGGAAACGGGGCTCCTCTGGATGTGGGCCGGACCCTCGTGTTTTCTCTCCAGTGAAGAAGGGTATGTCCGGGAACTTCTTGATTTGCACCAAGGGTGTGAAGGACCCTTTCGAAGTTCCAGAGGTGAGGTGTGATCAGCCTCGAGACGCCTCAGCGGAAATGGGCCTCATCTCGCCTGGAGGGGAGAACCTCCTGGATTTTCTCGAGTTGTGGCAAGTCTTCTCGAGTTATGACGGGGACCTCAGGGTCCCGCTCTGTTGGCCTCAGGAGAGGCCAAACCCCATGCGAATTGCTACGGGCCATCTCGGGATTCCTCTCCCGTCCATTCCGGGGCCTAAGACCTTGTGTGGAGTCGGGGCCGGAACCTGAGGATTCCTCTCCAGTGTTGCCATGGATTTTGGGGTGCTTCTGAGTCTCCCCAGGGTTGTCAGGCCTCGTCTCGAGTGGGGGCATGCACGTGTGCTTTCCTCCCGAGCTGCAGCATTAGTGTCACGCTTCCTGTCACGTGGATCAAGGGATCTGTGGCTTTCCCTCGAGGCTGTCCCTCGAGGCTTTCCCTCGAGGCTTTCCCACAGGGCTGTGCCACGTGCCACCTTTGTGAGAGTCGATCCTCGGCGTGAAAGACGAGCCGGTGAAGGAAAAAGAGGTTCCTCTGGAATGGACTGAGTCATCTGCGGGACTCTTGGAATGGTGGCATGACCCTGGAATTCCTCTCGTCAATCCTCTTGAGAGGGCCTCCTCTTGAGATGCGACGGGAACGCAGGGAACTCTTTCCCGACGAAGCAGGGAAAGCATCCAACATCTCGAGCTAAGAGGCGGAAACGGGGCTCCTCTGGATGTGGGCGGGACCCTCGTGTTTTCTCTCCAGTGGAGAAGGGTATGTCCGGGAACTTCTTGATTTGCACCAAGGGTGTGAAGGACCCTTTCGAAGTTCCAGAGGTGAGGTGTGATCAGCCTTGAGACACCTCAGTGGAATTGGGCCTCATCTCACCTGGAGGGGAGAACCTACCGGATTTTCTCGAGTTACGGCAGGTCTTCTCGAGTTACTACGGGGACCTCAGGGACCCGCTCTGGTGGCCTCAGGAAAGGCCAGTCCCCATGCGAGTTGCTAGGGGCCATCTCGGGATTCCTCTCCCGTCCATGCCGGGGTCTAAGACCTTGTGTGGAGTCACGGCCGGAACCTGAGAATTCCTCTGTAGTGTTGCCATGGAGCTTGGGGTGCTTCTAAGTCTCCTCAGGGGAGTCAGGCCTCGTCTCGAGTCGGGGCATGCACGTGCGCTTTCCTCCCGAGCTGCAGCAGCAGTGTCAAGCTTCCTGTCACGTGGATCAAGGGAGCTGCGGCTTTCCCTCGAGGCTGTCCCTCTAAGCTTTCCCACGAGGCTTTCCCACAGTGCTGTGCCACGTGCCACCTTGCCTGAGTCGATCCTCGGCATGAAAGACGAGCCGGTGAAGGGAAAAGAATTTCCTCTGGAATGGACTGAGATATCTGGGGGACTCTTGGAATGGTGGCATGACCCTGGAGTTCCTCTCGTCGATCCTCTTGAGAGGGCCTCCTCTTGAGATGCGACGGGAACGCAGGGAACTCTTTCCCGACGAAGCAGGGAAAGGATCCTACATCTCGAGCTAAGAGGCGGAAACGGGGCTCCTCTGGATGTGGGCGGGACCCTCGTGTTTCCTCTCGAGTGGAGAAGGGTATGTCCGGGAACTTCTTGATTTGCACCAAGGGTGTGAAGGACCCTTTCGAAGTTCCAGAGGTGAGGTGTGATCAGCCTCGAGACGCCTCAGCGGAAATGGGCCTCATCTCGCCTGGAGGGGAGAACCTCCTGGATTTTCTCGAGTTGTGGCGAGTCTTCTCGAGTTACGACAGGGACCTCAGGGTCCCGCTCTGGTGGCCTCAGGAGAGGCCAAACCCCATGCGAATTGCGACGGACCATCTCGGGATTCCTCTCCCGTCCATTCCGGGGCCTAAGACCTTGTGTGGAGTCGGGGCCGGAAACTGAGGTTTCCTCTCCAGTGTTGCCATGGATTTTGGGGTGCTTCTGAGTCTCCCCAGGGTTGTCAGGCCTCGTCTCGAGTGGGGGCATGCACGTGCGCTTTCCTCCCAAGTTGCAGCATTAGTGTCACGCTTCCTGTCACGTGGATCAAGGGATCTGTGGCTTTCCCTCGAGGCTGTCCCTCGAGGCTTTCCCTCGAGGCTTTCCCACAGGTCTGTGCCACGTGCCACCTTGATGTGAGTCGATCCTCGGCGTGAAAGACGAGCCGGTGAAGGGAAAAGAGGTTCCTCTGGAATGGACTGAGTCATCTGGGGGACTCTTGGAATGGTGGCACGACCCTGGAGTTCCTCTCACCGTTCCTGTTGAGAGGGCCTCTTCTTGAGATGCGACGGGAATGCTGGGAACTCTTTCCCGACGAAGCAGGGAAAGGATCCCTCATCTCGAGCACGCGGTGGAAACGGGGCTCCTCTGGATGTGGGCGGGACCCTCGTGTTTCCTCTCGAGTGGACATGGCTATGTCGGGGAACTTCTTGATTTGTACCAAGGGTGTGAAGGACCCTTTCGAAGTTCCAGAGGTGAGGTGTGATCATCCTCGAGACGCCTCAGCGGAAATGGGCCTCATCTCACCTGGAGGGGAGAACCTCCTGGATTTCTCGAGTTGCGGCAGGTCTTATCGAGTGACGACGGGGACCTCAGGGACCCGCTCTGGTGGCCTCAGGAAAGACCAGTCCCCATGCGAGTTGCTAGGGGCCAACTCGGGATTCCTCTCCCGTCCATGCCAGGGCCTAAGACATTGTGTAGAGTCGGGGCCGGAACCTGAGGATTCCTCTTCAGTGTTGCCATGGATCTTGGGGTGCTTCTGAGTCTCCCCAGGGGAGTCAGGCCTCGTCTCCAGTGGGGGCATGCACGAGCGGTTTCCTCCCGAGCTGCAGCAGTAGTGTCACGCTTCCTGACACGTGGAAAAAGGGATCTGCGGCTTTCCCTCAAGGCTGTCCCTCGAGGCTTTCCCACGAGGCTTTCCCAAAGGGTTGTGCCACGTGCCACCTCGGAGTGAGTCGATCCTCGGCGTGAAAGACGAGCCGATGAAGGGAAAAGAGGTTCCTCTGGAATGGACTGAGACATCTGGGGGACTCTTGGAATGGTGGCACTACCCTGGAGTTCCTCTCGCGGTTCCTGTTGAGAGGGCCTCCTCTTGAGATGCGACGGGAACGCCGGGAACTCTTTCTCGACGAAGCAGGGAAAGGATCCCTCATCTGGAGCTACGAGGTGGAAACGGGGCTCCTCTGGATGTGGGCGGGAACCACGTGTTTCCTCTCGAGTGGAGACGGGTATGTCGGGGAACTTCTTGATTTGCACCAAGGGTGTGAAGGACCCTTTCGAAGTTCCAGAGGTGAGGTGTGATCAGCCTCGAGACGCCTCATCGGAAATGGGCCGCATCTCGCGTGGAGGGGAGAATCTCCTGGATTTTCTCGAGTTGCGGCAGGTCTTCTCGAGTTACGACGGGCACACAAGGACCTGCTCTGGTGGCCTCAGGAGAGGCCAGTCCCCATGCGAGTTGCTGGGGGACCTCTCGGGTTTCCTCTCCTGTCCATGCCGGGGCTTCAGTCCTTGTGTGGAGTCGGGCCCGGAACCTGAGGATTCCTCTCCAGTGTTGCCATGGATCTTGGGGTGCTTCTGAGTCTCCCCAGGGGAGTCAGGCCTCGTCTCGAGTGGGGGTATGCACGTGTGCTTTCCTCCCGAGCTCCAGCAGGAGTGTCACGCTTCCTATCACGTGGATCAAGGGATCTGTGGCTTTCCCTCGAGGCTTTCGCTCGAGGCTTTCCCACGAGTCTTTCCCACAGGGCTGTGCCACGTGCCACCTTGGTGTGAGTCGATCCTCGGCGTGAAAGAAGAGCCGATGAAGGGAAAAGAGGTTCCTCTGGAATGGACTGAGACATCTGGGGGACTCTTGGAATGGTGGCACGACCCTGGAGTTCCTCTCGCCGTTCCTGTTGAGAGGGCCTCCTCTTGAGATGCGACGGGAACGCTGAGAACTCTTTCCCGACGAAGCAGGGAAAGGATCCCTCATCTCGAGCTACGAGGCGGAAACGGGGCTCCTCTGGATGTGGGCGGGACCCTCGTGTTTCCTCTCGAGTGAAGACGGGTATGTCGGGGAACTTCTTGATTTGCACCAAGGGTGTGAAGGACTCTTTCGAAGTTTCAGAGGGGAGGTGTGATCAGGCTCGAGACGCCTCAGCGGAAATGGGCCTCATCTCGCCTGGAGGGGAGAACCTCCTGGATTTTCTCGAGTTGCGGCAGGTCTTCTCGAGTTACGACGGGCACCTCAGGGACCCGCTCTGGTGGCCTCAGGAAAGGCCAGTCCCCATGCGAGTTGCAAAGGGACCTATCGAGATTCCTCTCCCGTCCATGCCTGGGCCTCAGTCCTTGTGTGGAGTCGGAGCCGGAACCTGAGGATTCCTCTCCAGTGTAGCCATGGACCTTGGGGTGCTTCTGAGTTTCCCCAGGGGACTCAGGCCTCGTCTCGAGTGGGGGCATGCACGCGCGCTTTCCTCCGGAGCTGCAGCAGTAGTGTCACGCTTCCTGTCACGTGGATCAAGTGATCTTCGGCTTTCCCTCGAGGCTTTCCGACGAGGCTTTCCCACAGGTCTGTGCCACGTGCAACCTTGGTGTGAGTCGATCCTTAGCGTGAAAGACGAGCCGGTGAGGGGAAAAGAGGTTCCGCTGGAATGGACTGAGACATCTGGGGGACTCTTGGAATGGTGGCACGACCCTCGAGTTCCTCTCGCCGTCCTGTTGAGAGGGCCTCCTCTTAAGAAGCGACGGGAACGCCGGGAACTCTTTCCCGAGGAAACAGGGAAAGGATCCCTCATCTCGAGCTACGAGGCGGAAACTGGGCTGCTCTGGATGTGGGCGGGACAATCGTGATTCCACTCGAGTGGAGACGGGTATGTCGGGGAGCTTCTTGATTTGCACCAAGGGTGTGAAGGACCCTTTCGAAGTTCCAGAGGTGAGGTGTGATCAGCCTCGAGACGCCTCAGTGGAAATGGGCCGCATCTCGCCTGGAGGGGAGAACCTCCTGGATTTTCTCGAGTTGCGGCAGGTCTTCTCGAGTTACGACGGCGACCTCAGGGACCCACTCTGGTGGCCTCAGGAAAGGCCAGTCCCCATGCGACCTGCTAGGGGACCTCTCGAGATTCCTCTCCCGTCCATGCCGGGGCCTCAGTCCTTGTGTGGAGTCGGGCCCGGAACCTGAGGATTCCTCTCCAGTGTTGCCATGGATCTTGGGGTGCTTCTGAGTCTCCCCAGGGGAGTCAGGCCTCGTCTCGAGTGGGGGCATGCATGTGCGCTTTCCTCCCGAGCTGCAGCAGTTGTGTCACGCTTCCTGTCACGTGGATCAAGTGATCTGTGGCTTTCCCTCGAGGCTTTGCCACGAGGCTCTCCCACAGGGCTGTGCCATGTGCCACCTTGTTGTGAGTCGAACCTCGGCGTGAAAAACGAGCCGGTGAAGGGAAAAGAGGTTTCTCTGGAATGGACTGAGACATCTGGGGGACTCTTGGAATGGTGACACGACCCTGGAGTTCCTCTCGCCGTTCCTGTTGAGAGGGCCTCCTCTTGAGATGCGACGGGAACGCCGGGAACTCTTTCCCGACGAAGCAGGGAAAGGATCCCTCATCTCGAGCGACGAGGCGGAAACGGGGCTCCTCTGGATGTGGGCGGGACCCTTGTGTTTCCGCTCGAGTGGAGACGGGTATTTCGGGGAACTTCTTGATTTGCACCAAGGGTGTGAAGGACCCTTTCGAAGTTCCAGAGGTGAGGTGTGATCAGCCTCGAGACGCCTCAGCGGAAATGAGCCTCATCTCGCGTGGAGGGGAGAACCTCCTGGATTTTATCAAGTTGCGGCAGGTCATCTCGAGTTGCGACGGAGACCTCAGGGACCCGCTCTGGTGGCCTCAGGAGAGGCCAGTCCCCATGCGAGTTGCTAGGGGCCACCTTGGGATTCCTCTCCCGTCCATGCCGGGGCCTAAGACCTTGTGTGGAGTCGGGGCCGGAACCTGAGGATTCCTCTCCAGTGTTGCCATGGATCTTGGGGTGCTTCTGAGTCTCCCCAGGGGAGTCAGGCCTCGTCTCGAGTGGGGGCATGCACGTGAGCTTTCCTCCCGAGCTGCAGCAGTAGTGTCACGCTTCCTGTCACGTGGATCAAGGGATCTGTGGCTTTCCCTCGAGGCTTTCGCTCGAGGCTTTCCCACGAGGCTTTCCCTCAGGGCTGTGCCACGTGCCACCTTGGTGTGAGTCGATCCTTGGCGTGAAAGACGAGTCGGTGAAGGGAAAAGAGTTTCCTCTGGAATGGACTGAGACATCTGGGGGACTCTTGGAATGGTGGCACGACGCTGGAGTTCCTCTCGCCGTTCCATTTCAGAGGGCCTCCTCTTGAGATGTGACGGGAACGCCGGGAACTCTTTCCTGATGAAGCAGGGAAAGGATCCCTCACCTCGAGCTACGAGGCGGAAACGGAGCTCCTCTGGATGTGGGCGGGACCCTCGTGTTTCCTCTCGAGTGGAGACGGGTATGTCGGGGAACTTCTTGATTTGCACCAAGGGTGTGAAGGACCCTTTCGAAGTTTCAGAGGTGAGGTCTGATAAGCCTCGAGACGCCTCATCGGAAATGGGCCGCATCTCGCCTGGAGGGGAGAACCTCCTGGATTTTCTCGAGTTGCAGCAGGTCTTCTCGAGTTACAACGGGCACCACAGGGACCCGCTCTGGTGGCCTCAGGAGAGGCCAGTCCCCATGCGAGTTGCTAGGGGACCTCTCGGGTTTCCTCTCCCGTCCATGCCGGGGCCTCAGTCCTTGTGTGGAGTCGGGGCCGGAACCTGAGGATTCCTCTCCAGTGTTGCCATGGACCTTGGGGTGCATCTGAGTCTCCCCAGGGGACTCTGGCCTCGTCTCGTGTGGAGGCATGCACGTGCGCTTTCCTCCCGAGCTGCAACAGTAGTGTCATGCTTCCTGTCACGTGGATCAAGGGATCTGTGGCTTTCCCTCGAGGCTTTCGCTCGAGGCTTTCCCACGAGGCTTTGTCACAGGGCTGTGCCACGTGCCACCTTGGTGTGAGTCGATCCTCGGCGTGAAAGACGAGCCGGTGAAGGGAAAAGAGGTTCCTCTGGAATGGACTGAGACATCTGGGGGACTCTTGGAATGGTGGCATGACCCTGGAGTTCCTCTCGTCGATCCTCTTGAGAGGGCCTCCTCTTGAGATGCGACGGGAACGCAGGGAACTCTTTCCCGACGAAGCAGGGAAAGGATCCCACATCTCGAGCTACGAGGCGGAAACGGGGCTCCTCTGGATGTGGGCGCGACCCTCGTGTTTCCTCTCGAGTGGAGAAGGGTATGTCCGGGAACTTCTTGATTTGCACCAAGGGTGTGAAGGACCCTTTCGAAGTTCCAGAGGTGAGGTGTGATCAGCCTCGAGACGCCTCAGCGGAAATGGGCCTCATCTCGCCTGGAGGGGAGAACCTCCTGGATTTTCTCGAGTTGTGGCAAGTCTTCTCGAGTTACGACGGGGACCTCAGGGTCCCGCTCTGGTGGCCTCAGGAGAGGCCAAACCCCATGCGAATTGCTACGGGCCATCTCGGAATTCCTCTCCCGTCCATTCCGGGGCCTAAGACCTTGTGTGGAGTCGGGGCCGGAACCTGAGGATTCCTCTCCAGTGTTGCCATGGATTTTGGGGTGCTTCTGAGTCTCCCCAGGGTTGTCAGGCCTCTTCTCGAGTGGGGGCATGCACGTGTGCTTTCCTCCCGAGCTGCAGCATTAGTGTCACGCTTCCTGTCACGTGGATCAAGGGATCTGTGGCTTTCCCTCGAGGCTGTCCCTCGAGGCTTTCCCTCGAGGCTTTCCCACAGGGCTGTGCCACGTGCCACCTTTGTGAGAGTCGATCCTCGGCGTGAAAGACGAGCCGGTGAAGGAAAAAGAGGTTCCTCTGGAATGGACTGAGTCATCTGCGGGACTCTTGGAATGGTGGCACGACCCTGGAGTTCCTCTCGCCGTTCCTGTTGAGAGGGCCTCCTCTTGAGATGCGACGGGAACGCCGAGAACTCTTTCCCGACGAAGCAGGGAAAGGATCCCTCATCTCGAGCTACGAGGCGGAAACGGGGCTCCTCTGGATGTGGGCTGGACCCTCGTGTTTCCTCTCGAGTGAAGACGGGTATGTCGGGGAACTTCTTGATTTGCACCAAGGGTGTGAAGGACTCTTTCGAAGTTTCAGAGGTGAGGTGTGATCAGGCTCGAGACGCCTCAGCGGAAATGGGCCTCATCTCGCCTGGAGGGGAGAACCTCCTGGATTTTCTCGAGTTGCGGCAGGTCTTCTCGAGTTACGACGGGCACCTCAGGGACCCGCTCTGGTGGCCTCAGGAAAGGCCAGTCCCCATGCGAGTTGCAAGGGGACCTATCGAGATTCCTCTCCCGTCCATGCCTGGGCCTCAGTCCTTGTGTGGAGTCGGAGCCGGAACCTGAGGATTCCTCTCCAGTGTAGCCATGGACCTTGGGGTGCTTCTGAGTTTCCCCAGGGGACTCAGGCCTCGTCTCGAGTGGGGGCATGCACGCGCGCTTTCCTCCGGAGCTGCAACAGTAGTGGCACGCTTCCTGTCACGTGGATCAAGTGATCTTCGGCTTTCCCTCGAGGCTTTCCGACGAGGCTTTCCCACAGGTCTGTGCCACGTGCAACCTTGGTGTGAGTCGATCCTCAGCGTGAAAGACGAGCCGGTGAGGGGAAAAGATGTTCCGCTGGAATGGACTGAGACATCTGGGGGACTCTTGGAATGGTGGCACGACCCTCGAGTTCCTCTCGCCGTCCTGTTGAGAGGGCCTCCTCTTAAGAAGCGACGGGAACGCCGGGAACTCTTTCCCGAGGAAACAGGGAAAGGATCCCTCATCTCGAGCTACGAGGCGGAAACTGGGCTCCTCTGGATGTGGGCGGGACAATCGTGATTCCACTCGAGTGGAGACGGGTATGTCGGGGAGCTTCTTGATTTGCACCAAGGGTGTGAAGGACCCTTTCGAAGTTCCAGAGGTGAGGTGTGATCAGCCTCGAGACGCCTCAGCGGAAATGGGCCGCATCTCGCCTGGAGGGGAGAACCTCCTGGATTTTCTCGAGTTGCGGCAGGTCTTCTCGAGTTACGACGGCGACCTCAAGGACAGGCTCTGGTGGCCTCAGGAGAGGCCAGTCCCCATGCGAGTTGCTAGGGGCCATCTCGGGATTCCTCACCCGTCCATGCCGGGGCCTCAGTTCTTGTGTGGAGTCGGGGCCGGAACCTGAGGATTCCTCTCCAGTGTTGCCATGGATCTTGGGGTGCTTCTGAGTCTCCCCAGGAGACTCAGGCCTCGTCTCGAGTGGGGGCATGCACGTGCCCTTTCCTCCCGAGCTGCAGCAGTAGTGTCACGCTTCCTGTCACGTGGATCAAGTGATCTGCGGCTTTCCCTCGAGGCTTTCCCACGAGGCTCTCCCACAGGGCTGTGCCACGTGCCACCTTGGTTTGAGTCGATTCTCGGCGTGAAAGACGAGCCGGTAAAGGGAAAAGAGGTTCCTCTGGAATGGACTGAGACATCTGGGGGACTCTTGGAATGGTGACACGACCCTGGAGTTCCTCTCGCCGTTCCTGTTGAGAGGGCCTCCTCTGGAGAAGCGACGTGAAAGCCGAGAACTCTTTCCCGATGAAGCAGGGAAAGGATCCCTCATCTCGAGCTACGAGGCGGAAACGGGGCTCCTCTGGATGTGGGCGGGACCCTCGTGTTTCCGCTCGAGTGGAGACGGGTATTTCGGGGAACTTCTTGATTTGCACCAAGGGTGTGAAGGACCCTTTCGAAGTTCCAGAGGTGAGGTGTGATCAGCCTCGAGACGCCTCATCGGAAATGGGCCGCGTCTCGCCTGGAGGGGAGAACCTCCTGGATTTTCTCCAGTTGCGGCAGGTCTTCTCGAGTTACGACGGGCACACAAGGACCTGCTCTGGTGGCCTCAGGAGAGGCCAGTCCCCATGCGAGTTGCTGGGGGACCTCTCGGGTTTCCTCTCCCGTCCATGCCGGGGCCTCAGTCCTTGTGTGGAGTCGGGGCCGGAACCTGAGGATTCCTCTCCAGTGTTGCCATGGACCTTGGGGTGCTTCTGAGTCTCCTCAGGGGAGTCAGGTCTCGTCTCGAGTCGGGGTATGCACGTGCGCTTTCCTCCCGAGCTGCAGCAGTAGTGTCACGCTTCCTGTTACGTGGATCAAGGGATCTGTGGCTTTCCCTCGAGGCTTTCGCTCGAGGCTTTCCCACGAGACTTTCCCACAGGGCAGTGCCACCTGCCACCTTGGTATGAGTCGATCCTCAGCGTGAAAGACGAGTCAGTGAAGGAAATCGAGGCTCCGCTGGAATGGACTGAGACAACTGGGGGACTCTTGGAATGGTGGCACGACCCTGGAGTTCCTCTCGCCGTTCCTGTTGAGAGGGCCTCCTCTTGAGATGCGACGGGAACGCCGGGAACTCTTTCCCGAGGATGCAGGGAAAGGATCCCTCATCTCGAGCGACGAGGCGGAAACGGGGCTCCTCTGGATGTGGGCGGGACCCTCGTGTTTCCTCTCGAGTGGAGACGGGTATGTCGGCGAACTTCTTGATTTGCACCAAGGGTGTGAAAGACCCTTTCGAAGTTCCAGAGGTGAGGTGTGATCAGCCTCGAGACGCCTCAGCGGAAATGGGCCGCATCTCGCCTGGAGGGGAGAACCTCCTGGATTTTCTCGAGTTGCGGCAGGTCTTCTCCAGTTACGACGGGCACCTCAGGGACCCGCTCTGGTGGCCTCAGGAAAGGCCAGTCCCCATGCGTGTTGCTAGGGGACTTCTCGAGATTCCTCTCCCGTCCATGCCGGGGCCTCAGCCCCTGTGTGGAGTCGGGCCCGGAACCTGAGGATTCCTCTCCAGTGTTGCCATGGATCTTGGGGTGCTTCTGAGTTTCCCCAGGGGACTCAGGCCTCGTCTCGAGTTGGGGCATGCACGTGCGCTTTCCTCCCGAGATGCAGCAGTAGTGTCACGCTTCCTGTCACGTGGATCAAGTGATCTGCTACTTTCCCTCGAGGCTTTCCCACGAGGCTTTCCCACAGGGCTGTGCCACGTGCCACCTTGGTGTGAGTCGATCCTCGGCGTGAAAGACGAGCCGGTGAAGGGAAAAGAGGTTCCTCTGGAATGGACTGAGACATCTGGGGGACTCTTGGAATGGTGGCAGGACCCTGGAGTTCCTCTCGTCGATCCTCTTGAGAGGGCCTCCTCTTGAGATGCGACGGGAAGGCCGGGAACTCTTTCCCGACGAAGCAGGGAAAGGATCCCTCATCTCGAGCTACGAGGCGGAAACGGGGCTCCTCTGGATGTGGGCGGGACCCTCGTGTTTCCTCTCGAGTGGAGACGGGTATGTCGGGGAACTTCTTGATTTGCACCAAGGGTGTGAAGGACCCTTTCGAAGTTCCAGAGGGGAGGTGTGATCAGCCTCGAGACGCCTCAGCGGAAATGGGCCTCATCTCGCCTGGAGGGGAGAATCTCCTGGATTTTCTCGAGTTGCGGCAGGTCTTCTTGAGTTACGACGGGGACCACAGGGACCCGCTGTGTTGGCCTCAGGAAAGGCCAGTCCACATTCGAGTTGCTAGGGGCCATCTCGGGATTCCTCTCCCGTACATACCGGGGCCTAAAACCTTGTGTGGAGTCGGTGCCGGAACCTGAGCATTCCTCTCCAGTGTTGCCATGGATCTTGGGGTGTTTCTGAGTCTCCCCAGGGGAATCAGGTCTCGTCTCGAGTGGGGGCATGCACGTGCACTTTCTTCCCGAGCTGCAGCAGTAGTGTCACTCTTCCTGACACGTGGATCAAGGGATCTGTGGCTTTCCCTCGAGGCTTTCGCTCGAGGCTTTCCCACGAGGCTTTCCCACAGGGCTGTGCCACGTGCCACCTTGGTGTGAGTCGATCCTCGGCGTGAAAGACGAGCCGGTGAAGGGAAAAGAGGTTCCTCTGGAATGGACTGAGACATCTGGGGGACTCTTGGAATGGTGGCACGACGCTGGAGTTCCTCTCGCCGTTCCTGTTGAGAGGGCCTCCTCTTGAGATGCGATGGGAACACCGGGAACTCTTTCCCGACGAAGCAGGGAAAGGATCCCTCATCTCGAGCTACGAGGCGGAAACGGGGCTCCTCTGGATGTGGGCGGGACCGTCGTGTTTCCTCTCGAGTGGAGACGGGTATGTCGGGGAGCTTCTTGATTTGCACCAAGGGTGTGAAGGACCCTTTCGAAGTTTCAGAGGTGAGGTGTGATCAGCCTCGAGACGCCTCAGCGGAAATGGGTCGCATCTCGCCTGGAGGGGAGAACCTCCTGGATTTTCTCGAGTTGCGGCAGGTCTTCTCGCGTTACGACGGGCACCTCAGGGACCCGCTCTGGTGGCCTCAGGAAAGGCCAGTCCCCGTGCGAGTTGCTAGGAGACCTCTCGAGATTCCTCTCCCGTCCATGCCGGGGCCTCAGTCCTTGTGTGGAGTCGGGGCCGGAACCTGAGGATTCCTCTCCAGTTTCGCCATGGATCTTGGGGAGCTTCTGAGTCTCCCCAGGGGACTCAGGCCTCGTCTCGAGGGGGGCATGCACGTGCGCTTTCCTCCCGAGCTGCAGCAGTAGTGTCACGCTTCCTGTCACGTGGATCAAGTGATCTGCGGCTTTCCCTCGAGGCTTTCCCACGAGGCTTTCCCACAGGGCTGTGCCACGTGCCACCTTGGTGTGAGTCGATCCTCGGCGTGAAAGACGAGCCGGTGAAGGGAAAAGAGGTTCCTCTGGAATGGACTGAGACATCTGGGGGACTCTTGGAATGGTGGCAGGACCCTGGAGTTCCTCTCGTCGATCCTCTTGAGAGGGCCTCCTCTTGAGATGCGACGGGAACGCCGGGAACTCTTTTCCGACGAAGCAGGGAATGGATCCCTCATCTCGAGCTACGAGGCGGAAACGGGGCTCCTCTGGATGTGGGCGGGACCCTCGTGTTTCCTCTCGAGTGGAGACGGGTATGTCGGGGAACTTCTTGATTTGCACCAAGGGTGTGAAGGACCCTTTCGAAGTTCCAGAGGTGAGGTCTGATGAGTCTCGAGACGCCTCAGCGGAAATGGGCCTCATCTCGCCTGGAGGGGAGAACCTCCTGGATTTTCTCGACTTGGGGCAGGTCTTCTTGAGTTACGACGGGGACCACAGGGACCCGCTCTGGTGGCCTCAGGAAAGGCCAGTCCCCATGCGAGTTGCTAGGGGCCATCTCGGGATTCCTCTCCCGTCCATGCCGGGGCCTAAGACCTTGTGTGGAGTCGGGGCCGGAAACTGAGGATTCCTCTCCAGTGTTGCCATGGATCTTGGGGTGCTTCTGAGTCTCCCCAGGGGACTCAGGCCTCGTCTCGATTGGGGGCATGCACGTGTGATTTCCTCCCGAGCTGCAGCAGCAGTGTCAAGCTTCCAGTCACATGGATCAAGGGTTCTGCGGTTTCCCTCGAGTCTTTCGCTCGAGGCTTTCCCACGAGACTTTCCCACAGGGCAGTGCCACCTGCCACCTTGGTGTGAGTCGATCCTCAGCGTGAAAGACGAGCCAGTGAAGGAAAACGAGGTTCCGCTGTAATGGACTGAGACAAATGGGGGACTCTTGGAATGGTGGCACGACCCTGGAGTTCCTCTTGCCGTTCCTGTTGAGAGGGCCTCCTCTTGAGATGCGACGGGAAGCCCGGGAACTCTTTCGTGACGAAGTAGGGAAAGGATCCCTCATCTCGAGCTACGAGGCAGAAACGGGGCTCCTCTGGATGTGGGCGGGACCGTCGTGTTTCCTCTCGAGTGTAGACGGGTATGTCGGCGAACTTCTTGATTTGCACCAAGGGTGTGAAAGAACCTTTCGAAGTTCCAGAGGTGAGGTGTGATCAGCCTCGAGGCTCCTCAGCGGAAATGGGCCTCATCTCGCGTGGAGGGGAGAACCTCCTGGATTTTCTCAATTTGCGGCAGGTCTTCTCGAGTTACGACGGGGACCTCAGGGACCCGCTCTGGTGGCCTCAGGAAAGGCCAGTCCCCATGCGAGTTCCTAGGGGACCTCTCGGATTTCCTCTCCCGTCCATGCCGGGGCCTCAGTCCTTGTGTGGAGTGGGGCCCGGAACCTGAGGATTCCTCTCCAGTGTTGCCATGGATCTTGGGGTGCTTCTGAGTCTCCCCAAGGGAGTCAGGCCTCGTCTCGAGTGGGGGCATGCACGTGTGCTTTCCTCCCGTGCTGCAGCGGTAGTGTCACGCTTCCTGTCACGTGGATCAAGGGATCTGTGGCTTTCCCTCGAGGCTTTCGCTCGAGGCTTTCCCACGAGGCTTTCCCACAGAGCTGTGCCACGTGCCACCCTGGTGTGAGTCGATCCTCGGCGTGAAAGACGAGCCGGTGAAGGGAAAAGAGTTTCCTCTGGAATGGACTAAGACATCTGGGGGACTCTTGGAATGGTGGCACGACCCTGGAGTTCCTCTCGCCGTTCCTGTTGAGAGGGCCTCCTCTTGAGATGCGACGGGAACGCCGGGAACTCTTTCCCGACGAAGCAGGGAAAGGATCCCTCATCTCGAGCTACGAGGCGGAAACGGGGCTCCTCTGGATGTGGGCGGGACCCTCGTGTTTCCTCTCGAGTGGAGACTGGTATGTCGGGGAGCTTCTTGATTTGCAACAAGGGTGTGAAGGACCCTTTCGAAGTTTCAGAGGTGAGGTGTGATCAGCCTCCAGACGCCTCAGCGGAAATGGGCCGCATCTCGCCTGGAGGGGAGAACCTCCTGGATTTTCTCGAGTTGCGGCAGGTCTTCTCGAGTTACGACGGGAACCTCAGGGACCCGCTCTGGTGGCCTCAGGAGAGGCCAGTCCCCATGCGAGTTGCTAGGGGCCATCTCGGGATTCCTCTCCCGTCCATGCCGGGGCCTAAGACCTTGTGTGGAGTGGGGCCGGAAACTGAGGATTCCTCTCCAGTGTTGCCATGGATCTTGGGGTGCTTCTGAGTCTCCCCAGGGGAGTCAGGCCTCGTCTCGAGTGGGGGCATGCACGTGTGCTTTCCTCCCGAGCTGCAGCAGTAGTGTCACGCTTCCGGTCACGTGGATCAAGGGTTCTGTGGTTTCCCTCGAGGCTTTCGCTCGAGGCTTTCCCACGAGACTTTCCCACAGGGCAGTGCCACCTGCCACCTTGGTGTGAGTCAATCCTCGGCGTGAAAGCAGACGGTGAAGGGAAAAGAGGTTCCTCTGGAATGGACTGAGATATCTGGGGGACTCTTGGAATGGTGGCACGACCCTGGAGTTCCTCTCGCCGTTCCTGTTGAGAGGGCCTCCTCTTGAGATGCGACGGGAACGCCGGGAACTCTTTCCCGACGAAGCAGGGAAAGGATCCCTCATCTCGAGCTACGAGGCGGAAACGGGGCTCCTCTGGATGTGGGCGGGACCCTCGTGATTCCTCTCGAGTGGAGACGGGTATGTCGGGGAACTTCTGGATTTGCACCAAGGGTGTGAAGGACCCTTTCGAAGTTACAGAGGTGAGGTGTGATCAGCCTCGAGACGCCTCAGCGGAAATGGGCCTCATCTCGCCTGGAGGGGAGAACCTCCTGGATTTTCTCGAGTTGCGGCAGGTCTTCTCGAGTTACGACGGGGACCTCAGGGACCCGCTCTGGTGGCCTCAGGAAAGGCCAGTCCCCATGCGAGTTGCTAGGGGACCTCTCGGGATTCCTCTCCCGTCCATGCCGGGGCCTCAGTCCTTGTGTGGAGTCGGGGCCGGAACCTGAGGATTCCTCTCCAGTGTTGCCATGGATCTTGGGGTGCTTCTGAGTCTCCCCAGGGGAGTCAGGCCTCGTCTCGAGTGGGGGCATGCACGTGCGCTTTCCTCCCGAGCTGCAGCAGTAGTGTCACGCTTCCTGTCACGTGGATCAAGGGATCTGTGGCTTTCCCTCGAGGCTGTCCCTCGAGGCTTTCCCACGAGGCTTTCCCACAGGGCTGTGCCAGGTGCCACCTTGGTGTGAGTCGATCCTCGGCGTGAAAGACGAGCCGGTGAAGGGAAAAGAGGTTCCTCTGGAAGGGACTGAGACATCTGGGGGACTCTTGCAATGGTGGCACGACCCTGGAGTTCCTCTCGCCGTTCCTGTTGAGAGGGCCTCCTCTTGAGATGCGACGGGAACGCTGGGAACTCTTTCCCGACGAAGCAGGGAAAGGATCCCTCATCTCGAGCTACGAGGCGGAAACGGGGCTCCTCTGGATGTGGGCGGGACCCTCGTGATTCCTCTCGAGTGGAGACGGCTAGGTCGGGGAACTTCTTGATTTGCACCAAGGGTGTGAAGGACCCTTTCGAAGTTCCAGAGGTGAGGTGTGATCAGCCTCGAGACGCCTCAGCGGAAATGGGCCTCATCTCGCCTGGAGGGGAGAACCTCCTGGATTTTCTCGAGTTGCGGCAGGTCTTCTCGAGTTACGACGGGGACCTCAGGGACCCGCTCTGGTGGCCTCAGGAAAGGCCAGTCCCCATGCGAGTTGCTAGGGGACCTCTCGGGATTCCTCTCCCGTCCATGCCGGGGCCTCAGTCCTTGTGTGGAGTCGGGGCCGGAACCTGAGGATTCCTCTCCAGTGTTGCCATGGATCTTGGGGTGCTTCTGAGTCTCCCCAGGGGAGTCAGGCCTCGTCTCGAGTGGGGGCATGCACGTGCGCTTTCCTCCCGAGCTGCAGCAGTAGTGTCACGCTTCCTGTCACGTGGATCAAGGGATCTGTGGCTTTCCCTCGAGGCTGTCCCTCGAGGCTTTCCCACGAGGCTTTCCCACAGGGCTGTTCCACGTGCCACCTTGGTGTGAGTCGATCCTCGGCGTGAAAGACGAGCCGGTGAAGGGAAAAGAGGTTCCTCTGGAATGGACTGAGTCATCTGGGGGACTCTTGGAATGATGGCACGACCCTGGAGTTCCTCTCGCCGTTCCTGTTGAGAGGGCCTCCTCTTGAGATGCGACGGGAACGCCGGGAACTCTTTCCCGACGAAGCAGGGAAAGGATCCCTCATCTCGAGCTACGAGGCGGAAACGGGGCTCCTCTGGATGTGGGCGGGACCCTCGTGATTACTCTCGAGTGGAGACGGCTAGGTCGGGAACTTCTGGATTTGCACCAAGGGTGTGAAGGACCCTTTCGAAGTTCCAGAGGTGAGGTGTGATCAGCCTCGAGACGCCTCAGCGGAAATGGGCCTCATCTCGCCTGGAGGGGAGAACCTCCTGGATTTCCTCGAGTTGCGGCAGGTCTTCTCGAGTTACGACGGGGACCTCAGGGACCCGCTCTGGTGGCCTCAGGAGAGGCCAGTCCCCATGCGAGTTGCTAGGGGCCATCTCGGGATTTCTCTCCCGTCCATGCCGGGGCCTAAAACATTGTGTGTAGTCGGGGCCGGAACATGAGGATTCCTATCCAGTGTTGCCATGGATCTTCGGGTGCTTCTGAGTCTCCCCAGGGGATTCAGGCCTCGTCTCGAGGGGGGCATGCACGTGTGCTTTCCTCCCGAGATGCAGCAGTAGTGACACGCTTCCTGTCACGTGGATCAAGTGATCTGCGGCTTTCCCTCGAGGCTTTCCCACGAGGCTTTCCCACAGGGCTGTGCCACGTGCCACCTTGGTGTGAGTCGATCCTCGGCGTGAAAGACGAGCCGGTGAAGGGAAAAGAGGTTCCTCTGGAATGGACTGAGACATCTGGGGGACTCTTGGAATGGTGGCAGGACCCTGGAGTTCCTCTCGTCGATCCTCTTTAGAGGGCCTCCTCTTGAGATGCGACGGGAACGCCGGGAACTCTTTTCCGACGAAGCAGGGAAAGGATCCCTCATCTCGAGCTACGAGGCGGAAACGGGGCTCCTCTGGATGTGGGCGGGACCCTCGTGTTTCCTCTCGAGTGGAGACGGGTATGTCGGGGAACTTCTTGATTTGCACCAAGGGTGTGAAGGACCCTTTCGAAGTTCCAGAGGTGAGGTCTGATGAGTCTCGAGACGGCTCAGCGGAAATGGGCCTCATCTCGCCTGGAGGGGAGAACCTCCTGGATTTTCTCGACTTGGGGCAGGTCTTCTTGAGTTACGACGGGGACCACAGGGACCCGCTCTGGTGGCCTCAGGAAAGGCCAGTCCCCATGCGAGTTGCTAGGGGCCATCTCGGGATTCCTCTCCCGTCCATGCCGGGGCCTAAGACCTTGTGTGAAGTCGGGGCCGGAACCTGAGGATTCCTCTCCAGTGTTGCCATGGATCTTGGGGTGCTTCTGAGTCTCCCCAGGGGACTCAGGCCTCGTCTCGATTGGGGGCATGCACGTGTGATTTCCTCCCGAGTTGCAGCAGCTGTGTCACGCTTCCGGTCACATGGATCAAGGGTTCTGTGGTTTCCCTCGAGTCTTTCGCTCGAGGCTTTCCCACGAGACTTTCCCACAGGGCAGTGCCACCTGCCACCTTGGTGTGAGTCGATCCTCAGCGTGAAAGACGAGCCAGTGAAGGAAAACGAGGTTCCGCTGGAATGGACTGAGACATCTGGGGGACTCTTGGAATGGTGGCACGACCCTGGAGTTCCTCTTGCCGTTCCTGTTGAGAGGGCCTCCTCTTGAGAAGCGACGGGAAGCCCGGGAACTCTTTCGTGACGAAGCAGGGAAAGGATCCCTCATCTCGAGCTACGAGGCAGAAACGGGGCTCCTCTGGATGTGGGCGGGACCGTCGTGTTTCCTCTCGAGTGTAGACGGGTATGTCGGCGAACTTCTTGATTTGCACCAAGGGTGTGAAAGAACCTTTCGAAGTTCCAGAGGTGAGGTGTGATCAGCCTCGAGACGCCTCAGCGGAAATGGGCCTCATCTCGCGTGGAGGGGAGAACCTCCTGGATTTTCTCAATTTGCGGCAGGTCTTCTCGAGTTACGACGGGGACCTCAGGGACCCGCTCTGGTGGCCTCAGGAAAGGCCAGTCCCCATGCGAGTTCCTAGGGGACCTCTCGGCTTTCCTCTCCCGTCCATGCCGGGGCCTCAGTCCTTGTGTGGATTGGGGCCGGAACCTGAGGATTCCTCTCCAGTGTTGCCATGGATCTTGGGGGGCTTCTGAGTCTCCCCAGGGTACTCAGGCCTCGTCTCGAGTGGGGGCATGCACGTGCGCTTTCCTCCCGAGCTGCAGCAGTAGTGTCACGCTTCCTGTCACGTGGATCTAGTGATCTGCGGCTTTCCCTCGAGGCTTTCCCACGAGGCTTTCCCTCAGGGCTGTGCCACGTGCCACCTTGGTGTGAGTCGATCCTCGGCGTGAAAGACGAGCCGGTGAAGGAAAAGTGGTTCCTCTGGAATGGACTGAGACATCTGGTGGACTCTTGGAATGGTGGCACGACCCTGGAGTTCCTCTCGCCGTTCTTGTTGAGAGGGCCTCCTCTAGAAATGCGACGGGAACGCCGGGAAATCTTTCCCGACGAAGCAGGGAAAGGATCCCTCATCTCCAGCTACGAGGCGGAAACGGGGCTCCTCTGAATGTGGGCGGGACCCTCGTGTTTCCGCTCGAGTGGAGACGGGTATGTCGGGGAACTTCTTGATTTGCACCAAGGGTGTGAAGGACCCTTTCGAAGTTCCAGAGGTGAGTTGTGATCAGTCTTGAGACGCCTCAGCGGAAATGGGCCTCATCTCGCCTGGAGGGGAGAACCTCCTGGATTTTCTCGACTTGCGGCAGGTCTTCTTGAGTTACGACGGGGACCAGTGGCCTCAGGAAAGGCCAGTCCCCATGCGAGTTGCTAGGGGACCTCTCGGGATTCCTCTCCCGTCCATGCCGGGGCCTCAGTCCTTGTGTGGAGTCGGGGCCGGAACCTGAGGATTCCTCTCCAGTGTTGCCATGGATCTTGGGGTGCTTCTGAGTCTCCCCAGGGGAGTCAGGCCTCGTCTCGAGTGGGGGCATGCACGTGCGCTTTCCTCCCGAGCTGCAGCAGTAGTGTCACGCTTCCTGTCACGTGGATCAAGGGATCTGTGGCTTTCCCTCGAGGCTGTCCCTCGAGGCTTTCCCACGAGGCTTTCCCACAGGGCTGTGCCAGGTGCCACCTTGGTGTGAGTCGATCCTCGGCGTGAAAGACAAACCGGTGAAGGGAAAAGAGGTTCCTCTGGAAGGGACTGAGACATCTGGGGGACTCTTGCAATGGTGGCACGACCCTGGAGTTCCTCTCGCCGTTCCTGTTGAGAGGGCATCCTCTTGAGATGCGACGGGAACGCTGGGAAATCTTTCCCGACGAAGCAGGGAAAGGATCCCTCATCTCGAGCGACGAGGCGGAAATGGGGCTCCTCTGGATGTGGGCGGGACTCTCGTGATTCCTCTCGAGTGGAGACGGCTAGGTCGGGGAACTTCTGGATTTGCACCAAGGGTGTGAAGGACCCTTTCGAAGTTCCAGAGGTGAGGTGTGATCAGCCTCGAGACGCCTCAGCGGAAATGGGCCTCATCTCGCCTGGAGGGGAGAACCTCCTGGATTTTCTCGAGTTGCGGCAGGTCTTCTCGAGTTACGACGGGGACCTCAGGGACCCGCTCTGGTGGCCTCAGGAAAGGCCAGTCCCCATGCGAGTTGCTAGGGGACCTCTCGGGATTCCTCTCCCGTCCATGCCGGGGCCTCAGTCCTTGTGTGGAGTCGGGGCCGGAACCTGAGGATTCCTCTCCAGTGTTGCCATGGATCTTGGGGTGCTTCTGAGTCTCCCCAGGGGAGTCAGGCCTCGTCTCGAGTGGGGGCATGCACGTGCGCTTTCCTCCCGAGCTGCAGCAGTAGTGTCACGCTTCCTGTCACGTGGATCAAGGGATCTGTGGCTTTCCCTCGAGGCTGTCCCTCGAGGCTTTCCCACGAGGCTTTCCCACAGGGTTGTTCCACGTGCCACCTTGGTGTGAGTCGATCCTCGGCGTGAAAGACGAGCCGGTGAAGGGAAAAGAGGTTCCTCTGGAATGGACTGAGACATCTGGGGGACTCTTGGAATGATGGCACGACCCTGGAGTTCCTCTCGCCGTTCCTGTTGAGAGGGCCTCCTCTTGAGATGCGACGGGAACGCCGGGAACTCTTTCCCGACGAAGCAGGGAAAGGATCCCTCATCTCGAGCTACGAGGCGGAAACGGGGCTCCTCTGGATGTGGGCGGGACCCTCGTGATTCCTCTCGAGTGGAGACGGCTAGGTCGGGAACTTCTGGATTTGCACCAAGGGTGTGAAGGACCCTTTCGAAGTTCCAGAGGTGAGGTGTGATCAGCCTCGAGACGCCTCAGCGGAAATGGGCCTCATTTCGCCTGGAGGGGAGAACCTCCTGGATTTCCTCGAGTTGCGGCAGGTCTTCTCGAGTTACGACGGGGACCTCAGGGACCCGCTCTGTTGGCCTCAGGAAAGGCCAGTCCCCATGCGAGTTGCTAGGGGACCTCTCGGGATTCCTCTCCCGTCCATGCCGGGGCCTCAGTCCTTGTGTGGAGTCGGGGCCGGAACCTGAGGATTCCTCTCCAGTGTTGCCATGGATCTTGGGGTGCTTCTGAGTCTCCCCAGGGGAGTCAGGCCTCGTCTCGAGTGGGGGCATGCACGTGCGCTTTCCTCCCGAGCTGCAGCAGTAGTGTCACGCTTCCTGTCACGTGGATCAAGGGATCTGTGGCTTTCCCTCGAGGCTGTCCCTCGAGGCTTTCCCACGAGGCTTTCCCACAGGGCTGTGCCAGGTGCCACCTTGGTGTGAGTCGATCCTCGGCGTGAAAGACAAACCGGTGAAGGGAAAAGAGGTTCCTCTGGAAGGGACTGAGACATCTGGGGGACTCTTGCAATGGTGGCACGACCCTGGAGTTCCTCTCGCCGTTGCTGTTGAGAGGGCATCCTCTTGAGATGCGACGGGAACGCTGGGAAATCTTTCCCGACGAAGCAGGGAAAGGATCCCTCATCTCGAGCGACGAGGCGGAAATGGGGCTCCTCTGGATGTGGGCGGGACTCTCGTGATTCCTCTCGAGTGGAGACGGCTAGGTCGGGGAACTTCTGGATTTGCACCAAGGGTGTGAAGGACCCTTTCGAAGTTCCAGAGGTGAGGTGTGATCAGCCTCGAGACGCCTCAGCGGAAATGGGCCTCATCTCGCCTGGAGGGGAGAACCTCCTGGATTTTCTCGAGTTGCGGCAGGTCTTCTCGAGTTACGACGGGGACCTCAGGGACCCGCTCTGGTGGCCTCAGGAAAGGCCAGTCCCCATGCGAGTTGCTAGGGGACCTCTCGGGATTCCTCTCCCGTCCATGCCGGGGCCTCAGTCCTTGTGTGGAGTCGGGGCCGGAACCTGAGGATTCCTCTCCAGTGTTGCCATGGATCTTGGGGTGCTTCTGAGTCTCCCCAGGGGAGTCAGGCCTCGTCTCGAGTGGGGGCATGCACGTGCGCTTTCCTCCCGAGCTGCAGCAGTAGTGTCACGCTTCCTGTCACGTGGATCAAGGGATCTGTGGCTTTCCCTCGAGGCTGTCCCTCGAGGCTTTCCCACGAGGCTTTCCCACAGGGCTGTTCCACGTGCCACCTTGGTGTGAGTCGATCCTCGGCGTGAAAGACGAGCCGGTGAAGGGAAAAGAGGTTCCTCTGGAATGGACTGAGACATCTGGGGGACTCTTGGAATGATGGCACGACCCTGGAGTTCCTCTCGCCGTTCCTGTTGAGAGGGCCTCCTCTTGAGATGCGACGGGAACGCCGGGAACTCTTTCCCGACGAAGCAGGGAAAGGATCCCTCATCTCGAGCTACGAGGCGGAAACGGGGCTCCTCTGGATGTGGGCGGGACCCTCGTGATTCCTCTCGAGTGGAGACGGCTAGGTCGGGAACTTCTGGATTTGCACCAAGGGTGTGAAGGACCCTTTCGAAGTTCCAGAGGTGAGGTGTGATCAGCCTCGAGACGCCTCAGCGGAAATGGGCCTCATCTCGCCTGGAGGGGAGAACCTCCTGGATTTCCTCGAGTTGCGGCAGGTCTTCTCGAGTTACGACGGGGACCTCAGGGACCCGCTCTGTTGGCCTCAGGAAAGGCCAGTCCCCATGCGAGTTGCTAGGGGACCTCTCGGGATTCCTCTCCCGTCCATGCCGGGGCCTCAGTCCTTGTGTGGAGTCGGGGCCGGAACCTGAGGATTCCTCTCCAGTGTTGCCATGGATCTTGGGGTGCTTCTGAGTCTCCCCAGGGGAGTCAGGCCTCGTCTCGAGTGGGGGCATGCACGTGCGCTTTCCTCCCGAGCTGCAGCAGTAGTGTCACGCTTCCTGTCACGTGGATCAAGGGATCTGTGGCTTTCCCTCGAGGCTGTCCCTCGAGGCTTTCCCACGAGGCTTTCCCACAGGGCTGTGCCACGTGCCACCTTGGTGTGAGTCAATCCTCGGCGTGAAAGACGAGCCGGTGAAGGGAAAAGAGGTTCCTCTGGAATGGACTGAGACATCTGGGGGACTCTTGGAATGGTGGCACGACCCTGGAGTTCCTCTCGCCGTTCCTGTTGAGAGGGCCTCCTCTTGAGATGCGACGGGAACGCCGGGAACTCTTTCCCGACGAAGCAGGGAAAGGATCCCTCATCTCGAGCTACGAGGCGGAAACGGGGCTCCTCTGGATGTGGGCGGGACCCTCGTGATTCCTCTCGAGTGGAGACGGCTAGGTCGGGGAACTTCTGGATTTGCACCAAGGGTGTGAAGGACCCTTTCGAAGTTCCAGAGGTGAGGTGTGATCAGCCTCGAGACGCCTCAGCGGAAATGGGCCTCATCTCTCCTGGAGGGGAGAACCTCCTGGATTTTCTCGAGTTGCGGCAGGTCTTCTCGAGTTACGACGGGGACCTCAGGGACCCGCTCTGGTGGCCTCAGGAAAGGCCAGTCCCCATGCGAGTTGCTAGGGGACCTCTCGGGATTCCTCTCCCGTCCATGCCGGGGCCTCAGTCCTTGTGTGGAGTCGGGGCCGGAACCTGAGGATTCCTCTCCAGTGTTGCCATGGATCTTGGGGTGCTTCTGAGTCTCCCCAGGGGAGTCAGGCCTCGTCTCGAGTGGGGGCATGCACGTGCGCTTTCCTCCCGAGCTGCAGCAGTAGTGTCACGCTTCCTGTCACGTGGATCAAGGGATCTGTGGCTTTCCCTCTAGGCTGTCGCTCGAGGCTTTCCCACGAGGCTTTCCCACAGGGCTGTGCCACGTGCCACCTTGGTGTGAGTCGATCCTCGGCGTGAAAGACGAGCCGGTGAAGGGAAAAGAGGTTCCTCTGGAATGGACTGAGACATCTGGGGGACTCTTGCAATGGTGGCACGACCCTGGAGTTCCTCTCGCCGTTCCTGTTGAGAGGGCCTCCTCTTGAGATGCGACGGGAACGCCAGGAACTCTTTCCCGACGAAGCAGGGAAAGGATCCCTCATCTCGAGCTACGAGGCGGAAACGGGTCTCCTCTGGATGTGGGCGGGACCCTCGTGATTCCTCTCGAGTGGTGACGGGTAAGTCGGGGAACTTCTGGATTTGCACCAAGGGTGTGAAGGACCCTTTCGAAGTTCCAGAGGTGAGGTGTGATCAGCCTCGAGACGCCTCAGCGGAAATGGGCCTCATCTCGCCTGGAGGGGAGAACCTCCTGGATTTTCTCTAGTTGCGTCAGGTCTTCTCGAGTTACGACGGGGACCTCAGGGACCTGCTCTGGTGGCCTCAGGAAAGGCCAGTCCCCATGCGAGTTGCTAGGGGACCTCTCGGGATTCCTCTCCCGTCCATGCCAGGGCCTCAGTCCTTGTGTGGAGTCGGGGCCGGAACCTGAGGATTCCTCTCCAGTGTTGCCATGGAGCTTGGGGTGCTTCTGAGTCTCCCCAGGGGAGTCAGGCCTCGTCTCGAGTGGGGGCATGCACGTGCGCTTTCCTCCCGAGCTGCAGCAGTAGTGTCACGCTTCCTGTCACGTGGATCAAGGGATCTGTGGCTTTCCCTCGAGGCTGTCCCTCGAGGCTTTCCCACGAGGCTTTCCCACAGGGCTGTGCCACGTGCCACCTTGGTGTGAGTCGATCCTCGGCGTGAAAGACGAGCCGGTGAAGGGAAAAGAGGTTCCTCTGGAATGGACTGAGACATCTGGGGGACTCTTGGAATGGTGGCACGACCCTGGAGTTCCTCTCGCCGTTCGTGTTGAGAGGGCCTCCTCTTGAGATGCGACGGGAACGCCGGGAACTCTTTCCCGACGAAGCAGGGAAAGGATCCCTCATCTCGAGCTACGAGGCGGAAACGGGGCTCCTCTGGATGTGGGCGGGACCCTCGTGATTCCTCTCGAGTGGAGACGGCTAGGTCGGGGAACTTCTGGATTTGCACCAAGGGTGTGAAGGACCCTTTCGAAGTTCCAGAGGTGAGGTGTGATCAGCCTCGAGACGCCTCAGCGGAAATGGGCCTCATCTCGCCTTTAGGGGAGAACCTCCTGGATTTTTTCGAGTTGCGGCAGGTCTTCTCGAGTTATGACGGGGACCTCAGGGACCCGCTCTGGTGGCCTCAGGAAAGGCCAGTCCGCATGCGAGTTGCTAGAGGACCTCTCGGGATTCCTCTCCCGTCCATGCCGGGGCCTCAGTCCTTGTGTGGAGTCGGGGCCGGAACCTGAGGATTCCTCTCCAGTGTTGCCATGGATCTTGGGGTGCTTCTGAGTCTCCCCAGGGGAGTCAGGCCTCGTCTCGAGTGGGGGCATGCACGTGCGCTTTCCTCCCGAGCTGCAGCAGTAGTGTCACGCTTCCTGTCACTTGGATCAAGGGATCTGTGGCTTTCCCTCGAGGCTGTCCCTCGAGGCTTTCCCACGAGGCTTTCCCACAGGGCTGTGCCACGTGCCACCTTGGTGTGAGTCGATCCTCGGCGTGAAAGACGAGCCGGTGAAGGGAAAAGAGGTTCCTCTGGAATGGACTGAGACATCTGGGGGACTCTTGGAATGGTGGCACGACCCTGGAGTTCCTCTCGCCGTTCCTGTTGAGAGGGCCTCCTCTTGAGATGCGACGGGAACGCCGGGAACTCTTTCCCGACGAAGCAGGGAAATGATCCCTCATCTCGAGCGACGAGGCGGAAACGGGGCTCCTCTGGATGTGGGCGGGACCCTCGTGATTCCTCTCGAGTGGAGACGGCTAGGTCGGGGAACTTCTGGATTTGTACCAAGCGTGTGAAGGACCCTTTCGAAGTTCCAGAGGTGAGGTGTGATCAGCCTCGAGACGCCTCAGCGCAAATGGGCCTCATCTCGCCTGGAGGGGAGAACCTCCTGGATTTTCTCGAGTTGCGGCAGGTCTTCTCGAGTTACGACGGGGACCTCAGGGACCCGCTCTGGTGGCCTCAGGAAAGGCCAGTCCCCATGCGAGTTGCTAGGGGACCTCTCGGGATTCCTCTCCCGTCCATGCCGGGGCCTCAGTCCTTGTGTGGAGTCGGGGCCGGAACCTGAGGATTCCTCTCCAGTGTTGCCATGGATCTTGGGGTGCTTCTGAGTCTCCCCAGGGGAGTCAGGCCTCGTCTCGAGTGGGGGCATGCACGTGCGCTTTCCTCCCGAGCTGCAGCAGTAGTGTCACGCTTCCTGTCACGTGGATCAAGGGATCTGTGGCTTTCCCTCGAGGCTGTCCCTCGAGGCTTTCCCACGAGGCTTTCCCACAGGGCTGTGCCACGTGCCACCTTGGTGTGAGTCGATCCTCGGCGTGAAAGACGAGCCGGTGAAGGGAAAAGAGGTTCCTCTGGAATGGACTGAGACATCTGGGGGACTCTTGGAATGGTGGCACGACCCTGGAGTTCCTCTCGCCGTTCCTGTTGAGAGGGCCTCCTCTTGAGATGCGACGGGAACGCCGGGAACTCTTTCCCGACGAAGCAGGGAAAGGATCCCTCATCTCGAGCTACGAGGCGGAAACGGGGCTCCTCTGGATGTGGGCGGGACCCTCGTGATTCCTCTCGAGTGGAGACGGCTAGGTCGGGAACTTCTGGATTTGCACCAAGGGTGTGAAGGACCCTTTCGAAGTTCCAGAGGTGAGGTGTGATCAGCCTCGAGACGCCTCAGCGGAAATGGGCCTCATCTCGCCTGGAGGGGAGAACCTCCTGGATTTCCTCGAGTTGCGGCAGGTCTTCTCGAGTTACGACGGGGACCTCAGGGACCCGCTCTGTTGGCCTCAGGAAAGGCCAGTCCCCATGCGAGTTGCTAGGGGACCTCTCGGGATTCCTCTCCCGTCCATGCCGGGGCCTCAGTCCTTGTGTGGAGTCGGGGCCGGAACCTGAGGATTCCTCTCCAGTGTTGCCATGGATCTTGGGGTGCTTCTGAGTCTCCCCAGGGGAGTCAGGCCTCGTCTCGAGTGGGGGCATGCACGTGCGCTTTCCTCCCGAGCTGCAGCAGTAGTGTCACGCTTCCTGTCACGTGGATCAAGGGATCTGTGGCTTTCCCTCGAGGCTGTCCCTCGAGGCTTTCCCACGAGGCTTTCCCACAGGGCTGTGCCACGTGCCACCTTGGTGTGAGTCAATCCTCGGCGTGAAAGACGAGCCGGTGAAGGGAAAAGAGGTTCCTCTGGAATGGACTGAGACATCTGGGGGACTCTTGGAATGGTGGCACGACCCTGGAGTTCCTCTCGCCGTTCCTGTTGAGAGGGCCTCCTCTTGAGATGCGACGGGAACGCCGGGAACTCTTTCCCGACGAAGCAGGGAAAGGATCCCTCATCTCGAGCTACGAGGCGGAAACGGGGCTCCTCTGGATGTGGGCGGGACCCTCGTGATTCCTCTCGAGTGGAGACGGCTAGGTCGGGGAACTTCTGGATTTGCACCAAGGGTGTGAAGGACCCTTTCGAAGTTCCAGAGGTGAGGTGTGATCAGCCTCGAGACGCCTCAGCGGAAATGGGCCTCATCTCTCCTGGAGGGGAGAACCTCCTGGATTTTCTCGAGTTGCGGCAGGTCTTCTCGAGTTACGACGGGGACCTCAGGGACCCGCTCTGGTGGCCTCAGGAAAGGCCAGTCCCCATGCGAGTTGCTAGGGGACCTCTCGGGATTCCTCTCCCGTCCATGCCGGGGCCTCAGTCCTTGTGTGGAGTCGGGGCCGGAACCTGAGGATTCCTCTCCAGTGTTGCCATGGATCTTGGGGTGCTTCTGAGTCTCCCCAGGGGAGTCAGGCCTCGTCTCGAGTGGGGGCATGCACGTGCGCTTTACTCCCGAGCTGCAGCAGTAGTGTCACGCTTCCTGTCACGTGGATCAAGGGATCTGTGGCTTTCCCTCTAGGCTGTCGCTCGAGGCTTTCCCACGAGGCTTTCCCACAGGGCTGTGCCACGTGCCACCTTGGTGTGAGTCGATCCTCGGCGTGAAAGACGAGCCGGTGAAGGGAAAAGAGGTTCCTCTGGAATGGACTGAGACATCTGGGGGACTCTTGCAATGGTGGCACGACCCTGGAGTTCCTCTCGCCGTTCCTGTTGAGAGGGCCTCCTCTTGAGATGCGACGGGAACGCCAGGAACTCTTTCCCGACGAAGCAGGGAAAGGATCCCTCATCTCGAGCTACGAGGCGGAAACGGGTCTCCTCTGGATGTGGGCGGGACCCTCGTGATTCCTCTCGAGTGGTGACGGGTAAGTCGGGGAACTTCTGGATTTGCACCAAGGGTGTGAAGGACCCTTTCGAAGTTCCAGAGGTGAGGTGTGATCAGCCTCGAGACGCCTCAGCGGAAATGGGCCTCATCTCGCCTGGAGGGGAGAACCTCCTGGATTTTCTCTAGTTGCGTCAGGTCTTCTCGAGTTACGACGGGGACCTCAGGGACCTGCTCTGGTGGCCTCAGGAAAGGCCAGTCCCCATGCGAGTTGCTAGGGGACCTCTCGGGATTCCTCTCCCGTCCATGCCAGGGCCTCAGTCCTTGTGTGGAGTCGGGGCCGGAACCTGAGGATTCCTCTCCAGTGTTGCCATGGAGCTTGGGGTGCTTCTGAGTCTCCCCAGGGGAGTCAGGCCTCGTCTCGAGTGGGGGCATGCACGTGCGCTTTCCTCCCGAGCTGCAGCAGTAGTGTCACGCTTCCTGTCACGTGGATCAAGGGATCTGTGGCTTTCCCTCGAGGCTGTCCCTCGAGGCTTTCCCACGAGGCTTTCCCACAGGGCTGTGCCACGTGCCACCTTGGTGTGAGTCGATCCTCGGCGTGAAAGACGAGCCGGTGAAGGGAAAAGAGGTTCCTCTGGAATGGACTGAGACATCTGGGGGACTCTTGGAATGGTGGCACGACCCTGGAGTTCCTCTCGCCGTTCGTGTTGAGAGGGCCTCCTCTTGAGATGCGACGGGAACGCCGGGAACTCTTTCCCGACGAAGCAGGGAAAGGATCCCTCATCTCGAGCTACGAGGCGGAAACGGGGCTCCTCTGGATGTGGGCGGGACCCTCGTGATTCCTCTCGAGTGGAGACGGCTAGGTCGGGGAACTTCTGGATTTGCACCAAGGGTGTGAAGGACCCTTTCGAAGTTCCAGAGGTGAGGTGTGATCAGCCTCGAGACGCCTCAGCGGAAATGGGCCTCATCTCGCCTTTAGGGGAGAACCTCCTGGATTTTTTCGAGTTGCGGCAGGTCTTCTCGAGTTATGACGGGGACCTCAGGGACCCGCTCTGGTGGCCTCAGGAAAGGCCAGTCCGCATGCGAGTTGCTAGAGGACCTCTCGGGATTCCTCTCCCGTCCATGCCGGGGCCTCAGTCCTTGTGTGGAGTCGGGGCCGGAACCTGAGGATTCCTCTCCAGTGTTGCCATGGATCTTGGGGTGCTTCTGAGTCTCCCCAGGGGAGTCAGGCCTCGTCTCGAGTGGGGGCATGCACGTGCGCTTTCCTCCCGAGCTGCAGCAGTAGTGTCACGCTTCCTGTCACTTGGATCAAGGGATCTGTGGCTTTCCCTCGAGGCTGTCCCTCGAGGCTTTCCCACGAGGCTTTCCCACAGGGCTGTGCCACGTGCCACCTTGGTGTGAGTCGATCCTCGGCGTGAAAGACGAGCCGGTGAAGGGAAAAGAGGTTCCTCTGGAATGGACTGAGACATCTGGGGGACTCTTGGAATGGTGGCACGACCCTGGAGTTCCTCTCGCCGTTCCTGTTGAGAGGGCCTCCTCTTGAGATGCGACGGGAACGCCGGGAACTCTTTCCCGACGAAGCAGGGAAATGATCCCTCATCTCGAGCGACGAGGCGGAAACGGGGCTCCTCTGGATGTGGGCGGGACCCTCGTGATTCCTCTCGAGTGGAGACGGCTAGGTCGGGGAACTTCTGGATTTGTACCAAGCGTGTGAAGGACCCTTTCGAAGTTCCAGAGGTGAGGTGTGATCAGCCTCGAGACGCCTCAGCGCAAATGGGCCTCATCTCGCCTGGAGGGGAGAACCTCCTGGATTTTCTCGAGTTGCGGCAGGTCTTCTCGAGTTACGACGGGGACCTCAGGGACCCGCTCTGGTGGCCTCAGGAAAGGCCAGTCCCCATGCGAGTTGCTAGGGGACCTCTCGGGATTCCTCTCCCGTCCATGCCGGGGCCTCAGTCCTTGTGTGGAGTCGGGGCCGGAACCTGAGGATTCCTCTCCAGTGTTGCCATGGATCTTGGGGTGCTTCTGAGTCTCCCCAGGGGAGTCAGGCCTCGTCTCGAGTGGGGGCATGCACGTGCGCTTTCCTCCCGAGCTGCAGCAGTAGTGTCACGCTTCCTGTCACGTGGATCAAGGGATCTGTGGCTTTCCCTCGAGGCTGTCCCTCGAGGCTTTCCCACGAGGCTTTCCCACAGGGCTGTGCCACGTGCCACCTTGGTGTGAGTCGATCCTCGGCGTGAAAGACGAGCCGGTGAAGGGAAAAGAGGTTCCTCTGGAATGGACTGAGACATCTGGGGGACTCTTGGAATGGTGGCACGACCCTGGAGTTCCTCTCGCCGTTCCTGTTGAGAGGGCCTCCTCTTGAGATGCGACGGGAACGCCGGGAACTCTTTCCGGACGAAGCAGGGAAAGGATCCCTCATCTCGAGCTACGAGGCGGAAACGGGGCTCCTCTGGATGTGGGCGGGACCCTCGTGATTCCTCTCGAGTGGAGACGGCTAGGTCGGGGAACTTCTGGATTTGCACCAAGGGTGTGAAGTACCCTTTCGAAGTTCCAGAGGTGAGGTGTGATCAGCCTCGAGACGCCTCAGCGGAAATGGGCCTCATCTCGCCTGGAGGGGAGAACCTCCTGGATTTTCTCGAGTTGCGGCAGGTTTTCTCGAGTTACGACGGGGCCCACAGGGACCCGCTCTGGTGGCCTCAGGAAAGACCAGTACCCATGCGAGTTGCTAGGGGACCTCTCGGGATTCCTCTCCCGTCCATGCCGGGGCCTCAGTCCTTGTGTGGAGTTGGGGCCGGAACCTGAGGATTCCTCTCCAGTGTTGCCATGGATCTTGGGGTGCTTCTGGGTCTCCCCTCGGGAGTCAGGCCTCGTCTCGTGTGGGGGCATGCACGTGCGCTTTCCTCCCGAGCTGCAGCAGTAGTGTCACGCTTCCTGTCACGTGGATCAAGGGATCTGTGGCTTTCCCTCGAGGCTGTCCCTCGATGCTTTCCCACGAGGCTTTCCCACAGGGCTGTGCCACGTGCCACCTTGGTGTGAGTCGATCCTCGGCGTGACAGACGAGCCTGTGAAGGGAAAAGAGGTTCCTCTGGAATGGACTGAGACATCTGGGGGACTCTTGGAATGGTGGCACGACCCTGGAGTTCCTCTCGCCGTTCCTGTTGAGAGGGCCTCCTCTTGAGATGCGACGGGAACGCCAGGAACTCTTTCCCGACGAAGCAGGGAAAGGATCCCTCATCTCGAGCTACGAGGCGGAAACGGGGCTCCTCTGGATGTGGGCGGGACCCTCGTGATTCCTCTCGAGTGGTGACGGGTAAGTCGGGGAACTTCTGGATCTGCACCAACGGTGTGAAGGACCCTTTCGAAGTTCCAGAGGTGAGGTGTGATCAGCCTCGTGACGCCTCAGCGGAAATGGGCCTCATCTCGCCTGGAGGGGAGAACCTCCTGGATTTTCTCGAGTTGCGGCAGGTCTTCTCGTGTTACGACGGGGACCTCAGGGACCCGCTCTGGTGGCCTCAGGAAAGGCCAGTCCCCATGCGAGTTGCTAGGGGACCTCTCGGGATTCCTCTCCCGTCCATGCCGGGGCCTCAGTCCTTGTGTGGAGTCGGGGCCGGAACCTGAGGATTCCTCTCCAGTGTTGCCATGGATCTTGGGGTGCTTCTGAGTCTCCCCAGGGGAGTCAGGCCTCGTCTCGAGTGGGGGCATGCACGTGCGCTTTCCTCCCGAGCTGCAGCAGTAGTGTCACGTTTCCTATCACGTGGATCAAGGGATCTGTGGCTTTCCCTCGAGGCTGTCCCTAGAGGCTTTCCCACGAGGCTTTCCCACAGGGCTGTGCCACGTGCCACCTTGGTGTGAGTCGATCCTCGGCGTGAAAGACGAGCCGGTGAAGGGAAAAGAGGTTCCTCTGGAATGGACTGAGACATCTGGGGGACTCTTGGAATGGTGGCACGACCCTGGAGTTCCTCTCGCCGTTCCTGTTGAGAGGGCCTCCTCTTGAGATGCGACGGGAACGCCGGGAACTCTTTCCCGACGAAGCAGGGAAAGGATCCCTCATCTCGAGCTACGAGGCGGAAACGCGGCTCCTCTGGATGTGGGCGGGACCCTCGTGATTCCTCTCGAGTGGAGACGGCTAGGTCGGGAACTTCTGGATTTGCACCAAGGGTGTGAAGGACCCTTTCGAAGTTCCAGAGGTGAGGTGTGATCAGCCTCGAGACGCCTCAGCGGAAATGGGCCTCATCTCGCCTGGAGGGGAGAACCTCCTGGATTTTCTCGAGTTGCGGCAGGTCTTCTCGAGTTACGACGGGGACCTCAGGGACCCGCTCTGGTGGCCTCAGGAAAGGCCAGTCCCCATGCGAGTTGCTAGGGGACCTCTCGGGATTCCTCTCCCGTCAATGCCGGGGCCTCAGTCCTTGTGTGGAGTCGGGGCCGGAACCTGAGGATTCCTCTCCAGTGTTGCCATGGATCTTGGGGTGCTTCTGAGTCTCCCCAGGGGAGTCAGGCCTCGTCTCGAGTGGGGGCATGCACGTGCGCTTTCCTCCCGAGCTGCAGCAGTAGTGTCACGCTTCCTGTCACGTGGATCAAGGGATCTGTGGCTTTCCCTCGAGGCTGTCCCTCGAGGCTTTCCCACGAGGCTTTCCCACAGGGCTGTGCCAGGTGCCACCTTGGTGTGAGTCGATCCTCGGCGTGAAAGACAAACCGGTGAAGGGAAAAGAGGTTCCTCTGGAAGGGACTGAGACATCTGGGGGACTCTTGCAATGGTGGCACGACCCTGGAGTTCCTCTCGCCGTTGCTGTTGAGAGGGCATCCTCTTGAGATGCGACGGGAACGCTGGGAACTCTTTCCCGACGAAGCAGGGAAAGGATCCCTCATCTCGAGCGACGAGGCGGAAACGGGGCTCCTCTGGATGTGGGCGGGACCCTCGTGATTCCTCTCGAGTGGAGACGGCTAGGTCGGGGAACTTCTGGATTTGCACCAAGGGTGTGAAGGACCCTTTCGAAGTTCCAGAGGTGAGGTGTGATCAGCCTCGAGACGCCTCAGCGGAAATGGGCCTCATCTCGCCTGGAGGGGAGAACCTCCTGGATTTTCTCGAGTTGCGGCAGGTCTTCTCGAGTTACGACGGGGACCTCAGGGACCCGCTCTGTTGGCCTCAGGAAAGGCCAGTCCCCATGCGAGTTGCTAGGGGACCTCTCGGGATTCCTCTCCCGTCCATGCCGGGGCCTCAGTCCTTGTGTGGAGTCGGGGCCGGAACCTGAGGATTCCTCTCCAGTGTTGCCATGGATCTTGGGGTGCTTCTGAGTCTCCCCAGGGGAGTCAGGCCTTGTCTCGAGTGGGGGCATGCACGTGCGCTTTCCTCCCGAGCTGCAGCAGTAGTGTCACGCTTCCTGTCACGTGGATCAAGGGATCTGTGGCTTTCCCTCGAGGCTGTCCCTCGAGGCTTTCCCACGAGGCTTTCCCACAGGGCTGTTCCACGTGCCACCTTGGTGTGAGTCGATCCTCGGCGTGAAAGACGAGCCGGTGAAGGGAAAAGAGGTTCCTCTGGAATGGACTGAGACATCTGGGGGACTCTTGGAATGATGGCACGACCCTGGAGTTCCTCTCGCCGTTCCTGTTGAGAGGGCCTCCTCTTGAGATGCGACGGGAACGCCGGGAACTCTTTCCCGACGAAGCAGGGAAAGGATCCCTCATCTCGAGCTACGAGGCGGAAACGGGGCTCCTCTGGATGTGGGCGGGACCCTCGTGATTCCTCTCGAGTGGAGACGGCTAGGTCGGGAACTTCTGGATTTGCACCAAGGGTGTGAAGGACCCTTTCGAAGTTCCAGAGGTGAGGTGTGATCAGCCTCGAGACGCCTCAGCGGAAATGGGCCTCATCTCGCCTGGAGGGGAGAACCTCCTGGATTTCCTCGAGTTGCGGCAGGTCTTCTCGAGTTACGACGGGGACCTCAGGGACCCGCTCTGGTGGCCTCAGGAAAGGCCAGTCCCCATGCGAGTTGCTAGGGGACCTCTCGGGATTCCTCTCCCGTCCATGCCGGGGCCTCAGTCCTTGTGTGGAGTCGGGGCCGGAACCTGAGGATTCCTCTCCAGTGTTGCCATGGATCTTGGGGTGCTTCTGAGTCTCCCCAGGGGAGTCAGGCCTCGTCTCGAGTGGGGGCATGCACGTGCGCTTTCCTCCCGAGCTGCAGCAGTAGTGTCACGCTTCCTGTCACGTGGATCAAGGGATCTGTGGCTTTCCCTCGAGGCTGTCCCTCGAGGCTTTCCCACGAGGCTTTCCCACAGGGCTGTGCCACGTGCCACCTTGGTGTGAGTCAATCCTCGGCGTGAAAGACGAGCCGGTGAAGGGAAAAGAGGTTCCTCTGGAATGGACTGAGACATCTGGGGGACTCTTGGAATGGTGGCACGACCCTGGAGTTCCTCTCGCCGTTCCTGTTGAGAGGGCCTCCTCTTGAGATGCGACGGGAACGCCGGGAACTCTTTCCCGACGAAGCAGGGAAAGGATCCCTCATCTCGAGCTACGAGGCGGAAACGGGGCTCCTCTGGATGTGGGCGGGACCCTCGTGATTCCTCTCGAGTGGAGACGGCTAGGTCGGGGAACTTCTGGATTTGCACCAAGGGTGTGAAGGACCCTTTCGAAGTTCCAGAGGTGAGGTGTGATCAGCCTCGAGACGCCTCAGCGGAAATGGGCCTCATCTCTCCTGGAGGGGAGAACCTCCTGGATTTTCTCGAGTTGCGGCAGGTCTTCTCGAGTTACGACGGGGACCTCAGGGACCCGCTCTGGTGGCCTCAGGAAAGGCCAGTCCCCATGCGAGTTGCTAGGGGACCTCTCGGGATTCCTCTCCCGTCCATGCCGGGGCCTCAGTCCTTGTGTGGAGTCGGGGCCGGAACCTGAGGATTCCTCTCCAGTGTTGCCATGGATCTTGGGGTGCTTCTGAGTCTCCCCAGGGGAGTCAGGCCTCGTCTCGAGTGGGGGCATGCACGTGCGCTTTCCTCCCGAGCTGCAGCAGTAGTGTCACGCTTCCTGTCACGTGGATCAAGGGATCTGTGGCTTTCCCTCTAGGCTGTCGCTCGAGGCTTTCCCACGAGGCTTTCCCACAGGGCTGTGCCACGTGCCACCTTGGTGTGAGTCGATCCTCGGCGTGAAAGACGAGCCGGTGAAGGGAAAAGAGGTTCCTCTGGAATGGACTGAGACATCTGGGGGACTCTTGCAATGGTGGCACGACCCTGGAGTTCCTCTCGCCGTTCCTGTTGAGAGGGCCTCCTCTTGAGATGCGACGGGAACGCCAGGAACTCTTTCCCGACGAAGCAGGGAAAGGATCCCTCATCTCGAGCTATGAGGCGGAAACGGGTCTCCTCTGGATGTGGGCGGGACCCTCGTGATTCCTCTCGAGTGGTGACGGGTAAGTCGGGGAACTTCTGGATTTGCACCAAGGGTGTGAAGGACCCTTTCGAAGTTCCAGAGGTGAGGTGTGATCAGCCTCGAGACGCCTCAGCGGAAATGGGCCTCATCTCGCCTGGAGGGGAGAACCTCCTGGATATTCTCTAGTTGCGTCAGGTCTTCTCGAGTTACGACGGGGACCTCAGGGACCTGCTCTGGTGGCCTCAGGAAAGGCAAGTCCCCATGCGAGTTGCTAGGGGACCTCTCGGGATTCCTGTCCCGTCCATGCCAGGGCCTCAGTCCTTGTGTGGAGTCGGGGCCGGAACCTGAGGATTCCTCTCCAGTGTTGCCATGGATCTTGGGGTGCTTCTGAGTCTCCCCAGGGGAGTCAGGCCTCGTCTCGAGTGGGGGCATGCACGTGCGCTTTCCTCCCGAGCTGCAGCAGTAGTGTCACGCTTCCTGTCACGTGGATCAAGGGATCTGTGGCTTTCCCTCGAGGCTGTCCCTCGAGGCTTTCCCACGAGGCTTTCCCACAGGGCTGTGCCACGTGCCACCTTGGTGTGAGTCGATCCTCGGCGTGAAAGACGAGCCGGTGAAGGGAAAAGAGGTTCCTCTGGAATGGACTGAGACATCTGGGGGACTCTTGGAATGGTGGCACGACCCTGGAGTTCCTCTCGCCGTTCGTGTTGAGAGGGCCTCCTCTTGAGATGCGACGGGAACGCCGGGAACTCTTTCCCGACGAAGCAGGGAAAGGATCCCTCATCTCGAGCTACGAGGCGGAAACGGGGCTCCTCTGGATGTGGGCGGGACCCTCGTGATTCCTCTCGAGTGGAGACGGCTAGGTCGGGGAACTTCTGGATTTGCACCAAGGGTGTGAAGGACCCTTTCGAAGTTCCAGAGGTGAGGTGTGATCAGCCTCGAGACGCCTCAGCGGAAATGGGCCTCATCTCGCCTTTAGGGGAGAACCTCCTGGATTTTTTCGAGTTGCGGCAGGTCTTCTCGAGTTATGACGGGGACCTCAGGGACCCGCTCTGGTGGCCTCAGGAAAGGCCAGTCCGCATGCGAGTTGCTAGAGGACCTCTCGGGATTCCTCTCCCGTCCATGCCGGGGCCTCAGTCCTTGTGTGGAGTCGGGGCCGGAACCTGAGGATTCCTCTCCAGTGTTGCCATGGATCTTGGGGTGCTTCTGAGTCTCCCCAGGGGAGTCAGGCCTCGTCTCGAGTGGGGGCATGCACGTGCGCTTTCCTCCCGAGCTGCAGCAGTAGTGTCACGCTTCCTGTCACTTGGATCAAGGGATCTGTGGCTTTCCCTCGAGGCTGTCCCTCGAGGCTTTCCCACGAGGCTTTCCCACAGGGCTGTGCCACGTGCCACCTTGGTGTGAGTCGATCCTCGGCGTGAAAGACGAGCCGGTGAAGGGAAAAGAGGTTCCTCTGGAATGGACTGAGACATCTGGGGGACTCTTGGAATGGTGGCACGACCCTGGAGTTCCTCTCGCCGTTCCTGTTGAGAGGGCCTCCTCTTGAGATGCGACGGGAACGCCGGGAACTCTTTCCCGACGAAGCAGGGAAAGGATCCCTCATCTCGAGCGACGAGGCGGAAACGGGGCTCCTCTGGATGTGGGCGGGACCCTCGTGATTCCTCTCGAGTGGAGACGGCTAGGTCGGGGAACTTCTGGATTTGCACCAAGGGTGTGAAGGACCCTTTCGAAGTTCCAGAGGGGAGGTGTGATCAGCCTCGAGACGCCTCAGCGGAAATGGGCCTCATCTCGCCTGGAGGGGAGAACCTCCTAGATTTTCTCCAGTTGCGGCAGGTCTTCTCGAGTTACGACGGGGACCTCAGGGACCCGCTCTGGTGGCCTCAGGAAAGGCCAGTCCCCATGCGAGTTGCTAGGGGACCTCTCGGGATTCCTCTCCCGTCCATGCCGGGGCCTCAGTCCTTGTGTGGAGTCGGGGCCGGAACCTGAGGATTCCTCTCCAGTGTTGCCATGGATCTTGGGGTGCTTCTGAGTCTCCCCAGGGGAGTCAGGCCTCGTCTCGAGTGGGGGCATGCACCTGCGCTTTCCTCCCGAGCTGCAGCAGTAGTGTCACGCTTCCTGTCACGTGGATCAAGGGATCTGTGGCTTTCCCTCGAGGCTGTCCCTCGAGGCTTTCCCACGAGGCTTTCCCACAGGGCTGTGCCACGTGCCACCTTGGTGTGAGTCGATCCTCGGCGTGAAAGACGAGCCGGTGAAGGGAAAAGAGGTTCCTCTGGAATGGACTGAGACATCTGGGGGACTCTTGGAATGGTGGCACGACCCTGGAGTTCCTCTCGCCGTTCCTGTTGAGAGGGCCTCCTCTTGAGATGCGACGGGAACGCCGGGAACTCTTTCCCGACGAAGCAGGGAAAGGATCCCTCATCTCGAGCTACGAGGCGGAAACGGGGCTCCTCTGGATGTGGGCGGGACCCTCGTGATTCCTCTCGAGTGGAGACGGCTAGGTCGGGGAACTTCTGGATTTGCACCAAGGGTGTGAAGGACCCTTTCGAAGTTCCAGAGGTGAGGTGTGATCAGCCTCGAGACGCCTCAGCGGAAATGGGCCTCATCTCGCCTGGAGGGGAGAACCTCCTGGATTTTCTCGAGTTGCGGCAGGTTTTCTCGAGTTACGACGTGGCCCACAGGGACCCGCTCTGGTGGCCTCAGGAAAGACCAGTACCCATGCGAGTTGCTAGGGGACCTCTCGGGATTCCTCTCCCGTCCATGCCGGGGCCTCAGTCCTTGTGTGGAGTTGGGGCCGGAACCTGAGGATTCCTCTCCAGTGTTGCCATGGATCTTGGGGTGCTTCTGGGTCTCCCCTCGGGAGTCAGGCCTCGTCTCGTGTGGGGGCATGCACGTGCGCTTTCCTCCCGAGCTGCAGCAGTAGTGTCACGCTTCCTGTCACGTGGATCAAGGGATCTGTGGCTTTCCTTCGAGGCTGTCCCTCGAGGCTTTCCCACGAGGCTTTCCCACAGGGCTGTGCCACGTGCCACCTTGGTGTGAGTCGATCCTCGGCGTGAAAGACGAGCCGGTGAAGGGAAAAGAGGTTCCTCTGGAATGGACTGAGACATCTGGGGGACTCTTGGAATGGTGGCACGACCCTGGAGTTCCTCTCGCCGTTCCTGTTGAGAGGGCCTCCTCTTGAGATGCGACGGGAACGCCAGGAACTCTTTCCCGACGAAGCAGGGAAAGGATCCCTCATCTCGAGCTACGAGGCGGAAACGGGGCTCCTCTGGATGTGGGCGGGACCCTCGTGATTCCTCTCGAGTGGTGACGGGTAAGTCGGGGAACTTCTGGATCTGCACCAACGGTGTGAAGGACCCTTTCGAAGTTCCAGAGGTGAGGTGTGATCAGCCTCGTGACGCCTCAGCGGAAATGGGCCTCATCTCGCCTGGAGGGGAGAACCTCCTGGATTTTCTCGAGTTGCGGCAGGTCTTCTCGTGTTACGACGGGGACCTCAGGGACCCGCTCTGGTGGCCTCAGGAAAGGCCAGTCCCCATGCGAGTTGCTAGGGGACCTCTCGGGATTCCTCTCCCGTCCATGCCGGGGCCTCAGTCCTTGTGTGGAGTCGGGGCCGGAACCTGAGGATTCCTCTCCAGTGTTGCCATGGATCTTGGGGTGCTTCTGAGTCTCCCCAGGGGAGTCAGGCCTCGTCTCGAGTGGGGGCATGCACGTGCGCTTTCCTCCCGAGCTGCAGCAGTAGTGTCACGCTTCCTGTCACGTGGATCAAGGGATCTGTGGCTTTCCCTCGAGGCTGTCCCTCGAGGCTTTCCCACGAGGCTTTCCCACAGGGCTGTGCCACGTGCCACCTTGGTGTGAGTCGATCCTCGGCGTGAAAGACGAGCCGGTGAAGGGAAAAGAGGTTCCTCTGGAATGGACTGAGACATCTGGGGGACTCTTGGAATGGTGGCACGACCCTGGAGTTCCTCTCGCCGTTCCTGTTGTGAGGGCCTCCTCTTGAGATGCGACGGGAACGCCAGGAACTCTTTCCCGACGAAGCAGGGAAAGGATCCCTCATCTCGAGCTACGAGGCGGAAACGGGGCTCCTCTGGATGTGGGCGGGACCCTCGTGATTCCTCTCGAGTGGTGACGGGTAAGTCGGGGAACTTCTGGATCTGCACCAACGGTGTGAAGGACCCTTTCGAAGTTCCAGAGGTGAGGTGTGATCAGCCTCGTGACGCCTCAGCGGAAATGGGCCTCATCTCGCCTGGAGGGGAGAACCTCCTGGATTTTCTCGAGTTGCGGCAGGTCTTCTCGTGTTACGACGGGGACCTCAGGGACCCGCTCTGGTGGCCTCAGGAAAGGCCAGTCCCCATGCGAGTTGCTAGGGGACCTCTCGGGATTCCTCTCCCGTCCATGCCGGGGCCTCAGTCCTTGTGTGGAGTCGGGGCCGGAACCTGAGGATTCCTCTCCAGTGTTGCCATGGATCTTGGGGTGCTTCTGAGTCTCCCCAGGGGAGTCAGGCCCCGTCTCGAGTGGGGGCATGCACGTGCGCTTTCCTCCCGAGCTGCAGCAGTAGTGTCACGCTTCCTGTCACGTGGATCAAGGGATCTGTGGCTTTCCCTCGAGGCTGTCCCTCGAGGCTTTCCCACGAGGCTTTCCCACAGGGCTGTGCCACGTGCCACCTTGGTGTGAGTCGATCCTCGGCGTGAAAGACGAGCCGGTGAAGGGAAAAGAGGTTCCTCTGGAATGGACTGAGACATCTGGGGGACTCTTGGAATGGTGGCACGACCCTGGAGTTCCTCTCGCCGTTCCTGTTGAGAGGGCCTCCTCTTGAGATGCGACGGGAACGCCGGGAACTCTTTCCCGACGAAGCAGGGAAAGGATCCCTCATCTCGAGCTACGAGGCGGAAACGGGGCTCCTCTGGATGTGGGCGGGACCCTCGTGATTCCTCTCGAGTGGAGACGGCTAGGTCGGGAACTTCTGGATTTGCACCAAGGGTGTGAAGGACCCTTTCGAAGTTCCAGAGGTGAGGTGTGATCAGCCTCGAGACGCCTCAGCGGAAATGGGCCTCATCTCGCCTGGAGGGGAGAACCTCCTGGATTTCCTCGAGTTGCGGCAGGTCTTCTCGAGTTACGACGGGGACCTCAGGGACCCGCTCTGTTGGCCTCAGGAAAGGCCAGTCCCCATGCGAGTTGCTAGGGGACCTCTCGGGATTCCTCTCCCGTCCATGCCGGGGCCTCAGTCCTTGTGTGGAGTCGGGGCCGGAACCTGAGGATTCCTCTCCAGTGTTTCCATGGATCTTGGGGTGCTTCTGAGTCTCCCCAGGGGAGTCAGGACTCGTCTCGAGTGGGGGCATGCACGTGCGCTTTCCTCCCGAGCTGCAGCAGTAGTGTCACGCTTCCTGTCACGTGGATCAAGGGATCTGTGGCTTTCCCTCGAGGCTGTCCCTCGAGGCTTTCCCACGAGGCTTTCCCACAGGGCTGTGCCACGTGCCACCTTGGTGTGAGTCGATCCTCGGCGTGAAAGACGAGCCGGTGAAGGGAAAAGAGGTTCCTCTGGAATGGACTGAGACATCTGGGGGACTCTTGGAATGGTGGCACGACCCTGGAGTTCCTCTCGCCGTTCCTGTTGAGAGGGCCTCCTCTTGAGATGCGATGGGAACGCCGGGAACTCTTTCCCGACGAAGCAGGGAAAGGATCCCTCATCTCGAGCTACGAGGCGGAAACGGGGCTCCTCTGGATGTGGGCGGGACCCTCGTGATTCCTCTCGAGTGGAGACGGCTAGGTCGGGAACTTCTGGATTTGCACCAAGGGTGTGAAGGACCCTTTCGAAGTTCCAGAGGTGAGGTGTGATCAGCCTCGAGACGCCTCAGCGGAAATGGGCCTCATCTCGCCTGGAGGGGAGAACCTCCTGGATTTTCTTGAGTTGCGGCAGGTCTTCTCGAGTTACGACGGGGACCTCAGGGACCCGCTCTGGTGGCCTCAGGAAAGGCCAGTCCCCATGCGAGTTGCTAGGGGACCTCTCGGGATTCCTCTCCCGTCAATGCCGGGGCCTCAGTCCTTGTGTGGAGTCGGGGCCGGAACCTGAGGATTCCTCTCCAGTGTTGCCATGGATCTTGGGGTGCTTCTGAGTCTCCCCAGGGGAGTCAGGCCTCGTCTCGAGTGGGGGCATGCACGTGCGCTTTCCTCCCGAGCTGCAGCAGTAGTGTCACGCTTCCTGTCACGTGGATCAAGGGATCTGTGGCTTTCCCTCGAGGCTGTCCCTCGAGGCTTTCCCACGAGGCTTTCCCACAGGGCTGTGCCACGTGCCACCTTGGTGTGAGTCGATCCTCGGCGTGAAAGACGAGCCGGTGAAGGGAAAAGAGGTTCCTCTGGAATGGACTGAGACATCTGGGGGACTCTTGGAATGGTGGCACGACCCTGGAGTTCCTCTCGCCGTACCTGTTGAGAGGGCCTCCTCTTGAGATGCGACGGGAACGCCGGGAACTCTTTCCCGACGAAGCAGGGAAAGGATCCCTCATCTCGAGCTACGAGGCGGAAACGGGGCTCCTCTGGATGTGGGCGGGACCCTCGTGATTCCTCTCGAGTGGAGACGGCTAGGTCGGGGAACTTCTGGATTTGCACCAAGGGTGTGAAGGACCCTTTCGAAGTTCCAGAGGTGAGGTGTGATCAGCCTCGAGACGCCTCAGCGCAAATGGGCCTCATCTCGCCTGGAGGGGAGAACCGCCTGGATTTTCTCCAGTTGCGGCAGGTCTTCTCGAGTTACGACGGGGACCTCAGGGACCCGCTCTGGTGGCCTCAGGAAAGGCCAGTCCCCATGCGAGTTGCTAGGGGACCTCTCGGGATTCCTCTCCCGTCCATGCCGGGGCCTCAGTCCTTGTGTGGAGTTGGGGCCGGAACCTGAGGATTCCTCTCCAGTGTTGCCATGGATCTTGGGGTGCTTCTGGGTCTCCCCTCGGGAGTCAGGCCTCGTCTCGTGTGGGGGCATGCACGTGCGCTTTCCTCCCGAGCTGCAGCAGTAGTGTCACGCTTCCTGTCACGTGGATCAAGGGATCTGTGGCTTTCCCTCGAGGCTGTCCCTCGAGGCTTTCCCACGAGGCTTTCCCACAGGGCTGTGCCACGTGCCACCTTGGTGTGAGTCGATCCTCGGCGTGAAAGACGAGCCGGTGAAGGGAAAAGAGGTTCCTCTGGAATGGACTGAGACATCTGGGGGACTCTTGGAATGGTGGCACGACCCTGGAGTTCCTCTCGCCGTTCCTGTTGAGAGGGCCTCCTCTTGAGATGCGACGGGAACGCCAGGAACTCTTTCCCGACGAAGCAGGGAAAGGATCCCTCATCTCGAGCTACGAGGCGGAAACGGGGCTCCTCTGGATGTGGGCGGGACCCTCGTGATTCCTCTCGAGTGGTGACGGGTAAGTCGGGGAACTTCTGGATCTGCACCAACGGTGTGAAGGACCCTTTCGAAGTTCCAGAGGTGAGGTGTGATCAGCCTCGTGACGCCTCAGCGGAAATGGGCCTCATCTCGCCTGGAGGGGAGAACCTCCTGGATTTTCTCGAGTTGCGGCAGGTCTTCTCGTGTTACGACGGGGACCTCAGGGACCCGCTCTGGTGGCCTCAGGAAAGGCCAGTCCCCATGCGAGTTGCTAGGGGACCTCTCGGGATTCCTCTCCCGTCCATGCCGGGGCCTCAGTCCTTGTGTGGAGTCGGGGCCGGAACCTGAGGATTCCTCTCCAGTGTTGCCATGGATCTTGGGGTGCTTCTGAGTCTCCCCAGGGGAGTCAGGCCTCGTCTCGAGTGGGGGCATGCACGTGCGCTTTCCTCCCGAGCTGCAGCAGTAGTGTCACGCTTCCTGTCACGTGGATCAAGGGATCTGTGGCTTTCCCTCGAGGCTGTCCCTCGAGGCTTTCCCACGAGGCTTTCCCACAGGGCTGTGCCACGTGCCACCTTGGTGTGAGTCGATCCTCGGCGTGAAAGACGAGCCGGTGAAGGGAAAAGAGGTTCCTCTGGAATGGACTGAGACATCTGGGGGACTCTTGGAATGGTGGCACGACCCTGGAGTTCCTCTCGCCGTTCCTGTTGAGAGGGCCTCCTCTTGAGATGCGACGGGAACGCCGGGAACTCTTTCCCGACGAAGCAGGGAAAGGATCCCTCATCTCGAGCTACGAGGCGGAAACGGGGCTCCTCTGGATGTGGGCGGGACCCTCGTGATTCCTCTCGAGTGGAGACGGCTAGGTCGGGAACTTCTGGATTTGCACCAAGGGTGTGAAGGACCCTTTCGAAGTTCCAGAGGTGAGGTGTGATCAGCCTCGAGACGCCTCAGCGGAAATGGGCCTCATCTCGCCTGGAGGGGAGAACCTCCTGGATTTCCTCGAGTTGCGGCAGGTCTTCTCGAGTTACGACGGGGACCTCAGGGACCCGCTCTGTTGGCCTCAGGAAAGGCCAGTCCCCATGCGAGTTGCTAGGGGACCTCTCGGGATTCCTCTCCCGTCCATGCCGGGGCCTCAGTCCTTGTGTGGAGTCGGGGCCGGAACCTGAGGATTCCTCTCCAGTGTTGCCATGGATCTTGGGGTGCTTCTGAGTCTCCCCAGGGGAGTCAGGACTCGTCTCGAGTGGGGGCATGCACGTGCGCTTTCCTCCCGAGCTGCAGCAGTAGTGTCACGCTTCCTGTCACGTGGATCAAGGGATCTGTGGCTTTCCCTCGAGGCTGTCCCTCGAGGCTTTCCCACGAGGCTTTCCCACAGGGCTGTGCCACGTGCCACCTTGGTGTGAGTCGATCCTCGGCGTGAAAGACGAGCCGGTGAAGGGAAAAGAGGTTCCTCTGGAATGGACTGAGACATCTGGGGGACTCTTGGAATGGTGGCACGACCCTGGAGTTCCTCTCGCCGTTCCTGTTGAGAGGGCCTCCTCTTGAGATGCGATGGGAACGCCGGGAACTCTTTCCCGACGAAGCAGGGAAAGGATCCCTCATCTCGAGCTACGAGGCGGAAACGGGGCTCCTCTGGATGTGGGCGGGACCCTCGTGATTCCTCTCGAGTGGAGACGGCTAGGTCGGGAACTTCTGGATATGCACCAAGGGTGTGAAGGACCCTTTCGAAGTTCCAGAGGTGAGGTGTGATCAGCCTCGAGACGCCTCAGCGGAAATGGGCCTCATCTCGCCTGGAGGGGAGAACCTCCTGGATTTTCTCGAGTTGCGGCAGGTCTTCTCGAGTTACGACGGGGACCTCAGGGACCCGCTCTGGTGGCCTCAGGAAAGGCCAGTCCCCATGCGAGTTGCTAGGGGACCTCTCGGGATTCCTCTCCCGTCAATGCCGGGGCCTCAGTCCTTGTGTGGAGTCGGGGCCGGAACCTGAGGATTCCTCTCCAGTGTTGCCATGGATCTTGGGGTGCTTCTGAGTCTCCCCAGGGGAGTCAGGCCTCGTCTCGAGTGGGGGCATGCACGTGCGCTTTCCTCCCGAGCTGCAGCAGTAGTGTCACGCTTCCTGTCACGTGGATCAAGGGATCTGTGGCTTTCCCTCGAGGCTGTCCCTCGAGGCTTTCCCACGAGGCTTTCCCACAGGGCTGTGCCACGTGCCACCTTGGTGGGAGTCGATCCTCGGCGTGAAAGACGAGCCGGTGAAGGGAAAAGAGGTTCCTCTGGAATGGACTGAGACATCTGGGGGACTCTTGGAATGGTGGCACGACCCTGGAGTTCCTCTCGCCGTACCTGTTGAGAGGGCCTCCTCTTGAGATGCGACGGGAACGCCGGGAACTCTTTCCCGACGAAGCAGGGAAAGGATCCCTCATCTCGAGCTACGAGGCGGAAACGGGGCTCCTCTGGATGTGGGCGGGACCCTCGTGATTCCTCTCGAGTGGAGACGGCTAGGTCGGGGAACTTCTGGATTTGCACCAAGGGTGTGAAGGACCCTTTCGAAGTTCCAGAGGTGAGGTGTGATCAGCCTCGAGACGCCTCAGCGCAAATGGGCCTCATCTCGCCTGGAGGGGAGAACCGCCTGGATTTTCTCCAGTTGCGGCAGGTCTTCTCGAGTTACGACGGGGACCTCAGGGACCCGCTCTGGTGGCCTCAGGAAAGGCCAGTCCCCATGCGAGTTGCTAGGGGACCTCTCGGGATTCCTCTCCCGTCCATGCCGGGGCCTCAGTCCTTGTGTGGAGTCGGGGCCGGAACCTGAGGATTCCTCTCCAGTGTTGCCATGGATCTTGGGGTGCTTCTGAGTCTCCCCAGGGGAGTCAGGCCTCGTCTCGAGTGGGGGCATGCACGTGCGCTTTCCTCCCGAGCTGCAGCAGTAGTGTCACGCTTCCTGTCACGTGGATCAAGGGATCTGTGGCTTTCCCTCGAGGCTGTCCCTCGAGGCTTTCCCACGAGGCTTTCCCACAGGGCTGTGCCACGTGCGACCTTGGTGTGAGTCGATCCTCGGCGTGAAAGACGAGCCGGTGAAGGGAAAAGAGGTTCCTCTGGAATGGACTGAGACATCTGGGGGACTCTTGGAATGGTGGCACGACCCTGGAGTTCCTCTCGCCGTTCCTGTTGAGAGGGCCTCCTCTTGAGATGCGACGGGAACGCCGGGAAATCTTTCCCGACGAAGCAGGGAAAGGATCCCTCATCTCGAGCTACGAGGCGGAAACGGGGCTCCTCTGGATGTGGGCGGGACACTCGTGATTCCTCTCGAGTGGAGACGGCTAGGTCGGGGAACTTCTGGATTTGCACCAAGGGTGTGAAGGACCCTTTCGAAGTTCCAGAGGTGAGGTGTGATCAGCCTCGAGACGCCTCAGCGGAAATGGGCCTCATCTCGCCTGGAGGGGAGAACCTCCTGGATTTTCTCGAGTTGCGGCAGGTTTTCTCGAGTTACGACGGGGCCCACAGGGACCCGCTCTGGTGGCCTCAGGAAAGACCAGTACCCATGCGAGTTGCTAGGGGACCTCTCGGGATTCCTCTCCCGTCCATGCCGGGGCCTCAGTCCTTGTGTGGAGTTGGGGCCGGAACCTGAGGATTCCTCTCCAGTGTTGCCATGGATCTTGGGGTGCTTCTGAGTCTCCCCTGGGGAGTCAGGCCTCGTCTCGAGTGGGGGCATGCACGTGCGCTTTCCTCCCGAGCTGCAGCAGTAGTGTCACGCTTCCTGTCACGTGGATCAAGGGATCTGTGGCTTTCCCTCGAGGCTGTCCCTCGAGGCTTTCCCACGAGGCTTTCCCACAGGGCTGTGCCACGTGCCACCTTGGTGTGAGTCGATCCTCGGCGTGAAAGACGAGCCGGTGAAGGGAAAAGAGGTTCCTCTGGAATGGACTGAGACATCTGGGGGACTCTTGGAATGGTGGCACGACCCTGGAGTTTCTCTCGCCGTTCCTGTTGAGAGGGCCTCCTCTTGAGATGCGACAGGAATGCCAGGAAATCTTTCCCGATGAAGCAGGGAAAGGATCCCTCATCTCGAGCTACGAGGCGGAAACGGGGCTCCTCTGGATGTGGGCGGGACCCTCGTGATTCCTCTCGAGTGGTGACGGGTAAGTCGGGGAACTTCTGGATTTGCACCAAGGGTGTGAAGGACCCTTTCGAAGTTCCAGAGGTGAGGTGTGATCAGCCTCGAGACGCCTCAGCGGAAATGGGCCTCTTCTCGCCTGGAGGGGAGAACCGCCTGGATTTTCTCGAGTTGCGTCAGGTCTTCTCGAGTTACGACGGGGACCTCAGGGACCCGCTCTGCTGGCCTCAGGAAAGGCCAATCCCCATGCGAGTTGCTAGGGGACCTCTCGGGATTCCTCTCCCGTCCATGCCGGGGCCTCAGTCCTTGTGTGGAGTCGGGGCCGGAACCTGAGGATTCCTCTCCAGTGTTGCCATGGATCTTGGGGTGCTTCTGAGTCTCCCCAGGGGAGTCAGGCCTCGTCTCGAGTGGGGGCATGCACGTGCGCTTTCCTCCCGAGCTGCAGCAGTAGTGTCACGCTTCCTGTCACGTGGATCAAGGGATCTGTGGCTTTCCCTCGAGGCTGTCCCTCAAGGCTTTCCCACGAGGCTTTCCCACAGGGCTGTGCCACGTGCCACCTTGGTGTGAGTCGATCCTCGGCGTGAAAGACGAGCCGGTGAAGGGAAAAGAGGTTCCTCTGGAATGGACTGAGACATCTGGGGGACTCTTGGAATGGTGACACGACCCTGGAGTTCCTCTCGCCGTTCCTGTTGAGAGGGCCTCTTCTTGAGATGCGACGGGAACGCCGGGAACTCTTTCCCGACGAAGCAGGGAAAGGATCCCTCATCTCGAGCTACGAGGCGGAAACGGGGCTCCTCTGGATGTGGGCGGGACCCTCGTGATTCCTCTCGAGTGGAGACGGCTAGGTCGGGGAACTTCTGGATTTGCACCAAGGGTGTGAAGGACCCTTTCGAAGTTCCAGAGGTGGGTGTGATCAGCCTCGAGACGCCTCAGCGGAAATGTGCCTCATCTCGCCTGGAGGGGAGAACCGCCTGGATTTTCTCCAGTTGCGGCAGGTCTTCTCGAGTTACGACGGGGACCTCAGGGACCCGCTCTGGTGGCCTCAGGAAAGGCCAATCCCCATGCGAGTTGCTAGGGGACCTCTCGGGATTCCTCTCCCGTCCATGCCGGGGCCTCATTCCTTGTGTGGAGTCGGGTTCGGAACCTGAGGATTCCTCTCCAGTGTTGCCATGGATCTTGGGGTGCTTCTGAGTCTCCCCAGGGGAGTCAGGCCTCGTCTCGAGTGGGGGCATGCACGTGCGCTTTCCTCCCGAGCTGCAGCAGTAGTGTCACGCTTCCTGTCACGTGGATCAAGGGATCTGTGGCTTTCCCTCGAGGCTGTCCCTCGAGGCTTTCCCACGAGGCTTTCCCACATGACTGTGCCACGTGCCACCTTGGTGTGAGTCGATCCTCGGCGTGAAAGACGAGCCGGTGAAGGGAAAAGAGGTTCCTCTGGAATGGACTGAGACATCTGGGGGACTCTTGGAATGGTGGCACGACCCTGGAGTTCCTCTCGCCATTCCTGTTGAGAGGGCCTCTTGAGATGCGACGGGAACGCCGGGAACTCTTTCCCGACGAAGCAGGGAAAGGATCCCTCATCTCGAGCTACGAGGCGGAAACGGGGCTCCTCTGGATGTGGGCGGGACCCTCGTGATTCCTCTGGAGTGGAGACGGCTAGGTCGGGGAACTTCTGGATTTGTACCAAGGGTGTGAAGGACCCTTTCGAAGTTCCAGAGGTGAGGTTTGATCAGCCTCGAGACACCTCAGCGCAAATGGGCCTCATCTCGCCTGGAGGGGAGAACCTCCTGGATTTTCTCGAGTTGCGGCAGGTCTTCTCGAGTTACGACGGGGACCTCAGGGACCCGCTCTGGTGGCCTCAGGAAAGGCCAGTCCCCATGCGAGTTGCTAGGGGACCTCTCGGGATTCCTCTCCCGTCCATGCCGGGGCCTCAGTCCTTGTGTGGAGTCGGGGCCGGAACCTGAGGATTCCTCTCCAGTGTTGCCATGGATCTTGGGGTGCTTCTGAGTCTCCCCAGGGGAGTCAGGCCTCGTCTCGAGTGGGGGCATGCACGTGCGCTTTCCTCCCGAGCTGCAGCAGTAGTGTCACGCTTCCTGTCACGTGGATCAAGGGATCTGTGGCTTTCCCTCGAGGCTGTCCCTCGAGGCTTTCCCACGAGGCTTTCCCACAGGGCTGTGCCACGTGCCACCTTGGTGTGAGTCGATCCTCGGCGTGAAAGACGAGCCGGTGAAGGGAAAAGAGGTTCCTCTGGAATGGACTGAGACATCTGGGGGACTCTTGGAATGGTGGCACGACCCTGGAGTTCCTCTCGCCGTTCCTGTTGAGAGGGCCTCCTCTTGAGATGCGACGGGAACGCCGGGAACTCTTTCCCGACGAAGCAGGGAAAGGATCCCTCATCTCGAGCTACGAGGCGGAAACGGGGCTCCTCTGGATGTGGGCGGGACCCTCGTGATTCCTCTCGAGTGGAGACGGCTAGGTCGGGGAACTTCTGGATTTGCACCAAGGGTGTGAAGGACCCTTTCGAAGTTCCAGAGGTGAGGTGTGATCAGCCTCGAGACGCCTCAGCGGAAATGGGCCTCATTCGCCTGGAGGGGAGAACCTCCTGGATTTTCTCGAGTTGCGTCAGGTCTTCTCGAGTTACGACGGGGACCTCAGGGACCCGCTCTGGTGGCCTCAGGAAAGGCCAGTCCCCATGCGAGTTGCTAGGGGACCTCTCGGGATTCCTCTCCCGTCCATGCCGGGGCCTCAGTCCTTGTGTGGAGTCGGGGCCGGAACCTGAGGATTCCTCTCCAGTGTTGCCATGGATCTTGGGGTGCTTCTGAGTCTCCCCAGGGGAGTCAGGCCTCGTCTCGAGTGGGGGCATGCACGTGCGCTTTCCTCCCGAGCTGCAGCAGTAGTGTCACGCTTCCTGTCACGTGGATCAAGGGATCTGTGGCTTTCCCTCGAGGCTGTCCCTCGAGGCTTTCCCACGAGGCTTTCCCACAGGGCTGTGCCACGTGCCACCTTGGTGTGAGTCGATCCTCGGCGTGAAAGACGAGCCGGTGAAGGGAAAAGAGGTTCCTCTGGAATGGACTGAGACATCTGGGGGACTCTTGGAATGGTGGCACGACCCTGGAGTTCCTCTCGCCGTTCCTGTTGAGAGGGCCTCCTCTTGAGATGCGACGGGAACGCCGGGAACTCTTTCCCGACGAAGCAGGGAAAGGATCCCTCATCTCGAGCTACGAGGCGGAAACGGGGCTCCTCTGGATGTGGGCGGGACCCTCGTGATTCCTCTCGAGTGGAGACGGCTAGGTCGGGGAACTTCTGGATTTGCACCAAGGGTGTGAAGGACCCTTTCGAAGTTCCAGAGGTGAGGTGTGATCAGCCTCGAGACGCCTCAGCGGAAATGGGCCTCATCTCGCCTGGAGGGGAGAACCTCCTGGATTTTCTCGAGTTGCGTCAGGTCTTCTCGAGTTACGACGGGGACCTCAGGGACCCGCTCTGGTGGCCTCAGGAAAGGCCAGTCCCCATGCGAGTTGCTAGGGGACCTCTCGGGATTCCTCTCCCGTCCATGCCGGGGCCTCAGTCCTTGTGTGGAGTCGGGGCCGGAACCTGAGGATTCCTCTCCAGTGTTGCCATGGATCTTGGGGTGCTTCTGAGTCTCCCCAGGGGAGTCAGGCCTCGTCTCGAGTGGGGGCATGCACGTGCGCTTTCCTCCCGAGCTGCAGCAGTAGTGTCACGCTTCCTGTCACGTGGATCAAGGGATCTGTGGCTTTCCCTCGAGGCTGTCCCTCGAGGCTTTCCCACGAGGCTTTCCCACAGGGCTGTGCCACGTGCCACCTTGGTGTGAGTCGATCCTCGGCGTGAAAGACGAGCCGGTGAAGGGAAAAGAGGTTCCTCTGGAATGGACTGAGACATCTGGGGGACTCTTGGAATGGTGGCACGACCCTGGAGTTCCTCTCGCCGTTCCTGTTGAGAGGGCCTCCTCTTGAGATGCGACGGGAACGCCGGGAACTCTTTCCCGACGAAGCAGGGAAAGGATCCCTCATCTCGAGCTACGAGGCGGAAACGGGGCTCCTCTGGATGTGGGCGGGACCCTCGTGATTCCTCTCGAGTGGAGACGGCTAGGTCGTGGAACTTCTGGATTTGCACCAAGGGTGTGAAGGACCCTTTCGAAGTTCCAGAGGTGAGGTGTGATCAGCCTCGAGACGCCTCAGCGCAAATGGGCCTCATCTCGCCTGGAGGGGAGAACCTCCTGGATTTTCTCGAGTTGCGGCAGGTCTTCTCGAGTTACGACGGGGACCTCAGGGACCCGCTCTGGTGGCCTCAGGAAAGGCCAGTCCCCATGCGAGTTGCTAGGGGACCTCTCGGGATTCCTCTCCCGTCCATGCCGGGGCCTCAGTCCTTGTGTGGAGTCGGGGCCGGAACCTGAGGATTCCTCTCCAGTGTTGCCATGGATCTTGGGGTGCTTCTGAGTCTCCCCAGGGGAGTCAGGCCTCGTCTCGAGTGGGGGCATGCACGTGCGCTTTCCTCCCGAGCTGCAGCAGTAGTGTCACGCTTCCTGTCACGTGGATCAAGGGATCTGTGGCTTTCCCTCGAGGCTGTCCCTCGAGGCTTTCCCACGAGGCTTTCCCACAGGGCTGTGCCACGTGCCACCTTGGTGTGAGTCGATCCTCGGCGTGAAAGACGAGCCGGTGAAGGGAAAAGAGGTTCCTCTGGAATGGACTGAGACATCTGGGGGACTCTTGGAATGGTGGCACGACCCTGGAGTTCCTCTCGCCGTTCCTGTTGAGAGGGCCTCCTCTTGAGATGCGACGGGAACGCCGGGAACTCTTTCCCGACGAAGCAGGGAAAGGATCCCTCATCTCGAGCTACGAGGCGGAAACGGGGCTCCTCTGGATGTGGGCGGGACCCTCGTGATTCCTCTCGAGTGGAGACGGCTAGGTCGGGGAACTTCTGGATTTGCACCAAGGGTGTGAAGGACCCTTTCGAAGTTCCAGAGGTGAGGTGTGATCAGCCTCGAGACGCCTCAGCGCAAATGGGCCTCATCTCGCCTGGAGGGGAGAACCTCCTGGATTTTCTCGAGTTGCGTCAGGTCTTCTCGAGTTACGACGGGGACCTCAGGGACCCGCTCTGGTGGCCTCAGGAAAGGCCAGTCCCCATGCGAGTTGCTAGGGGACCTCTCGGGATTCCTCTCCCGTCCATGCCGGGGCCTCAGTCCTTGTGTGGAGTCGGGGCCGGAACCTGAGGATTCCTCTCCAGTGTTGCCATGGATCTTGGGGTGCTTCTGAGTCTCCCCAGGGGAGTCAGGCCTCGTCTCGAGTGGGGGCATGCACGTGCGCTTTCCTCCCGAGCTGCAGCATTAGTGTCACGCTTCCTGTCACGTGGATCAAGGGATCTGTGGCTTTCCCTCGAGGCTGTCCCTCGAGGCTTTCCCACGAGGCTTTCCCACAGGGCTGTGCCACGTGCCACCTTGGTGTGAGTCGATCCTCGGCGTGAAAGACGAGCCGGTGAAGGGAAAAGAGGTTCCTCTGGAATGGACTGAGACATCTGGGGGACTCTTGGAATGGTGGCACGACCCTGGAGTTCCTCTCGCCGTTCCTGTTGAGAGGGCCTCCTCTTGAGATGCGACGGGAACGCCGGGAACTCTTTCCCGACGAAGCAGGGAAAGGATCCCTCATCTCGAGCTACGAGGCGGAAACGGGGCTCCTCTGGATGTGGGCGGGACCCTCGTGATTCCTCTCGAGTGGAGACGGCTAGGTCGTGGAACTTCTGGATTTGCACCAAGGGTGTGAAGGACCCTTTCGAAGTTCCAGAGGTGAGGTGTGATCAGCCTCGAGACGCCTCAGCGCAAATGGGCCTCATCTCGCCTGGAGGGGAGAACCTCCTGGATTTCCTCGAGTTGCGGCAGGTCTTCTCGAGTTACGACGGGGACCTCAGGGACCCGCTCTGGTGGCCTCAGGAAAGGCCAGTCCCCATGCGAGTTGCTAGGGGACCTCTCGGGATTCCTCTCCCGTCCATGCCGGGGCCTCAGTCCTTGTGTGGAGTCGGGGCCGGAACCTGAGGATTCCTCTCCAGTGTTGCCATGGATCTTGGGGTGCTTCTGAGTCTCCCCAGGGGAGTCAGGCCTCGTCTCGAGTGGGGGCATGCACGTGCGCTTTCCTCCCGAGCTGCAGCATTAGTGTCACGCTTCCTGTCACGTGGATCAAGGGATCTGTGGCTTTCCCTCGAGGCTGTCCCTCGAGGCTTTCCCACGAGGCTTTCCCACAGGGCTGTGCCACGTGCCACCTTGGTGTGAGTCGATCCTCGGCGTGAAAGACGAGCCGGTGAAGGGAAAAGAGGTTCCTCTGGAATGGACTGAGACATCTGGGGGACTCTTGGAATGGTGGCACGACCCTGGAGTTCCTCTCGCCGTTCCTGTTGAGAGGGCCTCCTCTTGAGATGCGACGGGAACGCCGGGAAATCTTTCCTGACGAAGCAGGGAAAGGATCCCTCATCTCGAGCTACGAGGCGGAAACGGGGCTCCTCTGGATGTGGGCGGGACCCTCGTGATTCCTCTCGAGTGGAGACGGCTAGGTCGTGGAACTTCTGGATTTGTACCAAGGGTGTGAAGGACCCTTTCGAAGTTCCAGAGGTGAGGTGTGATCAGCCTCGAGACGCCTCAGCGCAAATGGGCCTCATCTCGCCTGGAGGGGAGAACCTCCTGGATTTTCTCGAGTTGCGGCAGGTCTTCTCGAGTTACGACGGGGACCTCAGGGACCCGCTCTGGTGGCCTCAGGAAAGGCCAGTCCCCATGCGAGTTGCTAGGGGACCTCTCGGGATTCCTCTCCCGTCCATGCCGGGGCCTCAGTCCTTGTGTGGAGTCGGGGCCGGAACCTGAGGATTCCTCTCCAGTGTTGCCATGGATCTTGGGGTGCTTCTGAGTCTCCCCAGGGGAGTCAGGCCTCGTCTCGAGTGGGGGCATGCACGTGCGCTTTCCTCCCGAGCTGCAGCAGTAGTGTCACGCTTCCTGTCACGTGGATCAAGGGATCTGTGGCTTTCCCTCGAGGCTGTCCCTCGAGGCTTTCCCACGAGGCTTTCCCACAGGGCTGTGCCACGTGCCACCTTGGTGTGAGTCGATCCTCGGCGTGAAAGACGAGCCGGTGAAGGGAAAAGAGGTTCCTCTGGAATGGACTGAGACATCTGGGGGACTCTTGGAATGGTGGCACGACCCTGGAGTTCCTCTCGCCGTTCCTGTTGAGAGGGCCTCCTCTTGAGATGCGACGGGAACGCCGGGAACTCTTTCCCGACGAAGCAGGGAAAGGATCCCTCATCTCGAGCTACGAGGCGGAAACGGGGCTCCTCTGGATGTGGGCGGGACCCTCGTGATTCCTCTCGAGTGGAGACGGCTAGGTCGGGGAACTTCTGGATTTGCACCAAGGGTGTGAAGGACCCTTTCGAAGTTCCAGAGGTGAGGTGTGATCAGCCTCGAGACGCCTCAGCGGAAATGGGCCTCATCTCGCCTGGAGGGGAGAACCGCCTGGATTTTCTCCAGTTGCGGCAGGTCTTCTCGAGTTACGACGGGGACCTCAGGGACCCGCTCTGGTGGCCTCAGGAAAGGCCAGTCCCCATGCGAGTTGCTAGGGGACCTCTCGGGATTCCTCTCCCGTCCATGCCGGGGCCTCAGTCCTTGTGTGGAGTCGGGGCCGGAACCTGAGGATTCCTCTCCAGTGTTGCCATGGATCTTGGGGTGCTTCTGAGTCTCCCCAGGGGAGTCAGGCCTCGGCTCGAGTGGGGGCATGCACGTGCGCTTTCCTCCCGAGCTGCAGCAGTAGTGTCACGCTTCCTGTCACGTGGATCAAGGGATCTGTGGCTTTCCCTCGAGGCTGTCCCTCGAGGCTTTCCCACGAGGCTTTCCCACAGGGCTGTGCCACGTGCCACCTTGGTGTGAGTCGATCCTCGGCGTGAAAGACGAGCCGGTGAAGGGAAAAGAGGTTCCTCTGGAATGGACTGAGACATCTGGGGGACTCTTGGAATGGTGGCACGACCCTGGAGTTCCTCTCGCCGTTCCTGTTGAGAGGGCCTCCTCTTGAGATGCGACGGAAACGCCGGGAACTCACTCCCGACGAAGCAGGGAAAGGATCCCTCATCTCGAGCTACGAGGCGGAAACGGGGCTCCTCTGGATGTGGGCGGGACCCTCGTGATTCCTCTCGAGTGGAGACGGCTAGGTCGGGGAACTTCTGGATTTGCACCAAGGGTGTGAAGGTCCCTTTCGAAGTTCCAGAGGTGAGGTGTGATCAGCCTAGAGACGCCTCAGCGGAAATGGGCCTCATCTCGCCTGGAGGGGAGAACCTCCTGGATTTTCTCGAGTTGCGGCAGGTTTTCTCGAGTTACGACGGGGCCCACAGGGACCCGCTCTGGTGGCCTCAGGAAAGACCAGTACCCATGCGAGTTGCTAGGGGACCTCTCGGGATTCCTCTCCCGTCCATGCCGGGGCCTCAGTCCTTGTGTGGAGTTGGGGCCGGAACCTGAGGATTCCTCTCCAGTGTTGCCATGGATCTTGGGGTGCTTCTGAGTCTCCCCAGGGGAGTCAGGCCTCGTCTCGAGTGGGGGCATGCACGTGCGCTTTCCTCCCGAGCTGCAGCAGTAGTGTCACGCTTCCTGTCACGTGGATCAAGGGATCTGTGGCTTTCCCTCGAGGCTGTCCCTCGAGGCTTTCCCACGAGGCTTTCCCACAGGGCTGTGCCACGTGCCACCTTGGTGTGAGTCGATCCTCGGCGTGAAAGACGAGCCGGTGAAGGGAAAAGAGGTTCCTCTGGAATGGACTGAGACATCTGGGGGACTCTTGGAATGGTGGCACGACCCTGGAGTTCCTCTCGCCGTTCCTGTTGAGAGGGCCTCCTCTTGAGATGCGACGGGAACGCCGGGAACTCTTTCCCGACGAAGCAGGGAAAGGATCCCTCATCTCGAGCGACGAGGCGGAAACGGGGCTCCTCTGGATGTGGGCGGGACCCTCGTGATTCCTCTCGAGTGGAGACGGCTAGGTCGGGGAACTTCTGGATTTGCACCAAGGGTGTGAAGGACCCTCTCGAAGTTCCAGAGGTGAGGTGTGATCAGCCTCGAGACGCCTCAGCGGAAATGGGCCTGATCTCGCCTGGAGGGGAGAACCTCCTGGATTTTCTCGAGTTGCGGCAGGTTTTCTCGAGTTACGACGGGGACCTCAGGGACCCGCTCTGGTGGCCTCAGGAAAGACCAGTACCCATGCGAGTTGCTAGGGGACCTCTCGGGATTCCTCTCCCGTCCATGCCGGGGCCTCAGTCCTTGTGTGGAGTTGGGGCCGGAACCTGAGAATTCCTCTCCAGTGTTGCCATGGATCTTGGGGTGCTTCTGAGTCTCCCCAGGGGAGTCAGGCCTCGTCTCGAGTGGGGGCATGCACGTGCGCTTTCCTCCCGAGCTGCAGCAGTAGTGTCACGCTTCCTGTCACGTGGATCAAGGGATCTGTGGCTTTCCCTCGAGGCTGTCCCTCGAGGCTTTCCCACGAGGCTTTCCCACAGGGCTGTGCCACGTGCCACCTTGGTGTGAGTCGATTCTCGGCGTGAAAGACGAGCCGGTGAAGGGAAAAGAGGTTCCTCTGGAATGGACTGAGACATCTGGGGGACTCTTGGAATGGTGGCAGGAACCTGGAGTTCCTCTCGCCGTTCCTGTTGAGAGGGCCTCCTCTTGAGATGCGACGGGAACGCCAGGAACTCTTTCCCGACGAAGCAGGGAAAGGATCCCTCATCTCGAGCTACGAGGCGGAAACGGGGCTCCTCTGGATGTGGGCGGGACCCTCGTGATTCCTCTCGAGTGGTGACGGGTAAGTCGGGGAACTTCTGGATTTGCACCAAGGGTGTGAAGGACCCTTTCGAAGTTCCAGAGGTGAGGTGTGATCAGCAGCCTCGAGACGCCTCAGCGGAAATGGGCCGCATCTCGCCTGAAGGAAAGAACCTCCTGGATTTTCTCAAGTTGCGGCAGGTCTTCTCGAGTTACGACGGCGACCTCAGGGAACCGCTCTGGTGGCCTCAGGAAAGGCCAGTCCCCATGCGAGTTGCTAGGGGACCTCTCGGGATTCCTCTCCCGTCCATGCCGGGGTCTAAGACCTTGTGTGGAGTCACGGCCGGAACCTGAGAATTCCTCTGCAGTGTTGCCATGGAGCTTGGGGTGCTTCTAAGTCTCCTCAGGGGAGTCAGGCCTCGTCTCGAGTCGGGGCATGCACGTGCGCTTTCCTCCCGAGCTGCAGCATTAGTGTCACGCTTCCTGTCACGTGGATCAAGGGATCTGCGGCTTTCCCTCGAGGCTGTCCCTCTAAGCTTTCCCACGAGGCTTTCCCACAGTGCTGTGCCACGTGCCACCTTGCCTGAGTCGATCCTCGGCATGAAAGACGAGCCGGTGAAGGAAAAAGAATTTCCTCTGGAATGGACTGAGACATCTGGGGGACTCTTGGAATGGTGGCATGACCCTGGAGTTCCTCTCGTCGATCCTCTTGAGAGGGCCTCCTCTTGAGATGCGACGGGAACGCAGGGAACTCTTTCCCGACGAAGCAGGGAAAGGATCCCACATCTCGAGCTAAGAGGCGGAAACGGGGCTCCTCTGGATGTGGGCGGGACCCTCGTGTTTCCTCTCGAGTGGAGAAGGGTATGACCGGGAACTTCTTGATTCGCACCAAGGGTGTGAAGGACCCTTTCGAAGTTCCAGAGGTGAGGTGTGATCAGCCTCGAGACGCCTCAGCGGAAATGGGCCTCATCTCGCCTGGAGGGGAGAACCTCCTGGATTTTCTCGAGTTGTGGCAAGTCTTCTCAAGTTACGACGGGGACCTCAGGGTCCCGCTCTGGTGGCCTCAGGAGAGGCCAAACCCCATGCGAATTGCTACGGGCCATCTCGGGATTCCTCTCCCGTCCATTCCGGGGCCTAAGACCTTGTGTGGAGTCGGGGCCGGAACCTGAGGATTCCTCTCCAGTGTTGCCATGGATTTTGGGGTGCTTCTGAGTCTCCCCAGGGTTGTCAGGCGTCGTCTCGAGTGGGGGCATGCACGTGTGCTTTCCTCCCGAGCTGCAGCATTAGTGTCACGCTTCCTGTCACGTGGATCAAGGGATCTGTGGCTTTCCCTCGAGGCTGTCCCTCGAGGCTTTCCCACGAGGCTTTCCCACAGGGCTGTGCCACGTGCCACCTTTGTGAGAGTCGATCCTCGGCGTGAAAGACGAGCCGGTGAAGGAAAAAGAGGTTCCTCTGGAATGGACTGAGTCATCTGCGGGACTCTTGGAATGGTGGCATGACCCTGGAATTCCTCTCGTCAATCCTCTTGAGAGGGCCTCCTCTTGAGATGCGACGGGAACGCAGGGAACTCTTTCCCGACGAAGCAGGGAAAGCATCCCACATCTCGAGCTGCGAGGTGGAAACGGGGCTCCTCTGGATGTGGGCGGGAACCACGTGTTTTCTCTCGAGTGGAGACGGGTATGTCGGGGAACTTCTTGATTTGCACCAAGGGTGTGAAGGACCCTTTCGAAGTTCCAGAGGTGAGGTGTGATCAGCCTCGAGACGCCTCAGCGGAAATGGGCCTCATCTCGCCTGGAGGGCAGAACCTCCTGGATTATCTCGAGTTGCGGCAGGTCATCTCGAGTTACGACGGGGACGTCCGGGACCCGCTCTGGTGCCCTCAGGAGAGGCCACTCCCCATGCGAGTTGCTAGGGGCAATCTCGGGATTTCTCTTCCGTCCATGCCGGGGCCTAAGACCTTGTGTGGAGTCGGGGCCGGAACCTGAGGATTCCTCTCCAGTGTTGCCATGGATTTTGGGTGCTTCTAAGTCTCCCCAGGGTTGTCAGGCCTCGTCTCGAGTGGGGGCATGCACGTGTGCTTTCCTCCCGAGCTGCAGCATTAGTGTCACGCTTCCTGTCACGTGGATCAAGGGATCTGTGGCTTTCCCTCGAGGCTGTCCCTCGAGGCTTTCCCTCGAGGCTTTCCCACAGGGCTGTGCCACGTGCCACCTTTGTGAGAGTCGATCCTCGGCGTGAAAGACGAGCCGGTGAAGGAAAAAGAGGTTCCTCTGGAATGGACTGAGTCATCTGCGGGACTCTTGGAATGGTGGCATGACCCTGGAATTCCTCTCGTCGATCCTCTTGAGAGGGCCTCCTCTTGAGATGCGACGGGAACGCAGGGAACTCTTTCCCGACGAAGCAGGGAAAGCATCCCACATCTCGAGCTAAGAGGCGGAAACGGGGCTCCTCTGGATGTGGGCCGGACCCTCGTGTTTTCTCTCCAGTGGAGAAGGGTATGTCCGGGAACTTCTTGATTTGCACCAAGGGTGTGAAGGACCCTTTCGAAGTTCCAGAGGTGAGGTGTGATCAGCCTCGAGACACCTCAGCGGAATTGGGCCTCATCTCACCTGGAGGGGAGAACCTCCCGGATTTTCTCGAGTTGCGGCAGGTCTTCTCGAGTTACTACGGGGACCTCAGGGACCCGCTCTGGTGGCCTCAGGAAAGGCCAGTCCCCATGCGAGTTGCTAGGGGCCATCTCGGGATTCCTCTCCCGTCCATGCCGGGGTCTAAGACCTTGTGTGGAGTCACGGCCGGAACCTGAGAATTCCTCTGCAGTGTTGCCATGGAGCTTGGGGTGCTTCTAAGTCTCCTCAGGGGAGTCAGGCCTCGTCTCGAGTCGGGGCATGCACGTGCGCTTTCCTCCCGAGCTGCAGCATTAGTGTCACGCTTCCTGTCACGTGGATCAAGGGATCTGCGGCTTTCCCTCGAGGCTGTCCCTCTAAGCTTTCCCACGAGGCTTTCCCACAGTGCTGTGCCACGTGCCACCTTGCCTGAGTCGATCCTCGGCATGAAAGACGAGCCGGTGAAGGAAAAAGAATTTCCTCTGGAATGGACTGAGACATCTGGGGGACTCTTGGAATGGTGGCATGACCCTGGAGTTCCTCTCGTCGATCCTCTTGAGAGGGCCTCCTCTTGAGATGCGACGGGAACGCAGGGAACTCTTTCCCGACGAAGCAGGGAAAGGATCCCTCATCTCGAGCTACGAGGCGGAAACGGGGCTCCTCTGGATGTGGGCGGGACCCTCGTGATTCCTCTCGAGTGGTGACGGGTAAGTCGGGGAACTTCTGGATTTGCACCAAGGGTGTGAAGGACCCTTTCGAAGTTCCAGAGGTGAGGTGTGATCAGCCTCGAGACGCCTCAGCGGAAATGGGCCTCATCTCGCCTGGAGGGGAGAACAGCCTGGATTTTCTCGAGTTGCGTCAGGTCTTCTCGAGTTACGACGGGGACCTCAGGGACCCGCTCTGGTGGCCTCAGGAAAGGCCAGTCCCCATGCGAGTTGCTAGGGGACCTCTCGGGATTCCTCTCCCGTCCATGCCAGGGCCTCAGTCCTTGTGTGGAGTCGGGGCCGAAACCTGAGGATTCCTCTCCAGTGTTGCCATGGATCTTGGGGTGCTTCTGAGTCTCCCCAGGGGAGTCAGGCCTCGTCTCGAGTGGGGGCATGCACGTGCGCTTTCCTCCCGAGCTGCAGGAGTAGTGTCACGCTTCCTGTCACGTGGATCAATGGATCTGTGGCTTTCCCTCGAGGCTGTCCCTCGAGGCTTTCCCACGAGGCTTTCCCACAGGGCTGTGCCACGTGCCACCTTGGTGTGAGTCGATCCTCGGCGTGAAAGACGAGCCGGTGAAGGGAAAAGAGGTTCCTCTGGAATGGACTGAGACATCTGGGGGACTCTTGGAATGGTGGCACGACCCTGGAGTTCCTCTCGCCGTTCCTGTTGAGAGGGCCTCCTCTTGAGATGCGACGGGAACGCCGGGAACTCTTTCCCGAAGAAGCAGGGAAAGGATCCCTCATCTCGAGCGACGAGGCGGAAACGGGGCTCCTCTGGATGTGGGCGGGACCCTCGTGATTCCTCTCGAGTGGAGACGGCTAGGTCGGGGAACTTCTGGATTTGCACCAAGGGTGTGAAGGACCGTTTCGAAGTTCCAGAGGTGAGGTGTGATCAGCCTCGAGACGCCTCAGCGGAAATGGGCCTCATCTCGCCTGGAGGGGAGAACCTCCTGGATTTTCTCGAGTTGCGGCAGGTCTTCTCGAGTTACGACGGGGACCTCAGGGACCCGCTCTGGTGGCCTCAGGAAAGGCCAGTCCCCATGCGAGTTGCTAGGGGACCTCTCGGGATTCCTCTCCCGTCCATGCCGGGGCCTCAGTCCTTGTGTGGAGTCGGGGCCGGAACCTGAGGATTCCTCTCCAGTGTTGCCATGGATCTTGGGGTGCTTCTGAGTCTCCCCAGGGGAGTCAGGCCTCGGCTCGAGTGGGGGCATGCACGTGCGCTTTCCTCCCGAGCTGCAGCAGTAGTGTCACGCTTCCTGTCACGTGGATCAAGGGATCTGTGGCTTTCCCTCGAGGCTGTCCCTCGAGGCTTTCCCACGAGGCTTTCCCACAGGGCTGTGCCACGTGCCACCTTGGTGTGAGTCGATCCTCGGCGTGAAAGACGAGCCGGTGAAGGGAAAAGAGGTTCCTCTGGAATGGACTGAGACATCTGGGGGCCTCTTGGAATGGTGGCACGACCCTGGAGTTCCTCTCGCCGTTCCTGTTGAGAGGGCCTCCTCTTGAGATGCGACGGGAACGCCGGGAACTCTTTCCCGACGAAGCAGGGAAAGGATCCCTCATCTCGAGCTACGAGGCGGAAACGGGGCTCCTCTGGATGTGGGCGGGACACTCGTGATTCCTCTCGAGTGGAGACGGCTAGGTCGGGGAACTTCTGGATTTGCACCAAGGGTGTGAAGGACCCTTTCGAAGTTCCAGAGGTGAGGTGTGATCAGCCTCGAGACGCCTCAGCGGAAATGGGCCTCATCTCGCCTGGAGGGGAGAACCTCCTGGATTTTCTCGAGTTGCGTCAGGTATTCTCGAGTTACGACGGGGACCTCAGGGACCCGCTCTGGTGGCCTCAGGAAAGGCCAGTCCCATGCGAGTTGCTAGGGGACCTCTCGGGATTCCTCTCCCGTCCATGCCGGGGCCTCAGTCCTTGTGTGGAGTCGGGGCCGGAACCTGGGGATTCCTCTCCAGTGTTGCCATGGATCTTGGGGTGCTTCTGAGTCTCCCCAGGGGAGTCAGGCCTCGTCTCGAGTGGGGGCATGCACGTGCGCTTTCCTCCCGAGCTGCAGCAGTAGTGTCACGCTTCCTGTCACGTGGATCAAGGGATCTGTGGCTTTCCCTCGAGGCTGTCCCTCGAGGCTTTCCCACGAGGCTTTCCCACAGGGCTGTGCCACGTGCCACCTTGGTGTGAGTCGATCCTCGGCGTGAAAGACGAGCCGGTGAAGGGAAAAGAGGTTCCTCTGGAATGGACTGAGACATCTGGGGGACTCTTGGAATGGTGGCACGACCCTGGAGTTCCTCTCGCCGTTCCTGTTGAGAGGGCCTCCTCTTGAGATGCGACGGGAACGCCGGGAACTCTTTCCCGACGAAGCAGGGAAAGGATCCCTCATCTCGAGCTACGAGGCGGAAACGGGGCTCCTCTGGATGTGGGCGGGACCCTCGTGATTCCTCTCGAGTGGAGACGGCTAGGTCGGGGAACTTCTGGATTTGCACCAAGGGTGTGAAGGACCCTTTCAAAGTTCCAGAGGTGAGGTGTGATCAGCCTCGAGACGCCTCAGCGGAAATCGGCCTCATCTCGCCTGGAGGGGAGAACCTCCTGGATTTTCTCGAGTTGCGGCAGGTCTTCTCGAGTTACGACGGGGACCTCAGGGACCCGCTCTGGTGGCCTCAGGAAAGGCCAGTCCCCATGCGAGTTGCTAGGGGACCTCTCGGGATTCCTCTCCCGTCCATGCCGGGGCCTCAGTCCTTGTGTGGAGTCGGGGCCGGAACCTGAGGATTCCTCTCCAGTGTTGCCATGGATCTTGGGGTGCTTCTGACTCTCCCCAGGGGAGTCAGGCCTCGGCTCGAGTGGGGGCATGCACGTGCGCTTTCCTCCCGAGCTGCAGCAGTAGTGTCACGCTTCCTGTCACGTGGATCAAGGGATTTGTGGCTTTCCCTCGAGGCTGTCCCTCGAGGCTTTCCCACGAGGCTTTCCCACAGGGCTGTGCCACGTGCCACCTTGGTGTGAGTCGATCCTCGGCGTGAAAGACGAGCTGGTGAAGGGAAAAGAGGTTCCTCTGGAATGGACTGAGACATCTGGGGGCCTCTTGGAATGGTGGCACGACCCTGGAGTTCCTCTCGCCGTTCCTGTTGAGAGGGCCTCCTCTTGAGATGCGACGGGAACGCCAGGAACTCTTTCCCGACGAAGCAGGGAAAGGATCCCTCATCTCGAGCTACGAGGCGGAAACGGGGCTCCTCTGGATGTGGGCGGGACACTCGTGATTCCTCTCGAGTGGAGACGGCTAGGTCGGGGAACTTCTGGATTTGCACCAAGGGTGTGAAGGACCCTTTCGAAGTTCCAGAGGTGAGGTGTGATCAGCCTCGAGACGCCTCAGCGGAAATGGGCCTCATCTCGCCTGGAGGGGAGAACCTCCTGGATTTTCCCGAGTTGCGTCAGGTATTCTCGAGTTACGACGGGGACCTCAGGGACCCGCTCTGGTGGCCTCAGGAAAGGCCAGTCCCATGCGAGTTGCTAGGGGACCTCTCGGGATTCCTCTCCCGTCCATGCCGGGGCCTCAGTCCTTGTGTGGAGTCGGGGCCGGAACCTGGGGATTCCTCTCCAGTGTTGCCATGGATCTTGGGGTGCTTCTGAGTCTCCCCAGGGGAGTCAGGCCTCGTCTCGAGTGGGGGCATGCACGTGCGCTTTCCTCCCGAGCTGCAGCAGTAGTGTCACGCTTCCTGTCACGTGGATCAAGGGATCTGTGGCTTTCCCTCGAGGCTGTCCCTCGAGGCTTTCCCACGAGGCTTTCCCACAGGGCTGTGCCACGTGCCACCTTGGTGTGAGTCGATCCTCGGCGTGAAAGACGAGCCGGTGAAGGGAAAAGAGGTTCCTCTGGAATGGACTGAGACATCTGGAGGACTCTTGGAATGGTGGCACGACCCTGGAGTTCCTCTCGCCGTTCCTGTTGAGAGGGCCTCCTCTTGAGATGCGACGGGAACGCCGGGAATTCTTTCCCGACGAAGCAGGGAAAGGATCCCTCATCTCGAGCTACGAGGCGGAAACGGGGCTCCTCTGGATGTGGGCGGGACCCTCGTGATTCCTCTCGAGTGGTGACGGGTAAGTCGGGGAACTTCTGGATTTGCACCAAGGGTGTGAAGGACCCTTTCGAAGTTCCAGAGGTGAGGTGTGATCAGCCTCGAGACGCCTCAGCGGAAATGGGCCTCATCTCGCCTGGAGGGGAGAACAGCCTGGATTTTCTCGAGTTGCGTCAGGTATTCTCGAGTTACGACGGGGACCTCAGGGACCCGCTCTGGTGGCCTCAGGAAAGGCCAGTCCCCATGCGAGTTGCTAGGGGACCTCTCGGGATTCCTCTCCCGTCCATGCCGGGGCCTCAGTCCTTGTGTGGAGTCGGGGCCGGAACCTGAGGATTCCTCTCCAGTGTTGCCATGGATCTTGGGGTGCTTCTGAGTCTCCCCAGGGGAGTCAGGCCTCGTCTCGAGTGGGGGCATGCACGTGCGCTTTCCTCCCGAGCTGCAGGAGTAGTGTCACGCTTCCTGTCACGTGGATCAATGGATCTGTGGCTTTCCCTCGAGGCTGTCCCTCGAGGCTTTCCCACGAGGCTTTCCCACAGGGCTGTGCCACGTGCCACCTTGGTGTGAGTCGATCCTCGGCGTGAAAGACGAGCCGGTGAAGGGAAAAGAGGTTCCTCTGGAATGGACTGAGACATCTGGGGGACTCTTGGAATGGTGGCACGACCCTGGAGTTCCTCTCGCCGTTCCTGTTGAGAGGGCCTCCTCTTGAGATGCGACGGGAACGCCGGGAACTCTTTCCCGAAGAAGCAGGGAAAGGATCCCTCATCTCGAGCGACGAGGCGGAAACGGGGCTCCTCTGGATGTGGGCGGGACCCTCGTGATTCCTCTCGAGTGGAGACGGCTAGGTCGGGGAACTTCTGGATTTGCACCAAGGGTGTGAAGGACCGTTTCGAAGTTCCAGAGGTGAGGTGTGATCAGCCTCGAGACGCCTCAGCGGAAATGGGCCTCATCTCGCCTGGAGGGGAGAACCTCCTGGATTTTCTCGAGTTGCGGCAGGTCTTCTCGAGTTACGACGCGGACCTCAGGGACCCGCTCTGGTGGCCTCAGGAAAGGCCAGTCCCCATGCGAGTTGCTAGGGGACCTCTCGGGATTCCTCTCCCGTCCATGCCGGGGCCTCAGTCCTTGTGTGGAGTCGGGGCCGGAACCTGAGGATTCCTCTCCAGTGTTGCCATGGATCTTGGGGTGCTTCTGAGTCTCCCCAGGGGAGTCAGGCCTCGTCTCGAGTGGGGGCATGCACGTGCACTTTCCTCCCGAGCTGCAGCAGTAGTGTCACGCTTCCTGTCACGTGGATCAAGGGATCTGTGGCTTTCCCTCGAGGCTGTCCCTCGAGGCTTTCCCACGAGGCTTTCCCACAGGGCTGTGCCACGTGCCCCCTTGGTGTGAGTCGATCCTCGGCGTGAAAGACGAGCCGGTGAAGGGAAAAGAGGTTCCTCTGGAATGGACTGAGACATCTGGGGGACTCTTGGAATGGTGGCACGACCCTGGAGTTCCTCTCGCCGTTCCTGTTGAGAGGGCCTCCTCTTGAGATGCGACGGGAACGCCGGGAACTCTTTCCCGACGAAGCAGGGAAAGGATCCCTCATCTCGAGCGACGAGGCGGAAACGGGGCTCCTCTGGATGTGGGCGGGACCCTCGTGATTCCTCTCGAGTGGAGACGGCTAGGTCGGGAACTTCTGGATTTGCACCAAGGGTGTGAAGGACCCTTTCGAAGTTCCAGAGGTGAGGTGTGATCAGCCTCGAGACGCCTCAGCGGAAATGGGCCTCATCTCGCCTGGAGGGGAGAACCTCCTGGATTTTCTCGGGTTGCGGCAGGTCTTCTCGAGTTACGACGGGGACCTCAGCGACCCGCTCTGGTGGCCTCAGGAAAGGCCAGTCCCCATGCGAGTTGCTAGGGGACCTCTCTGGATTCCTCTCCCGTCCATGCCGGGGCCTCAGTCCTTGTGTGGAGTCGGGGCCGGAACCTGAGGATTCCTCTCCAGTGTTGCCATGGATCTTGGGGTGCTTCTGAGTCTCCCCAGGGGAGTCAGGCCTCGTCTCGAGTGGGGGCATGCACGTGCGCTTTCCTCCCGAGCTGCAGCAGTAGTGTCACGCTTCCTGTCACGTGGATCAAGGGATCTGTGGCTTTCCCTCGAGGCTGTCCCTCGAGGCTTTCCCACGAGGCTTTCCCACAGGGCTGTGCCACGTGCCACCTTGGTGTGAGTCGATCCTCGGCGTGAAAGACGAGCCGGTGAAGGGAAAAGAGGTTCCTCTGGAATGGACTGAGACATCTGGGGGACTCTTGGAATGGTGGCACGACCCTGGAGTTCCTCTCGCCGTTCCTGTTGAGAGGGCCTCCTCTTGAGATGCGACGGGAACACCGGGAACTCTTTCCCGACGAAGCAGGGAAAGGATCCCTCATCTCGAGCTACGAGGCGGAAACGGGGCTCCTCTGGATGTGAGCGGGACCCTCGTGATTCCTCTCGAGTGGAGACGGCTAGGTCGGGGAACTTCTGGATTTGCACCAAGGGTGTGAAGGACCCTTTCGAAATTCCAGAGGTGAGGTGTGATCAGCCTCGAGACGCCTCAGCGGAAATGGGCCTCATCTCGCCTGGAGGGGAGAACCTCCTGGATTTTCTCGAGTTGCGGCAGGTCTTCTCGAGTTACGACGGGGACCTCAGGGACCCGCTCTGGTGGCCTCAGGAAAGGCCAGTCCCCATGCGAGTTGCTAGGGGACCTCTCGGGATTCCTCTCCCGTCCATGCCGGGGCCTCAGTCCTTGTGTGGAGTCGGGGCCGGAACCTGAGGATTCCTCTCCAGTGTTGCCATGGATCTTGGGGTGCTTCTGAGTCTCCCCAGGGGAGTCAGGCCTCGTCTCGAGTGGGGGCATGCACGTGCACTTTCCTCCCGAGCTGCAGCAGTAGTGTCACGCTTCCTGTCACGTGGATCAAGGGATCTGTGGCTTTCCCTCGAGGCTGTCCCTCGAGGCTTTCCCACGAGGCTTTCCCACAGGGCTGTGCCACGTGCCACCTTGGTGTGAGTCGATCCTCGGCGTGAAAGACGAGCCGGTGAAGGGAAAAGAGGTTCCTCTGGAATGGACTGAGACATCTGGGGGACTCTTGGAATGGTGGCACGACCCTGGAGTTCCTCTCGCCGTTCCTGTTGAGAGGGCCTCCTCTTGAGATGCGACGGGAACGCCGGGAACTCTTTCCCGACGAAGCAGGGAAAGGATCCCTCATCTGGAGCTACGAGGCGGAAACGGGGCTCCTCTGGATGTGGGCGGTACCCTCGTGATTCCTCTCGAGTGGAGACGGCTAGGTCGGGGAACTTCTGGATTTGCACCAAGGGTGTGAAGGACCCTTTCGAAGTTCCAGAGGTGAGGTGTGATCAGCCTCGAGACGCCTCAGCGGAAATGGGCCTCATCTCGCCTGGAGGGGAGAACCGCCTGGATTTTCTCGAGTTGCGGCAGGTCTTCTCGAGTTACGACGGGGACCTCAGGGACCCGCTCTGGTGGCCTCAGGAAAGGCCAGTCCCCATGCGAGTTGCTAGGGGACCTCTCTGGATTCCTCTCCCGTCCATGCCGGGGTCTCAGTCCTTGTGTGGAGTCGGGGCCGGAACCTGAGGATTCCTCTCCAGTGTTGCCATGGATCTTGGGGTGCTTCTGAGTCTCCCCAGGGGAGTCAGGCCTCGTCTCGAGTGGGGGCATGCACGTGCGCTTTCCTCCCGAGCTGCAGCAGTAGTGTCACGCTTCCTGTCACGTGGATCAAGGGATCTGTGGCTTTCCCTCGAGGCTGTCCCTCGAGGCTTTCCCACGAGACTTTCCCACAGGGCTGTGCCACGTGCCACCTTGGTGTGAGTCGATCCTCGGCGTGAAAGACGAGCCGGTGAAGGGAAAAGAGGTTCCTCTGGAATGGACTGAGACATCTGGGGGACTCTTGGAATGGTGGCACGACCCTGGAGTTCCTCTCGCCGTTCCTGTTGAGAGGGCCTCCTCTTGAGATGCGACGGGAACACCGGGAACTCTTTCCCGACGAAGCAGGGAAAGGATCCCTCATCTCGAGCGACGAGGCGGAAACGGGGCTCCTCTGGATGTGAGCGGGACCCTCGTGATTCCTCTCGAGTGGAGACGGCTAGGTCGGGGAACTTCTGGATTTGCACCAAGGGTGTGAAGGACCCTTTCGAAATTCCAGAGGTGAGGTGTGATCAGCCTCGAGACGCCTCAGCGGAAATGGGCCTCATCTCGCCTGGAGGGGAGAACCTCCTGGATTTTCTCGAGTTGCGGCAGGTCTTCTCGAGTTACGACGGGGACCTCAGGAACCCGCTCTGGTGGCCTCAGGAAAGGCCAGTCCCCATGCGAGTTGCTAGGGGACCTCTCTGGATTCCTCTCCCGTCCATGCCGGGGTCTCAGTCCTTGTGTGGAGTCGGGGCCGGAACCTGAGGATTCCTCTCCAGTGTTGCCATGGATCTTGGGGTGCTTCTGAGTCTCCCCAGGGGAGTCAGGCCTCGTCTCGAGTGGGGGCATGCACGTGCGCTTTCCTCCCGAGCTGCAGCAGTAGTGTCACGCTTCCTGTCACGTGGATCAAGGGATCTGTGGCTTTCCCTCGAGGCTGTCCCTCGAGGCTTTCCCACGAGGCTTTCCCACAGGGCTGTGCCACGTGCCACCTTGGTGTGAGTCGATCCTCGGCGTGAAAGACGAGCCGGTGAAGGGAAAAGAGGTTCCTCTGGAATGGACTGAGACATCTGGGGGACTCTTGGAATGGTGGCACGACCCTGGAGTTCCTCTCGCCGTTCCTGTTGAGAGGGCCTCCTCTTGAGATGCGACGGGAACACCGGGAACTCTTTCCCGACGAAGCAGGGAAAGGATCCCTCATCTCGAGCGACGAGGCGGAAACGGGGCTCCTCTGGATGTGAGCGGGACCCTCGTGATTCCTCTCGAGTGGAGACGGCTAGGTCGGGGAACTTCTGGATTTGCACCAAGGGTGTGAAGGACCCTTTCGAAATTCCAGAGGTGAGGTGTGATCAGCCTCGAGACGCCTCAGCGGAAATGGGCCTCATCTCGTCTGGAGGGGAGAACCTCCTGGATTTTCTCGAGTTGCGGCAGGTCTTCTCGAGTTACGACGGGGACCTCAGGGACCCGCTCTGGTGGCCTCAGGAAAGGCCAGTCCCCATGCGAGTTGCTAGGGGACCTCTCTGGATTCCTCTCCCGTCCATGCCGGGGTCTCAGTCCTTGTGTGGAGTCGGGGCCGGAACCTGAGGATTCCTCTCCAGTGTTGCCATGGATCTTGGGGTGCTTCTGAGTCTCCCCAGGGGAGTCAGGCCTCGTCTCGAGTTTGGGCATGCACGTGCGCTTTCCTCCCGAGCTGCAGCAGTAGTGTCACGCTTCCTGTCACGTGGATCAAGGGATCTGTGGCTTTCCCTCGAGGCTGTCCCTCGAGGCTTTCCCACGAGGCTTTCCCACAGGGCTGTGCCACGTGCCACCTTGGTGTGAGTCGATTCTCGGCGTGAAAGACGAGCCGGTGAAGGGAAAAGAGGTTCCTCTGGAATGGACTGAAACATCTGGGGGACTCTTGGAATGGTGGCACGACCCTGGAGTTCCTCTCGCCGTTCCTGTTGAGAGGGCCTCCTCTTGAGATGCGACGGGAACACCGGGAACTCTTTCCCGACGAAGCAGGGAAAGGATCCCTCATCTCGAGCGACGAGGCGGAAACGGGGCTCCTCTGGATGTGAGCGGGACCCTCGTGATTCCTCTCGAGTGGAGACGGCTAGGTCGGGGAACTTCTGGATTTGCACCAAGGGTGTGAAGGACCCTTTCGAAATTCCAGAGGTGAGGTGTGATCAGCCTCGAGACGCCTCAGCGGAAATGGGCCTCATCTCGCCTGGAGGGGAGAACCTCCTGGATTTTCTCGAGTTGCGGCAGGTCTTCTCGAGTTACGACGGGGACCTCAGGAACCCGCTCTGGTGGCCTCAGGAAAGGCCAGTCCCCATGCGAGTTGCTAGGGGACCTCTCTGGATTCCTCTCCCGTCCATGCCGGGGTCTCAGTCCTTGTGTGGAGTCGGGGCCGGAACCTGAGGATTTCTCTCCAGTGTTGCCATGGATCTTGGGGTGCTCCTGAGTCTCCCCAGGGGAGTCAGGCCTCGTCTCGAGTGGGGGCATGCACGTGCGCTTTCCTCCCGAGCTGCAGCAGTAGTGTCACGCTTCCTGTCACGTGGATCAAGGGATCTGTGGCTTTCCCTCGAGGCTGTCCCTCGAGGCTTTCCCACGAGGCTTTCCCACAGGGCTGTGCCACGTGCCACCTTGGTGTGAGTCGATCCTCGGCGTGAAAGACGAGCCGGTGAAGGGAAAAGAGGTTCCTCTGGAATGGACTGAGACATCTGGGGGACTCTTGGAATGGTGGCACGACCCTGGAGTTCCTCTCGCCGTTCCTGTTGAGAGGGCCTCCTCTTGAGATGCGACGGGAACACCGGGAACTCTTTCCCGACGAAGCAGGGAAAGGATCCCTCATCTCGAGCGACGAGGCGGAAACGGGGCTCCTCTGGATGTGAGCGGGACCCTCGTGATTCCTCTCGAGTGGAGACGGCTAGGTCGGGGAACTTCTGGATTTGCACCAAGGGTGTGAAGGACCCTTTCGAAATTCCAGAGGTGAGGTGTGATCAGCCTCGAGACGCCTCAGCGGAAATGGGCCTCATCTCGTCTGGAGGGGAGAACCTCCTGGATTTTCTCAAGTTGCGGCAGGTCTTCTCGAGTTACGACGGGGACCTCAGGGACCCGCTCTGGTGGCCTCAGGAAAGGCCAGTCCCCATGCGAGTTGCTAGGGGACCTCTCGGGATTCCTCTCCCGTCCATGCCGGGGCCTCAGTCCTTGTGTGGAGTCGGGGCCGGAACCTGAGGATTCCTCTCCAGTGTTGCCATGGATCTTGGGGTGCTTCTGAGTCTCCCCAGGGGAGTCAGGCCTCGTCTCGAGTGGGGGCATGCACGTGGGCTTTCCTCCCGACCTGCAGCAGTAGTGTCACGCTTCCTGTCACGTGGATCAAGGGATCTGTGGCTTTCCCTCGAGGCTGTCCCTCGAGGCTTTCCCACGAGGCTTTCCCACAGGGCTGTGCCACGTGCCACCTTGGTGTGAGTCGATCCTCGGCGTGAAAGACGAGCCGGTGAAGGGAAAAGAGGTTCCTCTGGAATGGACTGAGACATCTGGGGGACTCTTGGAATGGTGGCACGACCCTGGAGTTCCTCTCGCCGTTCCTGTTGAGAGGGCCTCCTCTTGAGATGCGACGGGAACACCGGGAACTCTTTCCCGACGAAGCAGGGAAAGGATCCCTCATCTCGAGCGACGAGGCGGAAACGGGGCTCCTCTGGATGTGGGCGGGACCCTCGTGATTCCTCTCGAGTGGAGACGGCTAGGTCGGGGAACTTCTGGATTTGCACCAAGGGTGTGAAGGACCCTTTCGAAGTTCCAGAGGTGAGGTGTGATCAGCCTCGAGACGCCTCAGCGGAAATGGGCCTCATCTCGCCTGGAGGGGAGAACCTCCTGGATTTTCTCGAGTTGCGGCAGGTCTTCTCGAGTTACGACGGGGACCTCAGGAACCCGCTCTGGTGGCCTCAGGAAAGGCCAGTCCCCATGCGAGTTGCTAGGGGACCTCTCTGGATTCCTCTCCCGTCCATGCCGGGGTCTCAGTCCTTGTGTGGAGTCGGGGCCGGAACCTGAGGATTCCTCTCCAGTGTTGCCATGGATCTTGGGGTGCTTCTGAGTCTCCCCAGGGGAGTCAGGCCTCGTCTCGAGTGGGGGCATGCACGTGCGCTTTCCTCCCGAGCTGCAGCAGTAGTGTCACGCTTCCTGTCACGTGGATCAAGGGATCTGTGGCTTTCCCTCGAGGCTGTCCCTCGAGGCTTTCCCACGAGGCTTTCCCACAGGGCTGTGCCACGTGCCACCTTGGTGTGAGTCGATCCTCGGCGTGAAAGACGAGCCGGTGAAGGGAAAAGAGGTTCCTCTGGAATGGACTGAGACATCTGGGGGACTCTTGGAATGGTGGCACGACCCTGGAGTTCCTCTCGCCGTTCCTGTTGAGAGGGCCTCCTCTTGAGATGCGACGGGAACACCGGGAACTCTTTCCCGACGAAGCAGGGAAAGGATCCCTCATCTCGAGCTACGAGGCGGAAACGGGGCTCCTCTGGATGTGAGCGGGACCCTCGTGATTCCTCTCGAGTGGAGACGGCTAGGTCGGGGAACTTCTGGATTTGCACCAAGGGTGTGAAGGACCCTTTCGAAATTCCAGAGGTGAGGTGTGATCAGCCTCGAGACGCCTCAGCGGAAATGGGCCTCATCTCGTCTGGAGGGGAGAACCTCCTGGATTTTCTCGAGTTGCGGCAGGTCTTCTCGAGTTACGACGGGGACCTCAGGGACCCGCTTGGTGGCCTCAGGAAAGGCCAGTCCCCATGCGAGTTGCTAGGGGACCTCTCGGGATTCCTCTCCCGTCCATGCCGGGGCCTCAGTCCTTGTGTGGAGTCGGGGCCGGAACCTGAGGATTCCTCTCCAGTGTTGCCATGGATCTTGGGGTGCTTCTGAGTCTCCCCAGGGGAGTCAGGCCTCGTCTCGATTGGGGGCATGCACGTGCGCTTTCCTCCCGAGCTGCAGCAGTAGTGTCACGCTTCCTGTCACGTGGATCAAGGGATCTGTGGCTTTCCCTCGAGGCTGTCCCTCGAGGCTTTCCCACGAGGCTTTCCCACAGGGCTGTGCCACGTGCCACCTTGGTGTGAGTCGATCCTCGGCGTGAAAGACGAGCCGGTGAAGGGAAAAGAGGTTCCTCTGGAATGGACTGAGACATCTGGGGGACTCTTGGAATGGTGGCACGACCCTGGAGTTCCTCTCGCCGTTCCTGTTGAGAGGGCCTCCTCTTGAGATGCGACGGGAACACCGGGAACTCTTTCCCGACGAAGCAGGGAAAGGATCCCTCATCTCGAGCGACGAGGCGGAAACGGGGCTCCTCTGGATGTGGGCGGGACCCTCGTGATTCCTCTCGAGTGGAGACGGCTAGGTCGGGGAACTTCTGGATTTGCACCAAGGGTGTGAAGGACCCTTTCGAAGTTCCAGAGGTGAGGTGTGATCAGCCTCGAGACGCCTCAGCGGAAATGGGCCTCATCTCGCCTGGAGGGGAGAACCTCCTGGATTTTCTCGAGTTGCGGCAGGTCTTCTCGAGTTACGACGGGGACCTCAGGGACCCGCTTGGTGGCCTCAGGAAAGGCCAGTCCCCATGCGAGTTGCTAGGGGACCTCTCTGGATTCCTCTCCCGTCCATGCCGGGGCCTCAGTCCTTGTGTGGAGTCGGGGCCGGAACCTGAGGATTCCTCTCCAGTGTTGCCATGGATCTTGGGGTGCTTCTGAGTCTCCCCAGGGGAGTCAGGCCTCGTCTCGAGTGGGGGCATGCACGTGCGCTTTCCTCCCGAGCTGCAGCAGTAGTGTCACGCTTCCTGTCACGTGGATCAAGGGATCTGTGGCTTTCCCTCGAGGCTGTCCCTCGAGGCTTTCCCACGAGGCTTTCCCACAGGGCTGTGCCACGTGCCACCTTGGTGTGAGTCGATCCTCGGCGTGAAAGACGAGCCGGTGAAGGGAAAAGAGGTTCCTCTGGAATGGACTGAGACATCTGGGGGACTCTTGGAATGGTGGCACGACCCTGGAGTTCCTCTCGCCGTTCCTGTTGAGAGGGCCTCCTCTTGAGATGCGACGGGAACACCGGGAACTCTTTCCCGACGAAGCAGGGAAAGGATCCCTCATCTCGAGCGACGAGGCGGAAACAGGGCTCCTCTGGATGTGAGCGGGACCCTCGTGATTCCTCTCGAGTGGAGACGGCTAGGTCGGGGAACTTCTGGATTTGCACCAAGGGTGTGAAGGACCCTTTCGAAATTCCAGAGGTGAGGTGTGATCAGCCTCGAGACGCCTCAGCGGAAATGGGCCTCATCTCGCCTGGAGAGGAGAACCTCCTGGATTTTCTCGAGTTGCGGCAGGTCTTCTCGAGTTACGACGGGGACCTCAGGAACCCGCTCTGGTGGCCTCAGGAAAGGCCAGTCCCCATGCGAGTTGCTAGGGGACCTCTCTGGATTCCTCTCCCGTCCATGCCGGGGCCTCAGTCCTTGTGTGGAGTCGGGGCCGGAACCTGAGGATTCCTCTCCAGTGTTGCCATGGATCTTGGGGTGCTTCTGAGTCTCCCCAGGGGAGTCAGGCCTCGTCTCGAGTGGGGGCATGCACGTGCACTTTCCTCCCGAGCTGCAGCAGTAGTGTCACGCTTCCTGTCACGTGGATCAAGGGATCTGTGGCTTTCCCTCGAGGCTGTCCCTCGAGGCTTTCCCACGAGGCTTTCCCACAGGGCTGTGCCACGTGCCACCTTGGTGTGAGTCGATCCTCGGCGTGAAAGACGAGCCGGTGAAGGGAAAAGAGGTTCCTCTGGAATGGACTGAGACATCTGGGGGACTCTTGGAATGGTGGCACGACCCTGGAGTTCCTCTCGCCGTTCCTGTTGAGAGGACCTCCTCTTGAGATGCGACGGGAACGCCGGGAACTCTTTCCCGACGAAGCAGGGAAAGGATCCCTCATCTCGAGCGACGAGGCGGAAACGGGGCTCCTCTGGATGTGAGCGGGACCCTCGTGATTCCTCTCGAGTGGAGACGGCTAGGTCGGGGAACTTCTGGATTTGCACCAAGGGTGTGAAGGACCCTTTCGAAGTTCCAGAGGTGAGGTGTGATCAGCCTCGAGACGCCTCAGCGGAAATGGGCCTCATCTCGCCTGGAGGGGAGAACCTCCTGGATTTTCTCGAGTTGCGGCAGGTCTTCTCGAGTTACGACGGGGACCTCAGGGACCCGCTCTGGTGGCCTCAGGAAAGGCCAGTCCCCATGCGAGTTGCTAGGGGACCTCTCGGGATTCCTCTCCCGTCCATGCCGGGGTCTCAGTCCTTGTGTGGAGTCGGGGCCGGAACCTGAGGATTCCTCTCCAGTTTTGCCATGGATCTTGGGGTGCTTCTAAGTCTCCCCAGGGGAGTCAGGCCTCGTCTCGAGTGGGGGCATGCACGTGCCCTTTCCTCCCGAGCTGCAGCAGTAGTGTCACGCTTCCTGTCACGTGGGTCAAGGGATCTGTGGCTTTCCCTCGAGGCTGTCCCTCGAGGCTTTCCCACGAGGCTTTCCCACAGGGCTGTGCCACGTGCCACCTTCGTGTGAGTCGATCCTCGGCGTGAAAGACGAGCCGGTGAAGGGAAAAGAGGTTCCTCTGGAATGGACTGAGACATCTGGGGGACTCTTGGAATGGTGGCACGACCCTGGAGTTCCTCTCGCCGTTCCTGTTGAGAGGGCCTCCTCTTGAGATGCGACGGGAACGCCGGGAACTCTTTCCCGACGAAGCAGGGAAAGGATCCCTCATCTCGAGCGACGAGGCGGAAACGGGGCTCCTCTGGATGTGGGCGGGACCCTCGTGATTCCTCTCGAGTGGAGACGGCTAGGTCGGGGAACTTCTGGATTTGCACCAAGGGTGTGAAGGACCCTTTCGAAGTTCCAGAGGTGAGGTGTGATCAGCCTCGAGACGCCTCAGCGGAAATGGGCCTCATCTCGCCTGGAGGGGAGAACCTCCTGGATTTTCTCGAGTTGCGGCAGGTCTTCTCGAGTTACGACGGGGACCTCAGGGACCCGCTCTGGTGGCCTCAGGAAAGGCCAGTCCCCATGCGAGTTGCTAGGGGACCTCTCTGGATTCCTCTCCCGTCCATGCCGGGGCCTCAGTCCTTGTGTGGAGTCGGGGCCGGAACCTGAGGATTCCTCTCCAGTGTTGCCATGGATCTTGGGGTGCTTCTGAGTCTCCCCAGGGGAGTCAGGCCTCGTCTCGATTGGGGGCATGCACGTGCGCTTTCCTCCCGAGCTGCAGCAGTAGTGTCACGCTTCCTGTCACGTGGATCAAGGGATCTGTGGCTTTCCCTCGAGGCTGTCCCTCGAGGCTTTCCCACGAGGCTTTCCCACAGGGCTGTGCCATGTGCCACCTTGGTGTGAGTCGATCCTCGGCGTGAAAGACGAGCCGGTGAAGGGAAAAGAGGTTCCTCTGGAATGGACTGAGACATCTGCGGGACTCTTGGAATGGTGGCACGACCCTGGAGTTCCTCTCGCCGTTCCTGTTGAGAGGGCCTCCTCTTGAGATGCGACGGGAACGCCGGGAACTCTTTCCCGACGAAGCAGGGAAAGGATCCCTCATCTCGAGCTACGAGGCGGAAACGGGGCTCCTCTGGATGTGGGCGGGACCCTCGTGATTCCTCTCGAGTGGAGACGGCTAGGTCGGGGAACTTCTGGATTTGCACCAAGGGTGTGAAGGACCCTTTCGAAGTTCCAGAGGTGAGGTGTGATCAGCCTCGAGACGCCTCAGCGGAAATGGGCCTCATCTCGCCTGGAGGGGAGAACCTCCTGGATTTTCTCGATTTGCGTCAGGTCTTCTCGAGTTACGACGGGGACCTCAGGGACCCGCTCTGGTGGCCTCAGGAAAGGCCAGTCCCATGCGAGTTGCTAGGGGACCTCTCGGGATTCCTCTCCCGTCCATGCGGGGGCCTCAGTCCTTGTGTGGAGTCGGGGCCGGAACCTGAGGATTCCTCTCCAGTGTTGCCATGGATCTTGGGGTGCTTCTGAGTCTCCCCAGGGGAGTCAGGCCTCGTCTCGAGTGGGGGCATGCACGTGCGCTTTCCTCCCGAGCTGCAGCAGTAGTGTCACGCTTCCTGTCACGTGGATCAAGGGATCTGTGGCTTTCCCTCGAGGCTGTCCCTCGAGGCTTTCCCACGAGGCTTTCCCACAGGGCTGTGCCACGTGCCACCTTGGTGTGAGTCGAACCTCGGCGTGAAAGACGACCCGGTGAAGGGAAAAGAGGTTCCTCTGGAATGGACTGAGACATCTGGGGGACTCTTGGAATGGTGGCACGACCCTGGAGTTCCTCTCGCCGTTCCTGTTGAGAGGGCCTCCTCTTGAGATGCGACGGGAACGCCGGGAACTCTTTCCCGACGAAGCAGGGAAAGGATCCCTCATCTCGAGCTACGAGGCGGAAACGGGGCTCCTCTGGATGTGGGCGGGACCCTCGTGATTCCTTTCGAGTGGAGACGGCTAGGTCGGGGAACTTCTGGATTTGTACCAAGGGTGTGAAGGACCCTTTCGAAGTTCCAGAGGTGAGGTGTGATCAGCCTCGAGACGCCTCAGCGGAAATGGGCCTCATCTCGCCTTTAGGGGAGAACCTCCTGGATTTTCTCGAGTTGCGGCAGGTCTTCTCGAGTTACGACGGGGACCTCAGGGACCCGCTCTGGTGGCCTCAGGAAAGGCCAGTCCCCATGCGAGTTGCTAGGGGACCTCTCGGGATTCCTCTCCCGTCCATGCCGGGGCCTCAGTCCTTGTGTGGAGTCGGGGCCGGAACCTGAGGATTCCTCTCCAGTGTTGCCATGCATCTTGGGGTGCTTCTGAGTCTCCCCAGAGGAGTCAGACCTCGTCTCGAGTGGGGGCATGCACGTGCGCTTTCCTCCCGAGCTGCAGCAGTAGTGTCACGCTTCCTGTCACGTGGATCAAGGGATCTGTGGGTTTCCCTCGAGGCTTTAGTACGAGGCTTTCCCACAGGGCTGTGCCACGTGCCACCTAGTGTGAGTCGATCCTCGGCGTGAAAGACGAGCCGGTGAAGGGAAAAGAGGTTCCTCTGGAATGGACTGAGACATCTGGGGGACTCTTGGAATGGTGGCACGACCCTGGAGTTCCTCTGGCCGTTCCTGTTGAGAGGGCCTCCTCTTGAGATGCGACGGGAACGCCGGGAACTCTTTCCCGACGAAGCAGGGAAAGGATCCCTCATCTCGAGCTACGAGGCGGAAACGGGGCTCCTCTGGATGTGGGCGGGACCCTTGTGTTTCCGCTCGAGTGGAGACGGGTATGTCGGGGAACTTCTTGATTTGCACCAAGGGTGTGAAGGACCCTTTCGAAGTTCCATAGGTGAGGTGTGATAAGCCTCGAGACGCCTCAGCGGAAATGGGCCTCATCTCGCCTGGAGGGGAGAACCTCCTGGATTTTCTCGAGTTGCGGCAGGTCTTCTCGAGTTACGACGGGGACCTCAGGGACCCGCTCTGGTGGCCTCAGGAAAGGCCAGTCCCCATGCGAGTTGCTAGGGGACCTCTCTGGATTCCTCTCCCGTCCATGCCGGGGCCTCAGTCCTTGTGTGGAGTCGGGGCCGGAACCTGAGGATTCCTCTCCAGTGTTGCCATGGATCTTGGGGTGCTTCTGAGTCTCCCCAGGGGAGTCAGGCCTCGTCTCGATTGGGGGCATGCACGTGCGCTTTCCTCCCGAGCTGCAGCAGTAGTGTCACGCTTCCTGTCACGTGGATCAAGGGATCTGTGGCTTTCCATCGAGGCTGTCCCTCGAGGCTTTCCCACGAGGCTTTCCCACAGGGCTGTGCCATGTGCCACCTTGGTGTGAGTCGATCCTCGGCGTGAAAGACGAGCCGGTGAAGGGAAAAGAGGTTCCTCTGGAATGGACTGAGACATCTGCGGGACTCTTGGAATGGTGGCACGACCCTGGAGTTCCTCTCGCCGTTCCTGTTGAGAGGGCCTCCTCTTGAGATGCGACGGGAACGCCGGGAACTCTTTCCCGACGAAGCAGGGAAAGGATCCCTCATCTCGAGCTACGAGGCGGAAACGGGGCTCCTCTGGATGTGGGCGGGACCCTCGTGATTCCTCTCGAGTGGAGACGGCTAGGTCGGGGAACTTCTGGATTTGCACCAAGGGTGTGAAGGACCCTTTCGAAGTTCCAGAGGTGAGGTGTGATCAGCCTCGAGACGCCTCAGCGGAAATGGGCCTCATCTCGCCTGGAGGGGAGAACCTCCTGGATTTTCTCGAGTTGCGTCAGGTCTTCTCGAGTTACGACGGGGACCTCAGGGACCCGCTCTGGTGGCCTCAGGAAAGGCCAGTCCCCATGCGAGTTGCTAGGGGACCTCTCGGGATTCCTCTCCCGTCCATGCCGGGGCCTCAGTCCTTGTGTGGAGTCGGGGCCGGAACCTGAGGATTCCTCTCCAGTGTTGCCATGGATCTTGGGGTGCTTCTGAGTCTCCCCAGGGGAGTCAGGCCTCGTCTCGAGTGGGGGCATGCACGTGCGCTTTCCTCCCGAGCTGCAGCAGTAGTGTCACGCTTCCTGTCACGTGGATCAAGGGATCTGTGGCTTTCCCTCGAGGCTGTCCCTCGAGGCTTTCCCACGAGGCTTTCCCACAGGGCTGTGCCACGTGCCACCTTGGTGTGAGTCGAACCTCGGCGTGAAAGACGACCCGGTGAAGGGAAAAGAGGTTCCTCTGGAATGGACTGAGACATCTGGGGGACTCTTGGAATGGTGGCACGACCCTGGAGTTCCTCTCGCCGTTCCTGTTGAGAGGGCCTCCTCTTGAGATGCGACGGGAACGCCGGGAACTCTTTCCCGACGAAGCAGGGGATCCCTCATCTCGAGCTACGAGGCGGAAACGGGGCTCCTCTGGATGTGGGCGGGACCCTCGTGATTCCTCTCGAGTGGAGACGGCTAGGTCGGGGAACTTCTGGATTTGTACCAAGGGTGTGAAGGACCCTTTCGAAGTTCCAGAGGTGAGGTGTGATCAGCCTCGAGACGCCTCAGCGGAAATGGGCCTCATCTCGCCTTTAGGGGAGAACCTCGTGGATTTTCTCGAGTTGCGGCAGGTCTTCTCGAGTTACGACGGGGACCTCAGGGACCCGCTCTGGTGGCGTCAGGAAAGGCCAGTCCCCATGCGAGTTGCTAGGGGACCTCTCGGGATTCCTCTCCCGTCCATGCCGGGGCCTCAGTCCTTGTGTGGAGTCGGGGCCGGAACCTGAGGATTCCTCTCCAGTGTTGCCATGCATCTTGGGGTGCTTCTGAGTCTCCCCAGAGGAGTCAGACCTCGTCTCGAGTGGGGGCATGCACGTGCGCTTTCCTCCCGAGCTGCAGCAGTAGTGTCACGCTTCCTGTCACGTGGATCAAGGGATCTGTGGCTTTCCATCGAGGCTGTCCCTCGAGGCTTTCCCACGAGGCTTTCCCACAGGGCTGTGCCATGTGCCACCTTGGTGTGAGTCGATCCTCGGCGTGAAAGACGAGCCGGTGAAGGGAAAAGAGGTTCCTCTGGAATGGACTGAGACATCTGCGGGACTCTTGGAATGGTGGCACGACCCTGGAGTTCCTCTCGCCGTTCCTGTTGAGAGGGCCTCCTCTTGAGATGCGACGGGAACGCCGGGAACTCTTTCCCGACGAAGCAGGGAAAGGATCCCTCATCTCGAGCTACGAGGCGGAAACGGGGCTCCTCTGGATGTGGGCGGGACCCTCGTGATTCCTCTCGAGTGGAGACGGCTAGGTCGGGGAACTTCTGGATTTGCACCAAGGGTGTGAAGGACCCTTTCGAAGTTCCAGAGGTGAGGTGTGATCAGCCTCGAGACGCCTGAGCGGAAATGGGGCCTCATCTCGCCTGGAGGGGAGAACCTCCTGGATTTTCTCGAGTTGCGTCAGGTCTTCTCGAGTTACGACGGGGACCTCAGGGACCCGCTCTGGTGGCCTCAGGAAAGGCCAGTCCCCATGCGAGTTGCTAGGGGACCTCTCGGGATTCCTCTCCCGTCCATGCCGGGGCCTCAGTCCTTGTGTGGAGTCGGGGGCCGGAACCTGAGGATTCCTCTCCAGTGTTGCCATGGATCTTGGGGTGCTTCTGAGTCTCCCCAGGGGAGTCAGGCCTCGTCTCGAGTGGGGGCATGCACGTGCGCTTTCCTCCCGAGCTGCAGCAGTAGTGTCACGCTTCCTGTCACGTGGATCAAGGGATCTGTGGCTTTCCCTCGAGGCTGTCCCCTCGAGGCTTTCCCACGAGGCTTTCCCACAGGGCTGTGCCACGTGCCACCTTGGTGTGGAGTCGAACCTCGGCGTGAAAGACGACCCGGTGAAGGGAAAAGAGGTTCCTCTGGAATGGACTGAGACATCTGGGGGACTCTTGGAATGGTGGCACGACCCTGGAGTTCCTCTCGCCGTTCCTGTTGAGAGGGCCTCCTCTTGAGATGCGACGGGAACGCCGGGAACTCTTTCCCGACGAAGCAGGGAAAGGATCCCTCATCTCGAGCTACGAGGCGGAAACGGGGCTCCTCTGGATGTGGGCGGGACCCTCGTGATTCCTCTCGAGTGGAGACGGCTAGGTCGGGGAACTTCTGGATTTGTACCAAGGGTGTGAAGGACCCTTTCGAAGTTCCAGAGGTGAGGTGTGATCAGCCTCGAGACGCCTCAGCGGAAATGGGCCTCATCTCGCCTTTAGGGGAGAACCTCGTGGATTTTCTCGAGTTGCGGCAGGTCTTCTCGAGTTACGACGGGGGACCTCAGGGACCCGCTCTGGTGGCGTCAGGAAAGGCCAGTCCCCATGCGAGTTGCTAGGGGACCTCTCGGGATTCCTCTCCCGTCCATGCCGGGGCCTCAGTCCTTGTGTGGAGTCGGGGCCGGAACCTGAGGATTCCTCTCCAGTGTTGCCATGCATCTTGGGGTGCTTCTGAGTCTCCCCAGAGGAGTCAGACCTCGTCTCGAGTGGGGGCATGCACGTGCGCTTTCCTCCCGAGCTGCAGCAGTAGTGTCACGCTTCCTGTCACGTGGATCAAGGGATCTGTGGGTTTCCCTCGAGGCTTTAGTACGAGGCTTTCCCACAGGGCTGTGCCACGTGCCACCTAGTGTGAGTCGATCCTCGGCGTGAAAGACGAGCCGGTGAAGGGAAAAGAGGTTCCTCTGGAATGGACTGAGACATCTGGGGGACTCTTGGAATGGTGGCACGACCCTGGAGTTCCTCTGGCCGTTCCTGTTGAGAGGGCCTCCTCTTGAGATGCGACGGGAACGCCGGGAACTCTTTCCCGACGAAGCAGGGAAAGGATCCCTCATCTCGAGGTACGAGGCGGAAACGGGGCTCCTCTGGATGTGGGCGGGACCCTTGTGTTTCCGCTCGAGTGGAGACGGGTATGTCGGGGAACTTCTTGATTTGCACCAAGGGTGTGAAGGACCCTTTCGAAGTTCCATAGGTGAGGTGTGATAAGCCTCGAGACGCCTCAGCGGAAATGGGCCTCATCTCGCCTGGAGGGGAGAACCTCCTGGATTTTCTCGAGTTGCGGCAGGTCTTCTCGAGTTACGACGGGGACCTCAGGGACCCGCTCTGGTGGCCTCAGGAAAGGCCAGTCCCCATGCGAGTTGCTAGGGGACCTCTCTGGATTCCTCTCCCGTCCATGCCGGGGCCTCAGTCCTTGTGTGGAGTCGGGGCCGGAACCTGAGGATTCCTCTCCAGTGTTGCCATGGATCTTGGGGTGCTTCTGAGTCTCCCCAGGGGAGTCAGGCCTCGTCTCGATTGGGGGCATGCACGTGCGCTTTCCTCCCGAGCTGCAGCAGTAGTGTCACGCTTCCTGTCACGTGGATCAAGGGATCTGTGGCTTTCCATCGAGGCTGTCCCTCGAGGCTTTCCCACGAGGCTTTCCCACAGGGCGGTGCCATGTGCCACCTTGGTGTGAGTCGATCCTCGGCGTGAAAGACGAGCCGGTGAAGGGAAAAGAGGTTCCTCTGGAATGGACTGAGACATCTGCGGGACTCTTGGAATGGTGGCACGACCCTGGAGTTCCTCTCGCCGTTCCTGTTGAGAGGGCCTCCTCTTGAGATGCGACGGGAACGCCGGGAACTCTTTCCCGACGAAGCAGGGAAAGGATCCCTCATCTCGAGCTACGAGGCGGAAACGGGGCTCCTCTGGATGTGGGCGGGACCCTCGTGATTCCTCTCGAGTGGAGACGGCTAGGTCGGGGAACTTCTGGATTTGCACCAAGGGTGTGAAGGACCCTTTCGAAGTTCCAGAGGTGAGGTGTGATCAGCCTCGAGACGCCTCAGCGGAAATGGGCCTCATCTCGCCTGGAGGGGAGAACCTCCTGGATTTTCTCGAGTTGCGTCAGGTCTTCTCGAGTTACGACGGGGACCTCAGGGACCCGCTCTGGTGGCCTCAGGAAAGGCCAGTCCCCATGCGAGTTGCTAGGGGACCTCTCGGGATTCCTCTCCCGTCCATGCCGGGGCCTCAGTCCTTGTGTGGAGTCGGGGCCGGAACCTGAGGATTCCTCTCCAGTGTTGCCATGGATCTTGGGGTGCTTCTGAGTCTCCCCAGGGGAGTCAGGCCTCGTCTCGAGTGGGGGCATGCACGTGCGCTTTCCTCCCGAGCTGCAGCAGTAGTGTCACGCTTCCTGTCACGTGGATCAAGGGATCTGTGGCTTTCCCTCGAGGCTGTCCCTCGAGGCTTTCCCACGAGGCTTTCCCACAGGGCTGTGCCACGTGCCACCTTGGTGTGAGTCGAACCTCGGCGTGAAAGACGACCCGGTGAAGGGAAAAGAGGTTCCTCTGGAATGGACTGAGACATCTGGGGGACTCTTGGAATGGTGGCACGACCCTGGAGTTCCTCTCGCCGTTCCTGTTGAGAGGGCCTCCTCTTGAGATGCGACGGGAACGCCGGGAACTCTTTCCCGACGAAGCAGGGAAAGGATCCCTCATCTCGAGCTACGAGGCGGAAACGGGGCTCCTCTGGATGTGGGCGGGACCCTCGTGATTCCTCTCGAGTGGAGACGGCTAGGTCGGGGAACTTCTGGATTTGTACCAAGGGTGTGAAGGACCCTTTCGAAGTTCCAGAGGTGAGGTGTGATCAGCCTCGAGACGCCTCAGCGGAAATGGGCCTCATCTCGCCTTTAGGGGAGAACCTCGTGGATTTTCTCGAGTTGCGGCAGGTCTTCTCGAGTTACGACGGGGACCTCAGGGACCCGCTCTGGTGGCGTCAGGAAAGGCCAGTCCCCATGCGAGTTGCTAGGGGACCTCTCGGGATTCCTCTCCCGTCCATGCCGGGGCCTCAGTCCTTGTGTGGAGTCGGGGCCGGAACCTGAGGATTCCTCTCCAGTGTTGCCATGCATCTTGGGGTGCTTCTGAGTCTCCCCAGAGGAGTCAGACCTCGTCTCGAGTGGGGGCATGCACGTGCGCTTTCCTCCCGAGCTGCAGCAGTAGTGTCACGCTTCCTGTCACGTGGATCAAGGGATCTGTGGGTTTCCCTCGAGGCTTTAGTACGAGGCTTTCCCACAGGGCTGTGCCACGTGCCACCTAGTGTGAGTCGATCCTCGGCGTGAAAGACGAGCCGGTGAAGGGAAAAGAGGTTCCTCTGGAATGGACTGAGACATCTGGGGGACTCTTGGAATGGTGGCACGACCCTGGAGTTCCTCTGGCCGTTCCTGTTGAGAGGGCCTCCTCTTGAGATGCGACGGGAACGCCGGGAACTCTTTCCCGACGAAGCAGGGAAAGGATCCCTCATCTCGAGGTACGAGGCGGAAACGGGGCTCCTCTGGATGTGGGCGGGACCCTTGTGTTTCCGCTCGAGTGGAGACGGGTATGTCGGGGAACTTCTTGATTTGCACCAAGGGTGTGAAGGACCCTTTCGAAGTTCCATAGGTGAGGTGTGATAAGCCTCGAGACGCCTCAGCGGAAATGGGCCTCATCTCGCCTGGAGGGGAGAACCTCCTGGATTTTCTCGAGTTGCGACAGGTCTTCTCGAGTTACGACGGGGACCTCAGGGACACGCTCTGGTGGCCTCAGGAATGGCCAGTCCCCATGCGAGTTGCTAGGGGACCTCTCGGGATTCCTCTCCCGTCCATGCCTCGGCCTCAGTCCTTGTGAGGAGTCGGGACCGGAACCTGAGGATTCCTCTCCAGTGTTGCCATGGATCTTGGGGTGCTTCTGAGTTTCCCCAGGATAGTCAGGCCTCGTCTCGAATAGGGGCATGCACGTTCGCTTTCCTCCCGAGCTGCAGCAGTAGTGTAAAGCTTCCTGTCACGTGGATCAAGGGATCTGTGGCTTTTCCTCGAGGCTGTCCCTCGAGGCTTTCCCACGAGGCTTTCCCACAGGGCTGTGCCACGTGCCACCTTGGTGTGAGTCGATCCTCGGCGTGAAAGACAAGCGGGTGAAGGGAAAAGAGGTTCCTCTGGAATGGACTGAGACATCTTTGGGTTCTTGGAATGCTGGCACGACCCTGGAGTTCCTCTCTCCGTTCCTGTTGAGAGGGCCTCCTCTTGAGATGCGACGGGAACGCCGGGAACTCATTCCTGGCGAAGCAGGGAATGGATCCCTCATCTCGAGCTACGAGGCGGAAACGGGGGTCCTCTGGATGTGGGCGGGACCCTCGTGTTTCCTCTCGAGTGGAGAAGGGTATGTCGGGGAACTTCTTGATTTGCACCAAGAGTGTGAAGGACCCTTTCCAAGTTCCAGAGGTGAGGTGTGATCAGCCTCGAGACGCCTCAGCGGAAATGGGCCTCATCTCGCCTGGAGGGGAGAACCTCCTGTATTCTCTCGAGTTGCGGCAGGTCTTCTCGAGTTACGACGGGGACCTCAGGGAACCGCTCTGGTGGCCTCAGGAAAGGCCAGTCCCCGTGCGAGTTGCTAGAGGCCATCTCGGGATTCCTCTCCCGACCATGCCGGGGCCTAAGACCTTGTGTGGAGTCGGGGCCGGAACCTGAGGATTCCTCTCCAGAGTTGCCATGGATCTTCGGGTGCTTCTGAGTCTCCCCAGGGGAGTCAGGCCTCGTCTCGAGTGGGGGCATGCACGTGCGCTTTCCTCCCCAGCTGCAGCAGTAGTGTCAGGCTTCCTGTCACGTGGATCAAGGGATCTGTGGTTTCCCTCGAGGCTTTCGCTTGAGGCTTTCCCACGAGGCTTTCCCAAAGGGCTGTGACACGTGCCACCTTGGTGTGAGTCGATCCTCGGCTTGAAAGACGAGCCGGTGAAGGGAAAAGAGGTTCCTCTGGAATGGACTGAGACATCTGGGGGACTCTTGGAATGGTGGCACGACCCTGGAGTTCCTCTCGTCGATCCTCTTCAGAGGGCCTCCTCTTGAGATGCGACGGGAACGCCGGGAACTCTTTCCCGACGAAGCAGGGAAAGGTTCCCTCATCTCGAACTATGAGGCGGAAACGGGGCTCCTCTGGATGTGGGCGGGACCCTCGTTTTTCCTCTCGAGTGGAGACGGGTATGTCGGGGAACTTCTGGATTTGCACCAAGGGTGTTAAGGGCCCTTTCGAAGTTCCAGAGGTGAGGTGTGATCAGCCTCGAGACACCTCAGCGAAAATTGGCCTCAACTCGCCTGGAGGCGAAAACCTCCTGGATTTTCTCGAGTTGCGGCAGGTCTTCTCGAGTGACGACGGGGACTTCAGGGACCCGCTCTGGTGGCCTCAGGAAAGGCCAGTACCCATGCGAGTTGCTAGGGGCGAACTCGGGATTCCTCTCCCGTCCATGCCAGGGCCTAAGACCTTGTGTGGAGTCGGGGCCGGAACCTGAGGATTCCTCTCTAGTGTTACCATGGATCTTTGGGTGCTTCTGAGGCTCCCCAGGGGAGTCAGGCCTCGTCTCGAGTGGTGGCATGCACGTGTGCTTTCCTCCCGAGGTGCAGCAGTAGTGTCACGCTTCCTGTCACGTGGATCAAGGGGTTTGTGGCTTTCCCTCGAGTCTTTCCCTAGAGGTTTTCCCACGAGGCTTTCCCACAGGTCTGTGCCACGTGCCACCTTGGTGTGAGTCGATCCTCGGCGTGAAAGACGAGCCGGTGAGGGGAAAAGAGGTTCCTCTGGAATGGACTGAGACATCTGGGGAACACTTGGAATGGTGGCACGACCCTGGAGTTCCTCTCGCCGTTCCTGTTGAGAGGGCCTAATCTTGAGATGCGACGGGAACGCCGGGAACTCTTTCCCGACGAAGCAGGGAAAGGATCCCTCATCTCGAGCTACGAGGCGGAAACCGGGCTCCTCTGGATGTGGGCGGGACCCTCGTGTTTCCTCTCGAGTGGAGACGGGTATGTCGGGGAACTTCTTGATTTGTACCATGGGTGTGAAGGACCCTTTCGAAGTTCCAGAGGTGAGGTGTGATCAGCCTCGAGACGCCTCAGCGGAAATGGGCCTCATCTCGCCTGGAGGGGAGAACCTCCTGGATTATCTCGAGTGGCGGCAGGTCTTTTCGAGTTACGACGGGGACCTCAGGGACCCGCTCTGGTGGCCTCAGGAAAGGCCAGTCCCCGTGCGAGTTGCTAGGGGCCCTCTCGGGATTCCTCTCCCGTCCATGCCGGGGCCTAAGACCTTGTGTGAAGTCGGGGCCGGAACCTGAGGATTCCTCTCCAGGGTTGCCATGAATCTTGGGGTGCTTCTGAGTCTCCCCAGGGGAGTCAGGCCTCGTCTCGAGTGGGGGCATGCACGTGTGCTTTCCTCCCGAGCTGCAGCAGTAGTGTCACGCTTCCGGTCACGTGGATCAAGGTTTCTGTGGTTTCCCTCGAGGCTTTCGCTCGAGGCTTTCCCACGAGACTTTCCCACAGGGCAGTGCCACCTGCCACCTTGGTGTGAGTCGATCCTCAGCGTGAAAGACGAGCCAGTGAAGGAAAAAGAGGTTCCGCTGGAATGGACTGAGACATCTGGGGGACTCTTGGAATGATGGCACGACCCTGGAGTTCCTCTCGCCGTTCCTGTTGAGAGGGCCTCCTCTTGAGAAGCGACAGGAAGGCCGGGAACTCTTTCCTGACGAAGCAGGGAAAGGATCCCACATCTCGAGCGACGAGGCGGAAACGGGGCTCCTCTGGATGTGGGCGGGACCCTCGTGTTTCCTCTCGAGTGGAGACGGGTATTTCGGGGAACATCTTGATTTGCACCAAGGGTGTGAAGGACCCTTTCGAAGTTCCAGAGGTGAGGTGTGATCCGCCTCGAGACGCCTCAGCGGAAATGGGCCTCATCTCGCCTGGAGGGGAGAACCTCCTGGATTTTCTCAAGTTGCGGCAGGTCTTCTCGAGTTACGACGGGGACCTCAGGGACCCGCTCTGGTGGCCTCAGGAAAGGCCAGTCCCCATGCGAGTTGCTAGGGGACCTCTCGGGTTTCCTCTCCCGTCCATGCCGGGGCCTCAGTCCTTGTGTGGAGTCGGGCCCAGAACCTGAGGATTTCTCTGCAGTGTTGCCATGGATCTTGGGGTGCTTCTGAGTTTCCCCAGGGGACTCAGGCCTCGTCTCGAGTGGGGGCATGCACGTGCGCTTTCCTCCCGAGCTGCAGCAGTAGTGTCAAGCTTCCTGTCACGTGGATCAAGTGATCTGCGGCTTTCCCTCGAGGCTTTCCCACGAGGCTTTCCTACAGGGCTGTGCCACATGCCACTTTGGTGTGAGTCGATCCTCGGCGTGAAAGACGAGCCGGTGAAGGGAAAAGACGTTCCTCTGGAATGGACTGAGACATCTGGGGGACTCTTGGAATGGTGGCAGGACCCTGGAGTTCCTCTCGTCGATCCTCTTGAGAGGGCCTCCTCTTGAGATGCGACGGGAAGGCCGGGAACTCTTTCCCGACGAAGCAGGGAAAGGATCCCTCATCTCAAGCTACGAGGCGGAAACGGGGCTCCTCTGGATGTGGGCGTGACCCTCGTGTTTCCTCTCGAGTGGAGACGGGTATGTCAGGGAACTTCTTGATTTGCACCAAGGGTGTGAAGGACACTTTCGAAGTTCCAGAGGGGAGGTGTGATCAGCCTCGAGACACCTCAGCGGAAATGGGCCTCATCTCGCCTGGAGGGGAGAACCTCCTGGATTTTCTCGAGTTGCGGCAGGTCTTCTCGAGTTATGACGGGGACCTCAGGGACCCGCTCTGGTGGCCTCAGGAGAGGCCAGTCCCCATGCGAGTTGCTAGGGGCCATCTCGGGATTCCTCTCCCGTCCATGCCGGGGCCTAATACCTTGTGTGTAGTCGGGGCCGGAACCTGAGGATTCCTATCCAGTGTTGCCATGGATCTTGGGTTGCTTCTGAGTCTCCCCAGGGGAGTCAGGACTCGTCTCGAGTGGGGGCATGCACGTGCGCTTTCCTCCCGAGCTGCAGCAGTAGTGTCACGCTTCCTGTCACGTGGATCAAGGGATCTGTGGCTTTCCCTCGAGGCTGTCCCTCGAGGCTTTCCCAAGAGGCTTTCCCACAGGGCTGTGCCACGTGCCACCTTGGTGTGAGTCGATCCTCGGCGTGAAAGACGAGCCGGTGAAGGGAAAAGAGGTTCCTCTGGAATGGACTGAGACATCTGGGGGACTCTTGGAATGGTGGCACGACCCTGGAGTTCCTCTCGCCGTTCCTGTTGAGAGGGCCTCCTCTTGAGAAGCGACGGGAAGCCCGGGAACTCTTTCCCGAGGAAGCAGGGAAAGGATCCCTCATCTCGAGCTACGAGGCGGAAACGGGGCTCCTCTGGATGTGGGCGGGACCCTCGTGTTTCCTCTCGAGTGGAGACGGGTATGTCGGGGAGCTTCTTGATTTGCACCAAGGGTGTGAAGAACCCTTTCGAAGTTTCAGAGGTGAGGTGTGATCAGCCTCGAGACGCCTCAGCGGAAATGGGCCGCATCTCGCCTGGAGGGGAGAACCTCCTGGTTTTTTTCGAGTTGCGGCAGGTCTTCTCGAGTTACGACGGGCACCTCAGGGACCCGCTCTGGTGGCCTCAGGAAAGGCCAGTCCCCATGCGAGTTGCTAGGGGACCTCTCGAGATTCCTCTCCCGTCCATGCCGGGGCCTCAGTCCTTGTGTGGAGTCGGGCCCGGAACCTGAGGATTCCTCTCCAGTGTTGCCATGGATCTTGGGGTGGTTTTGAGTCTCCCCAGGGGAGTCAGGCCTCGTCGCGAGTGGGGGCATGCACGTGCGCTTTCCTCCCGAGCTGCAGCAGTAGTGTCACGCTTCCTGTCACGTGGATCAAGGGATCTGTGGCTTTCCCTCGAGGCTTTCGCTCGAGGCTTTCCCACGAGGCTTTCCCACAGGGCTGTGCCACGTGCCACCTTGGTGTGAGTCGATCCTCGGCGTGGAAGACGAGCCGGTGAAGTGAAAAGAGGTTCCTCTGGAATGGACTGAGACATCTGGGGGACTCTTCGAATGGTGGCACGACCCTGGATTTCCTCTCGCCATTCCTGTTGAGAGGGCCTCCTCTTGAGATGCGACAAGAACGCCGGGAACTCTCTCCCAAAGAAGCAGGGAAAGGATCCCTCATCTCGAGCTACGAGGCGGAAACTGGGCTCCTCTGGATGTGGGCGGGACCCTCGTGTTTCCTCTCGAGTGGAGACGGGTATGTCGGGCAGCTTCTTGATTTGCACCAAGGGTGTGAAGGACCCTTTCGAAGTTCCAGAGGTGAGGTGTGATCAGCCTCAAGACGCCTCAGCGCAAATGGGCCTCATCTCGCTTGTAGGGGAGAACCTCCTGGATTTTCTCGAGTTGCGGCAGGTCTTCTCGAGTTACGACGGGGACCTCAGGGACCCGCTCTGGTGGCCTCAGGAAAGGCCAGTCCCCATGCGAGTTGCTAGGGGACCTCTCGGGATTCCTCTCCCGTCCATGCCGGGGCCTCAGTCCTTGTGTGGAGTCGGGGCCGGAACCTGAGGATTCCTCTCCAGTGTTGCCATGGATCTTGGGGTGCTTCTGAGTCTCACCAGGGGAGTCAGGAGTCGTCTCAAGTGGGGGCATGCACGTGCGCTTTCCTCCCGAGCTGCAGCAGTAGTGTCACGCTTCCTGTCACGTGGATCAAGGGATCTGTGGCTTTCCCTCGAGGCTGTCCCTCGAGGCTTTCCCAAGAGGCTTTCCCACAGGGCTGTGCCACGTGCCACCTTGGTGTGAGTCGATCCTCGGCGTGAAAGACGAGCCGGTGAAGGGAAAAGAGGTTCCTCTGGAATGGACTGAGACATCTGGGGGACTCTTGGAATGGTGGCACGACCCTGGAGTTCCTCTCGCCGTTCCTGTTGAGAGGGCCTCCTCTTGAGATGCGACGGGAACGCCGGGAACTCTTTCCCGACGAAGCAGGGAAAGGATCCCTCATCTCGAGCTGCGAGGCGGAAACGGGGCTCCTCTGGATGTGGGCGGGACCCTCGTGATTCCTCTCGAGTGGAGACGGCTAGGTCGGGGAACTTCTGGATTTGCACCAAGGGTGTGAAGGACCCTTTCGAAGTTCCAGAGGTGCGGTGTGATCAACCTCGAGACACCTCAGCGGAAATCGGCCTCATCTCTCCTGGAGGGGAGAACCTCCTGGATTTTCTCGAGTTGCGGCAGGTCTTCTCGCGTTACGACGGGGACCTCAGGGACCCGCTCTGGTGGCCTCAGGAAAGGCCAGTCCCCATGCGAGTTGCTAGGGGACCTCTCGGGATTCCTCTCCCGTCCATGCCGGGGCCTCAGTCCTTGTGTGGAGTCGGGGCCGGAACCTGAGGATTCCTCTCCAGTGTTGCCATGGATCTTGGGGTGCTTCTGAGTCTCCCCAGGGGAGTCAGGCCTCGGCTCGAGTGGGGGCATGCACGTGCGCTTTCCTCCCGAGCTGCAGCAGTAGTGTCACGCTTCCTGTCACTTGGATCAAGGGATCTGTGGCTTTCCCTCGAGGCTTTCGCTCGAGGCTTTCCCACGAGGCTTTCCCACAGGGCTGTGCCACGTGCCACCTTGGTGTGAGTCGATCCTCGGCGTGGAAGACGAGCCGGTGAAGTGAAAAGAGGTTCCTCTGGAATGGACTGAGACATCTGGGGGACTCTTGGAATGGTGGCACGACCCTGGATTTCCTCTCGCCATTCCTGTTGAGAGGGCCTCCTCTTGAGATGCGACAAGAACGCCGGGAACTCTCTCCCAAAGAAGCAGGGAAAGGATCCCTCATCTCGAGCTACGAGGCGGAAACTGGGCTCCTCTGGATGTGGGCGGGACCCTCGTGTTTCCTCTCGAGTGGAGACGGGTATGTCGGGCAGCTTCTTGATTTGCACCAAGGGTGTGAAGGACCCTTTCGAAGTTCCAGAGGTGAGGTGTGATCAGCCTCAAGACGCCTCAGCGCAAATGGGCCTCATCTCGCTTGTAGGGGAGAACCTCCTGGATTTTCTCGAGTTGCGGCAGGTCTTCTCGAGTTACGACGGGGACCTCAGGGACCCGCTCTGGTGGCCTCAGGAAAGGCCAGTCCCCATGCGAGTTGCTAGGGGACCTCTCGGGATTCCTCTCCCGTCCATGCCGGGGCCTCAGTCCTTGTGTGGAGTCGGGGCCGGAACCTGAGGATTCCTCTCCAGTGTTGCCATGGATCTTGGGGTGCTTCTGAGTCTCACCAGGGGAGTCAGGAGTCGTCTCAAGTGGGGGCATGCACGTGCGCTTTCCTCCCGAGCTGCAGCAGTAGTGTCACGCTTCCTGTCACGTGGATCAAGGGATCTGTGGCTTTCCCTCGAGGCTGTCCCTCGAGGCTTTCCCAAGAGGCTTTCCCACAGGGCTGTGCCACGTGCCACCTTGGTGTGAGTCGATCCTCGGCGTGAAAGACGAGCCGGTGAAGGGAAAAGAGGTTCCTCTGGAATGGACTGAGACATCTGGGGGACTCTTGGAATGGTGGCACGACCCTGGAGTTCCTCTCGCCGTTCCTGTTGAGAGGGCCTCCTCTTGAGATGCGACGGGAACGCCGGGAACTCTTTCCCGACGAAGCAGGGAAAGGATCCCTCATCTCGAGCTACGAGGCGGAAACGGGGCTCCTCTGGATGTGGGCGGGACCCTCGTGATTCCTCTCGAGTGGAGACGGCTAGGTCGGGGAACTTCTGGATTTGCACCAAGGGTGTGAAGGACCCTTTCGAAGTTCCAGAGGTGCGGTGTGATCAACCTCGAGACGCCTCAGCGGAAATCGGCCTCATCTCTCCTGGAGGGGAGAACCTCCTGGATTTTCTCGAGTTGCGGCAGGTCTTCTCGAGTTACGACGGGGACCTCAGGGACCCGCTCTGGTGGCCTCAGGAAAGGCCAGTCCCCATGCGAGTTGCTAGGGGACCTCTCGGGATTCCTCTCCCGTCCATGCCGGGGCCTCAGTCCTTGTGTGGAGTCGGGGCCGGAACCTGAGGATTCCTCTCCAGTGTTGCCATGGATCTTGGGGTGCTTCTGAGTCTCCCCAGGGGAGTCAGGCCTCGGCTCGAGTGGGGGCATGCACGTGCGCTTTCCTCCCGAGCTGCAGCAGTAGTGTCACGCTTCCTGTCACTTGGATCAAGGGATCTGTGGCTTTCCCTCGAGGCTGTCCCTCGAGGCTTTCCCACGAGGCTTTCCCACAGGGCTGTGCCACGTGCCACCTTGGTGTGAGTCGATCCTCGGCGTGAAAGACGAGCCGGTGAAGGGAAAAGAGGTTCCTCTGGAATGGACTGAGACATCTGGGGGACTCTTGGAATGGTGGCACGACCCTGGAGTTCCTCTCGCCGTTCCTGTTGAGAGGGCCTCCTCTTGAGATGCGACGGGAACGCCGGGAACTCTTTCCCGACGAAGCAGGGAAAGGATCCCTCATCTCGAGCGACGAGGCGGAAACGGGGCTCCTCTGGATGTGGGCGGGACCCTCGTGATTCCTCTCGAGTGGAGACGGCTAGGTCGGGGAACTTCTGGATTTGCACCAAGGGTGTGAAGGACCCTTTCGAAGTTCCAGAGGTGAGGTGTGATCAGCCTCGAGACGCCTCAGCGCAAATGGGCCTCATCTCGCCTGGAGGGGAGAACCTCCTGGATTTTCTCGAGTTGCGGCAGGTCTTCTCGAGTTACGACGGGGACCTCAGGGACCCGCTCTGGTGGCCTCAGGAAAGGCCAGTCCCCATGCGAGTTGCTAGGGGACCTCTCGGGATTCCTCTCCCGTCCATGCCGGGGCCTCAGTCCTTGTGTGGAGTCGGGGCCGGAACCTGAGGATTCCTCTCCAGTGTTGCCATGGATCTTGGGGTGCTTCTGAGTCTCCCCAGGGGAGTCAGGCCTCGTCTCGAGTGGGGGCATGCACGTGCGCTTTCCTCCCGAGCTGCAGCAGTAGTGTCACGCTTCCTGTCACGTGGATCAAGGGATCTGTGGCTTTCCCTCGAGGCTGTCCCTCGAGGCTTTCCCACGAGGCTTTCCCACAGGGCTGTGCCACGTGCCACCTTGGTGTGAGTCGATCCTCGGCGTGAAAGACGAGCCGGTGAAGGGAAAAGAGGTTCCTCTGGAAAGGACTGAGACATCTGGGGGACTCTTGGAATGGTGGCACGACCCTGGAGTTCCTCTCGCCGTTCCTGTTGAGAGGGCCTCCTCTTGAGATGCGACGGGAACGCCGGGAACTCTTTCCCGACGAAGCAGGGAAAGGATCCCTCATCTCGAGCTACGAGGTGGAAACGGGGCTCCTCTGGATGTGGGCGGGACCCTCGTGATTCCTCTCGAGTGGAGACGGCTAGGTCGGGGAACTTCTGGATTTGCACCAAGGGTGTGAAGGACCCTTTCAAAGTTCCAGAGGTGAGGTGTGATCAGCCTCGAGACGCCTCAGCGGAAATCGGCCTCATCTCGCCTGGAGGGGAGAACGTCCTGGATTTTCTCGAGTTGCGGCAGGTCTTCTCGAGTTACGACGGGGACCTCAGGGACCCGCTCTGGTGGCCTCAGGAAAGGCCAGTCCCCATGCGAGTTGCTAGGGGACCTCTCGGGATTCCTCTCCCGTCCATGCCGGGGCCTCAGTCCTTGTGTGGAGTCGGGGCCGGAACCTGAGGATTCCTCTCCAGTGTTGCCATGGATCTTGGGGTGCTTCTGAGTCTCCCCAGGGGAGTCAGGCCTCGGCTCGAGTGGGGGCATGCACGTGCGCTTTCCTCCCGAGCTGCAGCAGTAGTGTCACGCTTCCTGTCACGTGGATCAAGGGATCTGTGGCTTTCCCTCGAGGCTGTCCCTCGAGGCTTTCCCACGAGGCTTTCCCACAGGGCTGTGCCACGTGCCACCTTGGTGTGAGTCGATCCTCGGCGTGAAAGACGAGCCGGTGAAGGGAAAAGAGGTTCCTCTGGAATGGACTGAGACATCTGGGGGCCTCTTGGAATGGTGGCACGACCCTGGAGTTCCTCTCGCCGTTCCTGTTGAGAGGGCCTCCTCTTGAGATGCGACGGGAACGCCGGGAACTCTTTCCCGACGAAGCAGGGAAAGGATCCCTCATCTCGAGCTACGAGGCGGAAACGGGGCTCCTCTGGATGTGGGCGGGACACTCGTGATTCCTCTCGAGTGGAGACGGCTAGGTCGGGGAACTTCTGGATTTGCACCAAGGGTGTGAAGGACCCTTTCGAAGTTCCAGAGGTGAGGTGTGATCAGCCTCGAGACGCCTCAGCGGAAATGGGCCTCATCTCGCCTGGAGGGGAGAACCTCCTGGATTTTCTCGAGTTGCGGCAGGTCTTCTCGAGTTACGACGGGGACCTCAGGGACCCGCTCTGGTGGCCTCAGGAAAGGCCAGTCCCATGCGAGTTGCTAGGGGACCTCTCGGGATTCCTCTCCCGTCCATGCCGGGGCCTCAGTCCTTGTGTGGAGTCGGGGCCGGAACCTGGGGATTCCTCTCAAGTGTTGCCATGGATCTTGGGGTGCTTCTGAGTCTCCCAAGGGGAGTCAGGCCTCGTCTCGAGTGGGGGCATGCACGTGCGCTTTCCTCCCGAGCTGCAGCAGTAGTGTCACGCTTCCTGTCACGTGGATCAAGGGATCTGTGGCTTTCCCTCGAGGCTGTCCCTCGAGGCTTTCCCAAGAGGCTTTCCCACAGGGCTGTGCCACGTGCCACCTTGGTGTGAGTCGATCCTCGGCGTGAAAGACGAGCCGGTGAAGGGAAAAGAGGTTCCTCTGGAATGGACTGAGACATCTGGGGGACTCTTGGAATGGTGGCACGACCCTGGAGTTCCTCTCGCCGTTCCTGTTGAGAGGGCCTCCTCTTGAGATGCGACGGGAACGCCGGGAACTCTTTCCCGACGAAGCAGGGAAAGGATCCCTCATCTCGAGCTACGAGGCGGAAACGGGGCTCCTCTGGATGTGGGCGGGACCCTCGTGATTCCTCTCGAGTGGAGACGGCTAGGTCGGGGAACTTCTGGATTTGCACCAAGGGTGTGAAGGACCCTTTCAAAGTTCCAGAGGTGAGGTGTGATCAGCCTCGAGACGCCTCAGCGGAAATCGGCCTCATCTCGCCTGGAGGGGAGAACCTCCTGGATTTTCTCGAGTTGCGGCAGGTCTTCTCGAGTTACGACGGGGACCTCAGGGACCCGCTCTGGTGGCCTCAGGAAAGGCCAGTCCCCATGCGAGTTGCTAGGGGACCTCTCGGGATTCCTCTCCCGTCCATGCCGGGGCCTCAGTCCTTGTGTGGAGTCGGGGCCGGAACCTGAGGATTCCTCTCCAATGTTGCCATGGATCTTGGGGTGCTTCTGAGTCTCCCCAGGGGAGTCAGGCCTCGGCTCGAGTGGGGGCATGCACGTGCGCTTTCCTCCCGAGCTGCAGCAGTAGTGTCACGCTTCCTGTCACGTGGATCAAGGGATTTGTGGCTTTCCCTCGAGGCTGTCCCTCGAGGCTTTCCCACGAGGCTTTCCCACAGGGCTGTGCCACGTGCCACCTTGGTGTGAGTCGATCCTCGGCGTGAAAGACGAGCCGGTGAAGGGAAAAGAGGTTCCTCTGGAATGGACTGAGACATCTGGGGGCCTCTTGGAATGGTGGCACGACCCTGGAGTTCCTCTCGCCGTTCCTGTTGAGAGGGCCTCCTCTTGAGATGCGACGGGAACGCCAGGAACTCTTTCCCGACGAAGCAGGGAAAGGATCCCTCATCTCGAGCTACGAGGCGGAAACGGGGCTCCTCTGGATGTGGGCGGGACACTCGTGATTCCTCTCGAGTGGAGACGGCTAGGTCGGGGAACTTCTGGATTTGCACCAAGGGTGTGAAGGACCCTTTCGAAGTTCCAGAGGTGAGGTGTGATCAGCCTCGAGACGCCTCAGCGGAAATGGGCCTCATCTCGCCTGGAGGGGAGAACCTCCTGGATTTTCCCGAGTTGCGTCAGGTATTCTCGAGTTACGACGGGGACCTCAGGGACCCGCTCTGGTGGCCTCAGGAAAGGCCAGTCCCATGCGAGTTGCTAGGGGACCTCTCGGGATTCCTCTCCCGTCCATGCCGGGGCCTCAGTCCTTGTGTGGAGTCGGGGCCGGAACCTGGGGATTCCTCTCCAGTGTTGCCATGGATCTTGGGGTGCTTCTGAGTCTCCCCAGGGGAGTCAGGCCTCGTCTCGAGTGGGGGCATGCACGTGCGCTTTCCTCCCGAGCTGCAGCAGTAGTGTCACGCTTCCTGTCACGTGGATCAAGGGATCTGTGGCTTTCCCTCGAGGCTGTCCCTCGAGGCTTTCCCACGAGGCTTTCCCACAGGGCTGTGCCACGTGCCACCTTGGTGTGAGTCGATCCTCGGCGTGAAAGACGAGCCGGTGAAGGGAAAAGAGGTTCCTCTGGAATGGACTGAGACATCTGGAGGACTCTTGGAATGGTGGCACGACCCTGGAGTTCCTCTCGCCGTTCCTGTTGAGAGGGCCTCCTCTTGAGATGCGACGGGAACGCCGGGAATTCTTTCCCGACGAAGCAGGGAAAGGATCCCTCATCTCGAGCTACGAGGCGGAAACGGGGCTCCTCTGGATGTGGGCGGGACCCTCGTGATTCCTCTCGAGTGGTGACGGGTAAGTCGGGGAACTTCTGGATTTGCACCAAGGGTGTGAAGGACCCTTTCGAAGTTCCAGAGGTGAGGTGTGATCAGCCTCGAGACGCCTCAGCGGAAATGGGCCTCATCTCGCCTGGAGGGGAGAACAGCCTGGATTTTCTCGAGTTGCGTCAGGTCTTCTCGAGTTACGACGGGGACCTCAGGGACCCGCTCTGGTGGCCTCAGGAAAGGCCAGTCCCCATGCGAGTTGCTAGGGGACCTCTCGGGATTCCTCTCCCGTCCATGCCGGGGCCTCAGTCCTTGTGTGGAGTCGGGGCCGGAACCTGAGGATTCCTCTCCAGTGTTGCCATGGATCTTGGGGTGCTTCTGAGTCTCCCCAGGGGAGTCAGGCCTCGTCTCGAGTGGGGGCATGCACGTGCGCTTTCCTCCCGAGCTGCAGGAGTAGTGTCACGCTTCCTGTCACGTGGATCAATGGATCTGTGGCTTTCCCTCGAGGCTGTCCCTCGAGGCTTTCCCACGAGGCTTTCCCACAGGGCTGTGCCACGTGCCACCTTGGTGTGAGTCGATCCTCGGCGTGAAAGACGAGCCGGTGAAGGGAAAAGAGGTTCCTCTGGAATGGACTGAGACATCTGGGGGACTCTTGGAATGGTGGCACGACCCTGGAGTTCCTCTCGCCGTTCCTGTTGAGAGGGCCTCCTCTTGAGATGCGACGGGAACGCCGGGAACTCTTTCCCGAAGAAGCAGGGAAAGGATCCCTCATCTCGAGCGACGAGGCGGAAACGGGGCTCCTCTGGATGTGGGCGGGACCCTCGTGATTCCTCTCGAGTGGAGACGGCTAGGTCGGGGAACTTCTGGATTTGCACCAAGGGTGTGAAGGACCGTTTCGAAGTTCCAGAGGTGAGGTGTGATCAGCCTCGAGACGCCTCAGCGGAAATGGGCCTCATCTCGCCTGGAGGGGAGAACCTCCTGGATTTTCTCGAGTTGCGGCAGGTCTTCTCGAGTTACGACGGGGACCTCAGGGACCCGCTCTGGTGGCCTCAGGAAAGGCCAGTCCCCATGCGAGTTGCTAGGGGACCTCTCGGGATTCCTCTCCCGTCCATGCCGGGGCCTCAGTCCTTGTGTGGAGTCGGGGCCGGAACCTGAGGATTCCTCTCCAGTGTTGCCATGGATCTTGGGGTGCTTCTGAGTCTCCCCAGGGGAGTCAGGCCTCGGCTCGAGTGGGGGCATGCACGTGCGCTTTCCTCCCGAGCTGCAGCAGTAGTGTCACGCTTCCTGTCACGTGGATCAAGGGATCTGTGGCTTTCCCTCGAGGCTGTCCCTCGAGGCTTTCCCACGAGGCTTTCCCACAGGGCTGTGCCACGTGCCACCTTGGTGTGAGTCGATCCTCGGCGTGAAAGACGAGCCGGTGAAGGGAAAAGAGGTTCCTCTGGAATGGACTGAGACATCTGGGGGACTCTTGGAATGGTGGCACGACCCTGGAGTTCCTCTCGCCGTTCCTGTTGAGAGGGCCTCCTCTTGAGATGCGACGGGAACACCGGGAACTCTTTCCCGACGAAGCAGGGAAAGGATCCCTCATCTCGAGCGACGAGGCGGAAACGGGGCTCCTCTGGATGTGAGCGGGACCCTCGTGATTCCTCTCGAGTGGAGACGGCTAGGTCGGGGAACTTCTGGATTTGCACCAAGGGTGTGAAGGACCCTTTCGAAATTCCAGAGGTGAGGTGTGATCAGCCTCGAGACGCCTCAGCGGAAATGGGCCTCATCTCGTCTGGAGGGGAGAACCTCCTGAATTTTCTCGAGTTGCGGCAGGTCTTCTCGAGTTACGACGGGGACCTCAGGGACCCGCTCTGGTGGCCTCAGGAAAGGCCAGTCCCCATGCGAGTTGCTAGGGGACCTCTCGGGATTCCTCTCCCGTCCATGCCGGGGCCTCAGTCCTTGTGTGGAGTCGGGGCCGGAACCTGAGGATTCCTCTCCAGTGTTGCCATGGATCTTGGGGTGCTTCTGAGTCTCCCCAGGGGAGTCAGGCCTCGTCTCGATTGGGGGCATGCACGTGCGCTTTCCTCCCGAGCTGCAGCAGTAGTGTCACGCTTCCTGTCACGTGGATCAAGGGATCTGTGGCTTTCCCTCGAGGCTGTCCCTCGAGGCTTTCCCACGAGGCTTTCCCACAGGGCTGTGCCACGTGCCACCTTGGTGTGAGTCGATCCTCGGCGTGAAAGACGAGCCGGTGAAGGGAAAAGAGGTTCCTCTGGAATGGACTGAGACATCTGGGGGACTCTTGGAATGGTGGCACGACCCTGGAGTTCCTCTCGCCGTTCCTGTTGAGAGGGCCTCCTCTTGAGATGCGACGGGAACGCCGGGAACTCTTTCCCGACGAAGCAGGGAAAGGATCCCTCATCTGGAGCTACGAGGCGGAAACGGGGCTCCTCTGGATGTGGGCGGTACCCTCGTGATTCCTCTCGAGTGGAGACGGCTAGGTCGGGGAACTTCTGGATTTGCACCAAGGGTGTGAAGGACCCTTTCGAAGTTCCAGAGGTGAGGTGTGATCAGCCTCGAGACGCCTCAGCGGAAATGGGCCTCATCTCGCCTGGAGGGGAGAACCGCCTGGATTTTCTCGAGTTGCGGCAGGTCTTCTCGAGTTACGACGGGGACCTCAGGGACCCGCTCTGGTGGCCTCAGGAAAGGCCAGTCCCCATGCGAGTTGCTAGGGGACCTCTCTGGATTCCTCTCCCGTCCATGCCGGGGTCTCAGTCCTTGTGTGGAGTCGGGGCCGGAACCTGAGGATTCCTCTCCAGTGTTGCCATGGATCTTGGGGTGCTTCTGAGTCTCCCCAGGGGAGTCAGGCCTCGTCTCGAGTGGGGGCATGCACGTGCGCTTTCCTCCCGAGCTGCAGCAGTAGTGTCACGCTTCCTGTCACGTGGATCAAGGGATCTGTGGCTTTCCCTCGAGGCTGTCCCTCGAGGCTTTCCCACGAGACTTTCCCACAGGGCTGTGCCACGTGCCACCTTGGTGTGAGTCGATCCTCGGCGTGAAAGACGAGCCGGTGAAGGGAAAAGAGGTTCCTCTGGAATGGACTGAGACATCTGGGGGACTCTTGGAATGGTGGCACGACCCTGGAGTTCCTCTCGCCGTTCCTGTTGAGAGGGCCTCCTCTTGAGATGCGACGGGAACACCGGGAACTCTTTCCCGACGAAGCAGGGAAAGGATCCCTCATCTCGAGCGACGAGGCGGAAACGGGGCTCCTCTGGATGTGAGCGGGACCCTCGTGATTCCTCTCGAGTGGAGACGGCTAGGTCGGGGAACTTCTGGATTTGCACCAAGGGTGTGAAGGACCCTTTCGAAATTCCAGAGGTGAGGTGTGATCAGCCTCGAGACGCCTCAGCGGAAATGGGCCTCATCTCGCCTGGAGGGGAGAACCTCCTGGATTTTCTCGAGTTGCGGCAGGTCTTCTCGAGTTACGACGGGGACCTCAGGAACCCGCTCTGGTGGCCTCAGGAAAGGCCAGTCCCCATGCGAGTTGCTAGGGGACCTCTCTGGATTCCTCTCCCGTCCATGCCGGGGCCTCAGTCCTTGTGTGGAGTCGGGGCCGGAACCTGAGGATTCCTCTCCAGTGTTGCCATGGATCTTGGGGTGCTTCTGAGTCTCCCCAGGGGAGTCAGGCCTCGTCTCGAGTGGGGGCATGCACGTGCGCTTTCCTCCCGAGCTGCAGCAGTAGTGTCACGCTTCCTGTCACGTGGATCAAGGGATCTGTGGCTTTCCCTCGAGGCTGTCCCTCGAGGCTTTCCCACGAGGCTTTCCCACAGGGCTGTGCCACGTGCCACCTTGGTGTGAGTCGATCCTCGGCGTGAAAGACGAGCCGGTGAAGGGAAAAGAGGTTCCTCTGGAATGGACTGAGACATCTGGGGGACTCTTGGAATGGTGGCACGACCCTGGAGTTCCTCTCGCCGTTCCTGTTGAGAGGGCCTCCTCTTGAGATGCGACGGGAACACCGGGAACTCTTTCCCGACGAAGCAGGGAAAGGATCCCTCATCTCGAGCGACGAGGCGGAAACGGGGCTCCTCTGGATGTGAGCGGGACCCTCGTGATTCCTCTCGAGTGGAGACGGCTAGGTCGGGGAACTTCTGGATTTGCACCAAGGGTGTGAAGGACCCTTTCGAAATTCCAGAGGTGAGGTGTGATCAGCCTCGAGACGCCTCAGCGGAAATGGGCCTCATCTCGTCTGGAGGGGAGAACCTCCTGAATTTTCTCGAGTTGCGGCAGGTCTTCTCGAGTTACGACGGGGACCTCAGGGACCCGCTCTGGTGGCCTCAGGAAAGGCCAGTCCCCATGCGAGTTGCTAGGGGACCTCTCGGGATTCCTCTCCCGTCCATGCCGGGGCCTCAGTCCTTGTGTGGAGTCGGGGCCGGAACCTGAGGATTCCTCTCCAGTGTTGCCATGGATCTTGGGGTGCTTCTGAGTCTCCCCAGGGGAGTCAGGCCTCGTCTCGAGTGGGGGCATGCACGTGCACTTTCCTCCCGAGCTGCAGCAGTAGTGTCACGCTTCCTGTCACGTGGATCAAGGGATCTGTGGCTTTTCCTCGAGGCTGTCCCTCGAGGCTTTCCCACGAGGCTTTCCCACAGGGCTGTGCCACGTGCCACCTTGGTGTGAGTCGATCCTCGGCGTGAAAGACGAGCCGGTGAAGGGAAAAGAGGTTCCTCTGGAATGGACTGAGACATCTGGGGGACTCTTGGAATGGTGGCACGACCCTGGAGTTCCTCTCGCCGTTCCTGTTGAGAGGGCCTCCTCTTGAGATGCGACGGGAACACCGGGAACTCTTTCCCGACGAAGCAGGGAAAGGATCCCTCATCTCGAGCGACGAGGCGGAAACGGGGCTCCTCTGGATGTGGGCGGGACCCTCGTGATTCCTCTCGAGTGGAGACGGCTAGGTCGGGGAACTTCTGGATTTGCACCAAGGGTGTGAAGGACCCTTTCGAAGTTCCAGAGGTGAGGTGTGATCAGCCTCGAGACGCCTCAGCGGAAATGGGCCTCATCTCGCCTGGAGGGGAGAACCTCCTGGATTTTCTCGAGTTGCGGCAGGTCTTCTCGAGTTACGACGGGGACCTCAGGAACCCGCTCTGGTGGCCTCAGGAAAGGCCAGTCCCCATGCGAGTTGCTAGGGGACCTCTCTGGATTCCTCTCCCGTCCATGCCGGGGTCTCAGTCCTTGTGTGGAGTCGGGGCCGGAACCTGAGGATTTCTCTCCAGTGTTGCCATGGATCTTGGGGTGCTTCTGAGTCTCCCCAGGGGAGTCAGGCCTCGTCTCGAGTGGGGGCATGCACGTGCGCTTTCCTCCCGAGCTGCAGCAGTAGTGTCACGCTTCCTGTCACGTGGATCAAGGGATCTGTGGCTTTCCCTCGAGGCTGTCCCTCGAGGCTTTCCCACGAGGCTTTCCCACAGGGCTGTGCCACGTGCCACCTTGGTGTGAGTCGATCCTCGGCGTGAAAGACGAGCCGGTGAAGGGAAAAGAGGTTCCTCTGGAATGGACTGAGACATCTGGGGGACTCTTGGAATGGTGGCACGACCCTGGAGTTCCTCTCGCCGTTCCTGTTGAGAGGGCCTCCTCTTGAGATGCGACGGGAACACCGGGAACTCTTTCCCGACGAAGCAGGGAAAGGATCCCTCATCTCGAGCGACGAGGCGGAAACGGGGCTCCTCTGGATGTGAGCGGGACCCTCGTGATTCCTCTCGAGTGGAGACGGCTAGGTCGGGGAACTTCTGGATTTGCACCAAGGGTGTGAAGGACCCTTTCGAAGTTCCAGAGGTGAGGTGTGATCAGCCTCGAGACGCCTCAGCGGAAATGGGCCTCATCTCGCCTGGAGGGGAGAACCTCCTGGATTTTCTCGAGTTGCGGCAGGTCTTCTCGAGTTACGACGGGGACCTCAGGGACCCGCTCTGGTGGCCTCAGGAAAGGCCAGTCCCCATGCGAGTTGCTAGGGGACCTCTCGGGATTCCTCTCCCGTCCATGCCGGGGTCTCAGTCCTTGTGTGGAGTCGGGGCCGGAACCTGAGGATTCCTCTCCAGTTTTGCCATGGATCTTGGGGTGCTTCTAAGTCTCCCCAGGGGAGTCAGGCCTCGTCTCGAGTGGGGGCATGCACGTGCCCTTTCCTCCCGAGCTGCAGCAGTAGTGTCACGCTTCCTGTCACGTGGGTCAAGGGATCTGTGGCTTTCCCTCGAGGCTGTCCCTCGAGGCTTTCCCACGAGGCTTTCCCACAGGGCTGTGCCACGTGCCACCTTCGTGTGAGTCGATCCTCGGCGTGAAAGACGAGCCGGTGAAGGGAAAAGAGGTTCCTCTGGAATGGACTGAGACATCTGGGGGACTCTTGGAATGGTGGCACGACCCTGGAGTTCCTCTCGCCGTTCCTGTTGAGAGGGCCTCCTCTTGAGATGCGACGGGAACGCCGGGAACTCTTTCCCGACGAAGCAGGGAAAGGATCCCTCATCTCGAGCGACGAGGCGGAAACGGGGCTCCTCTGGATGTGGGCGGGACCCTCGTGATTCCTCTCGAGTGGAGACGGCTAGGTCGGGGAACTTCTGGATTTGCACCAAGGGTGTGAAGGACCCTTTCGAAGTTCCAGAGGTGAGGTGTGATCAGCCTCGAGACGCCTCAGCGGAAATGGGCCTCATCTCGCCTGGAGGGGAGAACCTCCTGGATTTTCTCGAGTTGCGGCAGGTCTTCTCGAGTTACGACGGGGACCTCAGGGACCCGCTCTGGTGGCCTCAGGAAAGGCCAGTCCCCATGCGAGTTGCTAGGGGACCTCTCTGGATTCCTCTCCCGTCCATGCCGGGGCCTCAGTCCTTGTGTGGAGTCGGGGCCGGAACCTGAGGATTCCTCTCCAGTGTTGCCATGGATCTTGGGGTGCTTCTGAGTCTCCCCAGGGGAGTCAGGCCTCGTCTCGATTGGGGGCATGCACGTGCGCTTTCCTCCCGAGCTGCAGCAGTAGTGTCACGCTTCCTGTCACGTGGATCAAGGGATCTGTGGCTTTCCCTCGAGGCTGTCCCTCGAGGCTTTCCCACGAGGCTTTCCCACAGGGCTGTGCCATGTGCCACCTTGGTGTGAGTCGATCCTCGGCGTGAAAGACGAGCCGGTGAAGGGAAAAGAGGTTCCTCTGGAATGGACTGAGACATCTGCGGGACTCTTGGAATGGTGGCACGACCCTGGAGTTCCTCTCGCCGTTCCTGTTGAGAGGGCCTCCTCTTGAGATGCGACGGGAACGCCGGGAACTCTTTCCCGACGAAGCAGGGAAAGGATCCCTCATCTCGAGCTACGAGGCGGAAACGGGGCTCCTCTGGATGTGGGCGGGACCCTCGTGATTCCTCTCGAGTGGAGACGGCTAGGTCGGGGAACTTCTGGATTTGCACCAAGGGTGTGAAGGACCCTTTCGAAGTTCCAGAGGTGAGGTGTGATCAGCCTCGAGACGCCTCAGCGGAAATGGGCCTCATCTCGCCTGGAGGGGAGAACCTCCTGGATTTTCTCGAGTTGCGTCAGGTCTTCTCGAGTTACGACGGGGACCTCAGGGACCCGCTCTGGTGGCCTCAGGAAAGGCCAGTCCCCATGCGAGTTGCTAGGGGACCTCTCGGGATTCCTCTCCCGTCCATGCGGGGGCCTCAGTCCTTGTGTGGAGTCGGGGCCGGAACCTGAGGATTCCTCTCCAGTGTTGCCATGGATCTTGGGGTGCTTCTGAGTCTCCCCAGGGGAGTCAGGCCTCGTCTCGAGTGGGGGCATGCACGTGCGCTTTCCTCCCGAGCTGCAGCAGTAGTGTCACGCTTCCTGTCACGTGGATCAAGGGATCTGTGGCTTTCCCTCGAGGCTGTCCCTCGAGGCTTTCCCACGAGGCTTTCCCACAGGGCTGTGCCACGTGCCACCTTGGTGTGAGTCGAACCTCGGCGTGAAAGACGACCCGGTGAAGGGAAAAGAGGTTCCTCTGGAATGGACTGAGACATCTGGGGACTCTTGGAATGGAGGCACGACCCTGGAGTTCCTCTCGCCGTTCCTGTTGAGAGGGCCTCCTCTTGAGATGCGACGGGAACGCCGGGAACTCTTTCCCGACGAAGCAGGGAAAGGATCCCTCATCTCGAGCTACGAGGCGGAAACGGGGCTCCTCTGGATGTGGGCGGGACCCTCGTGATTCCTTTCGAGTGGAGACGGCTAGGTCGGGGAACTTCTGGATTTGTACCAAGGGTGTGAAGGACCCTTTCGAAGTTCCAGAGGTGAGGTGTGATCAGCCTCGAGACGCCTCAGCGGAAATGGGCCTCATCTCGCCTTTAGGGGAGAACCTCCTGGATTTTCTCGAGTTGCGGCAGGTCTTCTCGAGTTACGACGGGGACCTCAGGGACCCGCTCTGGTGGCCTCAGGAAAGGCCAGTCCCCATGCGAGTTGCTAGGGGACCTCTCGGGATTCCTCTCCCGTCCATGCCGGGGCCTCAGTCCTTGTGTGGAGTCGGGGCCGGAACCTGAGGATTCCTCTCCAGTGTTGCCATGGATCTTGGGGTGCTTCTGAGTTTCCCCAGGGGACTCAGGCCTCGTCTCGAGTGGGGGCATGCACGTGCGCTTTCCTCCCGAGCTGCAGCAGTAGTGTCAAGCTTCCTGTCACGTGGATCAAGTGATCTGCGGCTTTCCCTCGAGGCTTTCCCACGAGGCTTTCCTACAGGGCTGTGCCACATGCCACTTTGGTGTGAGTCGATCCTCGGCGTGAAAGACGAGCCGGTGAAGGGAAAAGACGTTCCTCTGGAATGGACTGAGACATCTGGGGGACTCTTGGAATGGTGGCAGGACCCTGGAGTTCCTCTCGTCGATCCTCTTGAGAGGGCCTCCTCTTGAGATGCGACGGGAAGGCCGGGAACTCTTTCCCGACGAAGCAGGGAAAGGATCCCTCATCTCAAGCTACGAGGCGGAAACGGGGCTCCTCTGGATGTGGGCGTGACCCTCGTGTTTCCTCTCGAGTGGAGACGGGTATGTCAGGGAACTTCTTGATTTGCACCAAGGGTGTGAAGGACACTTTCGAAGTTCCAGAGGGGAGGTGTGATCAGCCTCGAGACGCCTCAGCGGAAATGGGCCTCATCTCGCCTGGAGGGGAGAACCTCCTGGATTTTCTCGAGTTGCGGCAGGTCTTCTCGAGTTATGACGGGGACCTCAGGGACCCGCTCTGGTGGCCTCAGGAGAGGCCAGTCCCCATGCGAGTTGCTAGGGGCCATCTCGGGATTCCTCTCCCGTCCATGCCGGGGCCTAATACCTTGTGTGGAGTCGGGCCCGGAACCTGAGGATCCCTCTCCAGTGTTGCCATGGATCTTGGGGTGGTTTTGAGTCTCCCCAGGGGAGTCAGGCCTCGTCGCGAGTGGGGGCATGCACGTGCGCTTTCCTCCCGAGCTGCAGCAGTAGTGTCACGCTTCCTGTCACGTGGATCAAGGGATCTGTGGCTTTCCCTCGAGGCTTTCGCTCGAGGCTTTCCCACGAGGCTTTCCCACAGGGCTGTGCCACGTGCCACCTTGGTGTGAGTCGATCCTCGGCGTGGAAGACGAGCCGGTGAAGTGAAAAGAGGTTCCTCTGTAATGGACTGAGACATCTGGGGGACTCTTGGAATGGTGGCACGACCCTGGATTTCCTCTCGCCATTCCTGTTGAGAGGGCCTCCTCTTGAGATGCGACAAGAACGCCGGGAACTCTCTCCCAAAGAAGCAGGGAAAGGATCCCTCATCTCGAGCTACGAGGCGGAAACTGGGCTCCTCTGGATGTGGGCGGGACCCTCGTGTTTCCTCTCGAGTGGAGACGGGTATGTCGGGCAGCTTCTTGATTTGCACCAAGGGTGTGAAGGACCCTTTCGAAGTTTCAGAGGTGACGTGTGATCAGCCTCGAGACGCCTCAGCGGAAATGGGCCGCATCTCGCCTGGAGGGGAGAACCTCCTGGAATTTCTCGAGTTGCGGCAGGTCTTCTTGAGTTACGACGGGCACCTCAGGGACCCACTCTGTTGGCCTCAGGAAAGGAAAATCCCCATCCGAGTTGCTAGGGGACCTCTCGAGATTCCTCTCCCGTCCATGCCGGGGCCTCAGTCCTTGTGTTGAGTCGGCCCGGAACATGAGGATACCTCTCCAGTTTTGCCATGGATCTTGGGGTGCTTCTGAGTCTCCCAAGGGGACTCAGGCCTCGTCTCGAGTGGGGGCATGCACGTGCGCTTTCCTCCCGAGCTGCAGCAGTTGTGTCACGCTTCCTGTCACGTGGATCAAGGGGTTTGTGGCTTTCCCTCGAGTCTTTCCCTAGAGGTTTTCCCACGAGGCTTTCCCACAGGGCTGTGCCACGTGCCACCTTGGTGTGAGTCGATCCTCGGCGTGAAAGACGAGCCGGTGAGGGGAAAAGAGGTTCCTCTGGAATGGACTGAGACATCTGGGGAACACTTGGAATGGTGGCACGACCCTGGAGTTCCTCTCGCCGTTCCTGTTGAGAGGGCCTAATCTTGAGATGCGACGGGAACGCCGGGAACTCTTTCCCGACGAAGCAGGGAAAGGATCCCTCATCTCGAGCTACGAGGCGGAAACCGGGCTCCTCTGGATGTGGGCGGGACCCTCGTGTTTCCTCTCGAGTGGAGACGGGTATGTCGGGGAACTTCTTGATTTGTACCATGGGTGTGAAGGACCCTTTCGAAGTTCCAGAGGTGAGGTGTGATCAGCCTCGAGACGCCTCAGCGGAAATGGGCCTCATCTCGCCTGGAGGGGAGAACCTCCTGGATTATCTCGAGTGGCGGCAGGTCTTTTCGAGTTACGACGGGGACCTCAGGGACCCGCTCTGGTGGCCTCAGGAAAGGCCAGTCCCCGTGCGAGTTGCTAGGGGCCCTCTCGGGATTCCTCTCCCGTCCATGCCGGGGCCTAAGACCTTGTGTGAAGTCGGGGCCGGAACCTGAGGATTCCTCTCCAGGGTTGCCATGAATCTTGGGGTGCTTCTGAGTCTCCCCAGGGGAGTCAGGCCTCGTCTCGAGTGGGGGCATGCACGTGTGCTTTCCTCCCGAGCTGCAGCAGTAGTGTCACGCTTCCGGTCACGTGGATCAAGGTTTCTGTGGTTTCCCTCGAGGCTTTCGCTCGAGGCTTTCCCACGAGACTTTCCCACAGGGCAGTGCCACCTGCCACCTTGGTGTGAGTCGATCCTCAGCGTGAAAGACGAGCCAGTGAAGGAAAAAGAGGTTCCGCTGGAATGGACTGAGACATCTGGGGGACTCTTGGAATGATGGCACGACCCTGGAGTTCCTCTCGCCGTTCCTGTTGAGAGGGCCTCCTCTTGAGAAGCGACAGGAAGGCCGGGAACTCTTTCCTGACGAAGCAGGGAAAGGATCCCACATCTCGAGCGACGAGGCGGAAACGGGGCTCCTCTGGATGTGGGCGGGACCCTCGTGTTTCCTCTCGAGTGGAGACGGGTATTTCGGGGAACATCTTGATTTGCACCAAGGGTGTGAAGGACCCTTTCGAAGTTCCAGAGGTGAGGTGTGATCCGCCTCGAGACGCCTCAGCGGAAATGGGCCTCATCTCGCCTGGAGGGGAGAACCTCCTGGATTTTCTCAAGTTGCGGCAGGTCTTCTCGAGTTACGACGGGGACCTCAGGGACCCGCTCTGGTGGCCTCAGGAAAGGCCAGTCCCCATGCGAGTTGCTAGGGGACCTCTCGGGTTTCCTCTCCCGTCCATGCCGGGGCCTCAGTCCTTGTGTGGAGTCGGGCCCAGAACCTGAGGATTTCTCTGCAGTGTTGCCATGGATCTTGGGGTGCTTCTGAGTTTCCCCAGGGGACTCAGGCCTCGTCTCGAGTGGGGGCATGCACGTGCGCTTTCCTCCCGAGCTGCAGCAGTAGTGTCAAGCTTCCTGTCACGTGGATCAAGTGATCTGCGGCTTTCCCTCGAGGCTTTCCCACGAGGCTTTCCTACAGGGCTGTGCCACATGCCACTTTGGTGTGAGTCGATCCTCGGCGTGAAAGACGAGCCGGTGAAGGGAAAAGACGTTCCTCTGGAATGGACTGAGACATCTGGGGGACTCTTGGAATGGTGGCAGGACCCTGGAGTTCCTCTCGTCGATCCTCTTGAGAGGGCCTCCTCTTGAGATGCGACGGGAAGGCCGGGAACTCTTTCCCGACGAAGCAGGGAAAGGATCCCTCATCTCAAGCTACGAGGCGGAAACGGGGCTCCTCTGGATGTGGGCGTGACCCTCGTGTTTCCTCTCGAGTGGAGACGGGTATGTCAGGGAACTTCTTGATTTGCACCAAGGGTGTGAAGGACACTTTCGAAGTTCCAGAGGGGAGGTGTGATCAGCCTCGAGACGCCTCAGCGGAAATGGGCCTCATCTCGCCTGGAGGGGAGAACCTCCTGGATTTTCTCGAGTTGCGGCAGGTCTTCTCGAGTTATGACGGGGACCTCAGGGACCCGCTCTGGTGGCCTCAGGAGAGGCCAGTCCCCATGCGAGTTGCTAGGGGCCATCTCGGGATTCCTCTCCCGTCCATGCCGGGGCCTAATACCTTGTGTGGAGTCGGGCCCGGAACCTGAGGATCCCTCTCCAGTGTTGCCATGGATCTTGGGGTGGTTTTGAGTCTCCCCAGGGGAGTCAGGCCTCGTCGCGAGTGGGGGCATGCACGTGCGCTTTCCTCCCGAGCTGCAGCAGTAGTGTCACGCTTCCTGTCACGTGGATCAAGGGATCTGTGGCTTTCCCTCGAGGCTTTCGCTCGAGGCTTTCCCACGAGGCTTTCCCACAGGGCTGTGCCACGTGCCACCTTGGTGTGAGTCGATCCTCGGCGTGGAAGACGAGCCGGTGAAGTGAAAAGAGGTTCCTCTGTAATGGACTGAGACATCTGGGGGACTCTTGGAATGGTGGCACGACCCTGGATTTCCTCTCGCCATTCCTGTTGAGAGGGCCTCCTCTTGAGATGCGACAAGAACGCCGGGAACTCTCTCCCAAAGAAGCAGGGAAAGGATCCCTCATCTCGAGCTACGAGGCGGAAACTGGGCTCCTCTGGATGTGGGCGGGACCCTCGTGTTTCCTCTCGAGTGGAGACGGGTATGTCGGGCAGCTTCTTGATTTGCACCAAGGGTGTGAAGGACCCTTTCGAAGTTTCAGAGGTGACGTGTGATCAGCCTCGAGACGCCTCAGCGGAAATGGGCCGCATCTCGCCTGGAGGGGAGAACCTCCTGGAATTTCTCGAGTTGCGGCAGGTCTTCTTGAGTTACGACGGGCACCTCAGGGACCCACTCTGTTGGCCTCAGGAAAGGAAAATCCCCATCCGAGTTGCTAGGGGACCTCTCGAGATTCCTCTCCCGTCCATGCCGGGGCCTCAGTCCTTGTGTTGAGTCGGCCCGGAACATGAGGATACCTCTCCAGTTTTGCCATGGATCTTGGGGTGCTTCTGAGTCTCCCAAGGGGACTCAGGCCTCGTCTCGAGTGGGGGCATGCACGTGCGCTTTCCTCCCGAGCTGCAGCAGTTGTGTCACGCTTCCTGTCACGTGGATCAAGGGGTTTGTGGCTTTCCCTCGAGTCTTTCCCTAGAGGTTTTCCCACGAGGCTTTCCCACAGGGCTGTGCCACGTGCCACCTTGGTGTGAGTCGATCCTCGGCGTGAAAGACGAGCCGGTGAGGGGAAAAGAGGTTCCTCTGGAATGGACTGAGACATCTGGGGAACACTTGGAATGGTGGCACGACCCTGGAGTTCCTCTCGCCGTTCCTGTTGAGAGGGCCTAATCTTGAGATGCGACGGGAACGCCGGGAACTCTTTCCCGACGAAGCAGGGAAAGGATCCCTCATCTCGAGCTACGAGGCGGAAACCGGGCTCCTCTGGATGTGGGCGGGACCCTCGTGTTTCCTCTCGAGTGGAGACGGGTATGTCGGGGAACTTCTTGATTTGTACCATGGGTGTGAAGGACCCTTTCGAAGTTCCAGAGGTGAGGTGTGATCAGCCTCGAGACGCCTCAGCGGAAATGGGCCTCATCTCGCCTGGAGGGGAGAACCTCCTGGATTATCTCGAGTGGCGGCAGGTCTTTTCGAGTTACGACGGGGACCTCAGGGACCCGCTCTGGTGGCCTCAGGAAAGGCCAGTCCCCGTGCGAGTTGCTAGGGGCCCTCTCGGGATTCCTCTCCCGTCCATGCCGGGGCCTAAGACCTTGTGTGAAGTCGGGGCCGGAACCTGAGGATTCCTCTCCAGGGTTGCCATGAATCTTGGGGTGCTTCTGAGTCTCCCCAGGGGAGTCAGGCCTCGTCTCGAGTGGGGGCATGCACGTGTGCTTTCCTCCCGAGCTGCAGCAGTAGTGTCACGCTTCCGGTCACGTGGATCAAGGTTTCTGTGGTTTCCCTCGAGGCTTTCGCTCGAGGCTTTCCCACGAGACTTTCCCACAGGGCAGTGCCACCTGCCACCTTGGTGTGAGTCGATCCTCAGCGTGAAAGACGAGCCAGTGAAGGAAAAAGAGGTTCCGCTGGAATGGACTGAGACATCTGGGGGACTCTTGGAATGATGGCACGACCCTGGAGTTCCTCTCGCCGTTCCTGTTGAGAGGGCCTCCTCTTGAGAAGCGACAGGAAGGCCGGGAACTCTTTCCTGACGAAGCAGGGAAAGGATCCCACATCTCGAGCGACGAGGCGGAAACGGGGCTCCTCTGGATGTGGGCGGGACCCTCGTGTTTCCTCTCGAGTGGAGACGGGTATTTCGGGGAACATCTTGATTTGCACCAAGGGTGTGAAGGACCCTTTCGAAGTTCCAGAGGTGAGGTGTGATCCGCCTCGAGACGCCTCAGCGGAAATGGGCCTCATCTCGCCTGGAGGGGAGAACCTCCTGGATTTTCTCAAGTTGCGGCAGGTCTTCTCGAGTTACGACGGGGACCTCAGGGACCCGCTCTGGTGGCCTCAGGAAAGGCCAGTCCCCATGCGAGTTGCTAGGGGACCTCTCGGGTTTCCTCTCCCGTCCATGCCGGGGCCTCAGTCCTTGTGTGGAGTCGGGCCCAGAACCTGAGGATTTCTCTGCAGTGTTGCCATGGATCTTGGGGTGCTTCTGAGTTTCCCCAGGGGACTCAGGCCTCGTCTCGAGTGGGGGCATGCACGTGCGCTTTCCTCCCGAGCTGCAGCAGTAGTGTCAAGCTTCCTGTCACGTGGATCAAGTGATCTTCGGCTTTCCCTCGAGGCTTTCCCACGAGGCTTTCCTACAGGGCTGTGCCACATGCCACTTTGGTGTGAGTCGATCCTCGGCGTGAAAGACGAGCCGGTGAAGGGAAAAGACGTTCCTCTGGAATGGACTGAGACATCTGGGGGACTCTTGGAATGGTGGCAGGACCCTGGAGTTCCTCTCGTCGATCCTCTTGAGAGGGCCTCCTCTTGAGATGCGACGGGAAGGCCGGGAACTCTTTCCCGACGAAGCAGGGAAAGGATCCCTCATCTCAAGCTACGAGGCGGAAACGGGGCTCCTCTGGATGTGGGCGTGACCCTCGTGTTTCCTCTCGAGTGGAGACGGGTATGTCAGGGAACTTCTTGATTTGCACCAAGGGTGTGAAGGACACTTTCGAAGTTCCAGAGGGGAGGTGTGATCAGCCTCGAGACGCCTCAGCGGAAATGGGCCTCATCTCGCCTGGAGGGGAGAACCTCCTGGATTTTCTCGAGTTGCGGCAGGTCTTCTCGAGTTATGACGGGGACCTCAGGGACCCGCTCTGGTGGCCTCAGGAGAGGCCAGTCCCCATGCGAGTTGCTAGGGGCCATCTCGGGATTCCTCTCCCGTCCATGCCGGGGCCTAATACCTTGTGTGGAGTCGGGCCCGGAACCTGAGGATCCCTCTCCAGTGTTGCCATGGATCTTGGGGTGGTTTTGAGTCTCCCCAGGGGAGTCAGGCCTCGTCGCGAGTGGGGGCATGCACGTGCGCTTTCCTCCCGAGCTGCAGCAGTAGTGTCACGCTTCCTGTCACGTGGATCAAGGGATCTGTGGCTTTCCCTCGAGGCTTTCGCTCGAGGCTTTCCCACGAGGCTTTCCCACAGGGCTGTGCCACGTGCCACCTTGGTGTGAGTCGATCCTCGGCGTGGAAGACGAGCCGGTGAAGTGAAAAGAGGTTCCTCTGTAATGGACTGAGACATCTGGGGGACTCTTGGAATGGTGGCACGACCCTGGATTTCCTCTCGCCATTCCTGTTGAGAGGGCCTCCTCTTGAGATGCGACAAGAACGCCGGGAACTCTCTCCCAAAGAAGCAGGGAAAGGATCCCTCATCTCGAGCTACGAGGCGGAAACTGGGCTCCTCTGGATGTGGGCGGGACCCTCGTGTTTCCTCTCGAGTGGAGACGGGTATGTCGGGCAGCTTCTTGATTTGCACCAAGGGTGTGAAGGACCCTTTCGAAGTTTCAGAGGTGACGTGTGATCAGCCTCGAGACGCCTCAGCGGAAATGGGCCGCATCTCGCCTGGAGGGGAGAACCTCCTGGAATTTCTCGAGTTGCGGCAGGTCTTCTTGAGTTACGACGGGCACCTCAGGGACCCACTCTGTTGGCCTCAGGAAAGGAAAATCCCCATCCGAGTTGCTAGGGGACCTCTCGAGATTCCTCTCCCGTCCATGCCGGGGCCTCAGTCCTTGTGTTGAGTCGGCCCGGAACATGAGGATACCTCTCCAGTTTTGCCATGGATCTTGGGGTGCTTCTGAGTCTCCCAAGGGGACTCAGGCCTCGTCTCGAGTGGGGGCATGCACGTGCGCTTTCCTCCCGAGCTGCAGCAGTTGTGTCACGCTTCCTGTCACGTGGATCAAGTGATCTGCGGCTTTCCCTCGAGGCTTTCCCACGAGGCTTTCCCACAGGGCTGTGCCACGTGCCACCTTGGTGTGAGTCGATCCTCGGAGTGAAAGACGAGCCTGTGAAGGGAAAAGAAGTTACTCTGGAATGGACTGTGACATCTGGGGGACTCTTGGAATGGTGGCACGACCCTGAAGTTCCTCTCGTCGATCCTCTTGAGAGGGCCTCCTCTTGAGATGCGACGGGAACGCCGGGAACTCTTTTCCGACGAAGCAGGGAAAGGATCCCTCATCTCGAGCTACGAGGCGGAAACGGGGCTCCTCTGGATGTGGGCGGGACCCTCGTGTTTCCTCTCGAGTGGAGACGGGTATGTCGGGGAACTTCTTGATTTGCACCAAGGGTGTGAAGGACCCTTTCGAAGTTCCAGAGGTGAGGTGTGATCAGTCTCGAGACGCCTCAGCGGGAATGGGCCTCATCTCGCCTGGAGGGGAGAACCTCCTGGATTTTCTCGACTTGCGGCAGGTCTTCTTGAGTTACGACGGGGACCACAGGGAACCGCTCTGGTGGCCTCAGGAAAGGCCAGTCCCCATGCGAGTTGCTAGGGGCCATCTCGGGATTCCTCTCCCGTCCATGCCGGGGCCTAAGACCTTGTGTGAAGTCGGGGCCGGAACCTGAGGATTCCTCTCCAGTTTTGCCATGGATCTTGGGGTGCTTCTGAGTCTCCCCAGGGGAGTCAGGCCTTGTCTCGAGTGGGGGCATGCACGTGTGCTTTCCTCCCGAGCTGCAGCAGAAGTGTCACGATTCCGGTCACGTGGATCAAGGTTTCTGTGGTTTAGCTCGAGGCTTTCGCTCGAGGCTTTCCCACGAGACTTTACCACAGGGCAGTGCCACCTGCCGCCTTGGTGTGAGTCGATCCTCAGCGTGAAAGACGAGCCAGTGAAGGAAAAAGAGTTTCCGCTGGAATGGACTGAGACATCTGGGGGACTCTTGGAATGATGGCACGACCCTGGAGTTCCTCTCGCCGTTCCTGTTGAGAGGGCCTCCTCTTGAGAAGCGACAGGAAGGCCGGGAACTCTTTCCCGACGAAGCACGGAAAGGATCCCACATCTCGAGTGACGAGGCGGAAACGGGGCTCCTCTGGATGTGGGCGGGACCCTCGTGTTTCCTCTCGAGTGGAGACGGGTATTTCGGGGAACATCTTGATTTGCACCAAGGGTGTGAAGGACCCTTTCGAAGTTCCAGAGGTGAGGTGTGATCAGCCTCGAGACGCCTCAGCGGAAATGGGCCTCATCTCGCATGGAGGGGAGAACCTCCTGGATTTTCTCAAGTTGCGGCAGGTCTTCTCGAGTTACGACGGGGACCTCAGGGACCCGCTCTGGTGGCCTCAGGAAAGGCCAGTCCCCATGCGAGTTGCTAGGTGACCTCTCGGGTTTCCTCTCCCGTCCATGCCGGGGCCTCAGTCCTTGTGTGGAGTCGGGCCCAGAACCTGAGGATTTCTCTGCAGTGTTGCCATGGATCTTGGGGTGCTTCTGAGTTTCCCCAGGGGACTCAGGCCTCGTCTCGAGTGGGGGCATGCACGTGCGCTTTCCTCCCGAGCTGCAGCAGTAGTGTCACGCTTCCTGTCACGTGGATCAAGTGATCTGCGGCTTTCCCTCGAGGCTTTCCCACGAGGCTTTCCCACAGGGCTGTGCCACGTGCCACCTTGGTGTGAGTCGATCCTCGGCGTGAAAGACGAGCCGGTGAAGGGAAAAGACGTTCCTCTGGAATGGACTGAGACATCTGGGGGACTCTTGGAATGGTGGCAGGACCCTGGAGTTCCTCTCGTCGATCCTCTTGAGAGGGCCTCCTCTTGAGATGCGATGGGAAGGCCGGGAACTCTTTCCCGACGAAGCAGGGAAAGGATCCCTCATCTCAAGCTACGAGGCGGAAACCGGGCTCCTCTGGATGTGGGCGTGACCCTCGTGTTTCCTCTCGAGTGGAGACGGGTATGTCAGGGAACTTCTTGATTTGCACCAAGGGTGTGAAGGACACTTTCGAAGTTCCAGAGGGGAGGTGTGATCAGCCTCGAGACGCCTCAGCGGAAATGGGCCTCTTCTCGCCTAGAGGGGAGAACCTCCTGGATTTTCTCGAGTTGCGGCAGGTCTTCTCGAGTTACGATGGGGACTTCAGGGACCCGCTCTGGTGGCCTCAGGAGAGGCCAGTCCCCATGCGAGTTGCTAGGGGCCATCTCGGGATTCCTCTCCCGTCCATGCTGGGGCCTAAAACCTTGTGTGTAGTCGGGGCCGGAACCTGAGGATTCCTATCCAGTGTTGCCATGGATCTTGGGGTGCTTCTGAGTCTCCCCAGGGGAGTCAGGACTCGTCTCGAGTGGGGGCATGCACGTGTGATTTCCTCCCGAGCTGCAGCAGTAGTGTCACGCTTCCGGTCACGTGGATTAAGGGTTCTGTGGTTTCCCTCGAGGCTTTCGCTCGAGGCTTTCCCACGAGACTTTCCCACAGGGCAGTGCCCCCTGCCACCTTGGTGTGAGTCGATCGTCAGCGTGAACGTCGAGCCGGTGAAGGGAAAAGAGGTTCCGCTGGAATGGACTGAGACATCTGGGGGACTCTTGGAATGATGGCACGACCCTGGAGTTCCTCTCGCCGTTCCTGTTGAGAGGGCCTCCTCTTGAGATGCGACGGGAAAGCCGGGAACTCTTTCCCGACGAAGCAGTTAAAGGATCCCTCATCTCGAGCTATGAGGCGGAAACGGGGCTCCCCTGGATGTGGGTGGGACCCTCGTGTTTCCTCTCGAGTGGAGACGGGTATGTCGGGGAGCTTCTGGATTTGCACCAAGGGTGTGAAGGACCCTATCGAAGTTTCAGAGGTGAGGTGTGATCAGCCTCGAGACACCTCAGCGGAAATGGGCCGCATCTCGCCTGGAGGGGAGAACCTCCTGGATTTTCTCGAGTTGCGGCAGGTCTTCTCGAGTTACGACGGGCCCCTCAGGGACCCGCTGTGTTGGCCTCAGGAAAGGCCAGTCCCCATGCGAGTTGCTAGGGGACCTCTCGAGATTCCTCTCCCGTCCATGCTGGGGCCTCAGTCCTTGTGTGGAGTCGGGGCCGGAACCTGAGGATTCCTCTCCAGTGTTGCCATGGATCTTGGGGTGCTTCTGAGTCTCCCCTGGGGACTCAGGCCTCGTTTCGACTGGGGGCATGCACGTGCGCTTTCCTCCCGAGCTGCAGCAGTAGTGTCACGCTTCCTGTCACGTGGATCAAGGGATCTGTGGCTTTATCTCGAGGCTTTCCCACGAGGCTTTCCCGCAGAGCTGTGCCACGTGCCACCTTGGTGTGAGTCGATCCTCGGCGTGAAAGACGAGCCGGTGAAGGGAAAAGACGTTCCTCTGGAATGGACTGAGACATCTGGGGGACTCTTGGAATGGTGGCACGACCCTGGAGTTCCTCTCGCCATTCCTGTTGAGAGGGCCTCCTCTTGAGATGCGACAGGAACGCCGGGAACTCTCTCCCAAAGAAGCAGGGAAAGGATCCCTCATCTCGAGCTACGAGGCGGAAACTGGGCTCCTCTGGATGTGGGCGTGACCCTCGTGTTTCCTCTCGAGTGGAGACGGTTATGTCAGGGAACTTCTTGATTTGCACCAAGGGTGTGAAGGACCCTTTCGAAGTTCCAGAGGTGAGGTGTGATCAGTCTCGAGACGCCTCAGCGGAAATGGGCCGCATCTCGCCTGGAGGGGAGAACCTCCTGGATTTTCTCGACTTGCGGCAGGTCTTCTTGAGTTACGACGGGGACCTCAGGGAACCGCTCTGGTGGCCTCAGGAAAGGCCAGTGCCCATGCGAGTTGCTAGGGGCCATCTCGGGATTCCTCTCCCGTCCATGCCGGGGCCTAAGACCTTGTGTGAAGTCGGGGCCGGAACCTGAGGATTCCTCTCCAGTTTTGCCATGGATCTTGGGGTGCTTCTGAGTCTCCCCAGGGGAGTCAGGCCTCGTCTCGAGTGGGGGCATGCACGTGCGCTTTCCTCCCGAGCTGCAGCAGTAGTGTCACGCTTCCTGTCACGTGGATCAAGTGATCTGCGGCTTTCCCTTGAGGCTTTCCCACGAGGCTTTCCCACAGGGCTGTGCCACGTGCCACCTTGGTGTGAGTCGATCCTCGGAGTGAATTACGAGCCTGTGAAGGGAAAAGAAGTTACTCTGGAATGGACTGAGACATCTGGGGGACTCTTGGAATGGTGGCACGACCCTGGAGTTCCTCTCGCCGTTCCTGTTGAGAGGGCCTCCTCTAGAGATGCGACGGGAACGCCGGGAAATCTTTCCGACGAAGCAGGGAAAGGATCCCTCATCTCGAGCTACGAGGCGGAAACGGGGCTAATCTGCATGTGGGCGGGACACTCGTGTTTCCTCTCGAGTGGAGACGGGTATTTCGGGGAACATCTTGATTTGCACCAAGGGTGTGAAGGACCCTTTCGAAGTTCCAGAGGTGAGGTGTGATCAGCCTCGAGACGCCTCAGCGGACATGGGCCTCATCTCGCCTGGAGGGGAGAATCTCCTGGATTTTCTCGAATTGCGGCAGGTCTTCTTGAGTTACGACGGGGACCACAGGGACCCGCTGTGTTGGCCTCAGGAAAGGCCAGTCCACATTCGAGTTGCTAGGGGCCATCTCGGGATTCCTCTCCCGTCCATGCCGGGGCCTAAAACCTTTTGTGGATTCGGGGCCGGAACCTGAGGATTCCTCTCCAGTGTTGCCATGGATCTTGGGGTGCTTCTGAGTCTCCCCAGGGGAGTCAGGCCTCGTCTCGAGTGGGGGCATGCACGTGCGCTTTCCTCCCGAGCTGCAGCGGTAGTGTCACGATTCCTGTCACGTGGATCAAGGGTTCTGTGGCTTTCCCTCGAGGCTTTCGCTCGAGGCTTTCCCACGAGGCTTTCCCACAGAGCTGTGCCACGTGCCACCTTGGTGTGAGTCGATCCTCGGCGTGAAAGACGAGCCGGTGAAGGGAAAAGACATTCCTCTGGAATGGACTGAGACATCTGGGGGACTCTTGGAATGGTGGCACGACCCTGGAGTTCCTCTCGCCATTCCTGTTGAGAGGGCCTCCTCTTGAGATGCGACAGGAACGCCGGGAACTCTCTCCCAAAGAAGCAGGGAAAGGATCCCTCATCTCGAGCTACGAGGCGGAAACTGGGCTCCTCTGGATGTGGGCGGGACCCTCGTGTTTCCTCTCGAGTGGAGACGGGTATGTCGGGCAGCTTCTTGATTTGCACCAAGGGTGTGAAGGACCCTTTCGAAGTTTCAGAGGTGACGTGTGATCAGCCTAGAGACGCCTCAGCGGAAATGGGCCGCATCTCGCTTGGAGGAGAGAACCCCCTGGATTTTCTCGAGTTGCGGCAGGTCTTCTCGAGTTACGACGGGGACCTCAGGGACCCGCTCTGGTGGCCTCAGGTAAGGAAAATCCCCATCCGAGTTGCTAGGGGACCTCTCGAGATTCCTCTCCCGTCCATGCCGTGGCCTCAGTCCTTGTGTGGAGTCGGGGCCGGAACATGAGGATTCCTCTCCAGTGTTGCCATGGATCTTGGGGTGCTTCTGAGTCTCCCCAGGGGACTCAGGCCTCGTCTCGAGTGGGGGCATGCACGTGCGCTTTCCTCCCGAGCTGCAGCAGTAGTGTCACGCTTCCTGTCACGTGGATCAAGTGATCTGCGGCTTTCCCTCGAGGCTTTCCCAAGAGGCTTTCCCACAGGGCTGTGCCACGTGCCACCTTGGTGTGAGTCGATCCTCGGAGTGAAAGACGAGCCTGTGAAGGGAAAAGAAGTTACTCTGGAATGGACTGAGACATCTGGGGGACTCTTGGAATGGTGGCACGACCCTGGAGTTCCTCTCGCCGTTCCTGTTGAGAGGGCCTCCTCTAGAGATGCGACGGGAACGCCGGGAAATCTTTCCGACGAAGCAGGGAAAGGATCCCTCATCTCGAGCTACGAGGCGGAAACGGGGCTAATCTGCATGTGGGCGGGACACTCGTGTTTCCTCTCGAGTGGAGACGGGTATGTCGGGGAGCTTCTTTATTTGCACCAAGGGTGTGAAGGACCCTTTCGAAGTTTCAGAGGTGACGTGTGATCAGTCTCGAGACGCCTCAGCGGACATGGGCCGCATCTCGCCTGGAGGGGAGAACCTCCTGGATTTTCTCGAGTTGCGGCAGGTCTTCTTGAGTTACGACGGGGACCTCAGGGACCCGCTCTGGTGGCCTCAGGAAAGGCCAGTCCCCATGCGAGTTGCTAGGGGCCATCTCGGGATTCCTCTCCCGTCCATGCCGGGGCCTAAGACCTTGTGTGAAGTCGGGGCCGGAACCTGAGGATTCCTCTCCAGTGTTGCCATGTATCTTGGGGTGCTTCTGAGTCTCCCCAGGGGAGTCAGGCCTCGTCTCGAGTGGGGGCATGCACGTGTGCTTTCCTCCCGAGCTGCAACAGTAATGTCACGCTTCCGATCATGTGGATCAAGGTTTCTGTGGTTTCCCTCGAGGCTTTCGCTCGAGGCTTTCCCACGAGACTTTCCCACAGGGCAGTGCCACCTGCCACCTTGGTGTGAGTCGATCCTCGGCGTGAAAGACGAGCCAGTGAAGGAAAAAGAGGTTCCGCTGGAATGGACTGAGACATCTGGGGGACTCTTGGAATGATGGCACGACCCTGGAGTTCCTCTCGCCGTTCTTGTTGAGAGGGCCTCCTCTTGAGAAGCGACAGGAAGGCCGGGAACTCTTTCCCGACGAAGCAGGGAAAGGATCCCTCATCTCGAGCGACGAGGCGGAAACGGGACTCCTCTGGATGTGGGCGGGACCTCGTGTTTCCTCTCGAGTGGAGACGGGTTGTCGGGGAACTTCTTGATTTGCACCAAGGGTGTGAAGGACCCGTTCGAAGTTTCAGAGGTGAGGTGTGATCAGCCTCGTGACGCCTCAATGGAAATGGGCCGCATCTCGCCTGGAGGGGAGAACTTCCGGGATATGCTCGAGTTGCGGCAGGTCTTCTCGAGTTACGACGGGCACCTCACGGACCCGCTCTGGTGGCCTCTTGAAAGGCCAGTCCCCATGCGAGTTGCAAGGGGACCTGTCGAGATTCCTCTCCCGTCAATGCCGGGGCCTCAGTCCTTGTGTGGAAAAGGGGCCGGAACCTGAGGTTTCCTCTCCAGTGTTGCCATGGATCTTGGGGTGCTTCTGAGTTTCCCCAGGGGACTCAGGCCTCGTCTCGAGGGGGGGCATGTACGTACGCTTTCCTCCGGAGCTGCAGCATTAGTGTCACGCTTCCTGTCACGTGGATCAAGTGATCTGCGGCTTTCCCTCGAGGATTTCCCACGAGGCTTTCCCACAGAGCTGTGCCACGTGCCACCTTGGTGTGAGTCGATCCTCGGCGTGAAAGACGAGCCGGTGAAGGGAAAAGAGGTTCCTCTGGAATGGACTAAGACATCTGGGGGACTCTTGGAATGGTGGCACGACCCTGGAGTTCCTCTCGCCGTTCCTGTTGAGAGGGCCTCCTCTTGAGATACGACGGGAACGCCGGGAACTCTTTCCCGAGGAAGCAGGGAAAGGATCCCTCATCTCGAGCTACGAGGCGGAAACGGGGCTCCTCTGGATGTGGGCGGGACCCGCGTGTTTCCTCTCGAGTGGAGACGGGTATGTCGGGGAGCTTCTTGATTTGCACCAAGGGTGTGAAGGACCCTTTCGAAGTTTCAGAGGTGACGTGTGATCAGCCTCGAGACGCCTCAGCGGAAATGGGCCGCATCTCGCTTGGAGGAGAGAACCCCCTGGATTTTCTCGAGTTGCGGCAGGTCTTCTCGAGTTACGACGGGCACCTCAGGGACCCACTCTGGTGGCCTCAGGTAAGGAAAATCCCCATCCGAGTTGCTAGGGGACCTCTCGAGATTCCTCTCCCGTCCATGCCGTGGCCTCAGTCCTTGTGTGGAGTCGGGGCCGGAACATGAGGATTCCTCTCCAGTGTTGCCATGGATCTTGGGGTGCTTCTGAGTCTCCCCAGGGGACTCAGGCCTCGTCTCGAGTGGGGGCATGCACGTGCGCTTTCCTCCCGAGCTGCAGCAGTAGTGTCACGCTTCCTGTCACGTGGATCAAGTGATCTGCGGCTTTCCCTCGAGGCTTTCCCACGAGGCTTTCCCACAGGGCTGTGCCACGTGCCACCTTGGTGTGAGTCGATCCTCGGAGTGAAAGACGAGCCTGTGAAGGGAAAAGAAGTTACTCTGGAATGGACTGAGACATCTGGGGGACTCTTGGAATGGTGGCACGACCCTGAATTTCCTCTCGTCGATCCTCTTGAGAGGGCCTCCTCTAGAGATGCGACGGAATGCCGGGAAATCTTTCCGACGAAGCAGGGAAAGGATCCCTCATCTCGAGCTACGAGGCGGAAACGGGGCTAATCTGCATGTGGGCGGGACACTCGTGTTTCCTCTCGAGTGGAGACGGGTATGTCGGGGAGCTTCTTTATTTGCACCAAGGGTGTGAAGGACCCTTTCGAAGTTTCAGAGGTGAGGTGTGATCAGCCTCGAGACGCCTCAGCGGAAATGGGCCGCATCTCGCCTGGAGGGGAGAACCTCCTGGATTTTCTCGAGTTGCGGCAGGTCTTCTTGAATTGACGGGGACCTCAGGGACCCGCTGTGGTGGCCTCAGTAAAGGCCAGTCCCCATGCGCGTTGCTAGGGGCCATCTCGGGATTCCTCTCCCGTCCATGCCGGGGCCTAAGACCTTGTGTGAAGTCGGGGCCGGAACCAGGAGGATTCCTCTCCAGTGTTGCCATGTATCTTGGGGTGCTTCTGAGTCTCCCCAGGGGAGTCAGGCCTCGTCTCGAGTGGGGGCATGCACGTGTGCTTTCCTCCCGAGCTGCAGCAGTAATGTCACGCTTCCGATCATGTGGATCAAGGTTTCTGTGGTTTCCCTCGAGGCTTTCGCTCGAGGCTTTCCCACGAGACTTTCCCACAGGGCAGTGCCACCTGCCACCTTGGTGTGAGTCGATCCTCGGCGTGAAAGACGAGCCAGTGAAGGAAAAAGAGGTTCCGCTGGAATGGACTGAGACATCTGGGGGACTCTTGGAATGATGGCACGACCCTGGAGTTCCTCTCGCCGTTCTTGTTGAGAGGGCCTCCTCTTGAGAAGCGACAGGAAGGCCGGGAACTCTTTCCCGACGAAGCAGGGAAAGGATCCCTCATCTCGAGCGACGAGGCGGAAACGGGACTCCTCTGGATGTGGGCGGGACCTCGTGTTTCCTCTCGAGTGGAGACGGGTATGTCGGGGAACTTCTTGATTTGCACCAAGGGTGTGAAGGACCCGTTCGAAGTTTCAGAGGTGAGGTGTGATCAGCCTCGTGACGCCTCAACGGAAATGGGCCGCATCTCGCCTGGAGGGGAGAACTTCCGGGATATGCTCGAGTTGCGGCAGGTCTTCTCGAGTTACGACGGGCACCTCACGGACCCGCTCTGGTGGCCTCAGGAAAGGCCAGTCCCCATACGAGTTGCAAGGGGACCTGTCGAGATTCCTCTCCCGTCAATGCCGGGGCCTCAGTCCTTGTGTGGAAAAGGGGCCGGAACCTGAGGTTTCCTCTCCAGTGTTGCCATGGATCTTGGGGTGCTTCTGAGTTTCCCCAGGGGACTCAGGCCTCGTCTCGAGGGGGGGCATGTACGTACGCTTTCCTCCGGAGCTGCAGCATTAGTTTCACGCTTCCTGTCACGTGGATCAAGTGATCTGCGGCTTTCCCTCGAGGATTTCCCACGAGGCTTTCCCACAGGGCTGTGCCACGTGCCACCTTGGTGTGAGTCGATCCTCGCCGTGAAAGACGAGCCAGTGAAGGGAAAAGAGGTTCCTCTGGAATGGACTGAGACATCTGGGGGACTCTTGGAATGGTGGCACGACCCTGGAGTTCCTCTCACCGTTCCTGTTGAGATGGCCTCCTCTTGAGATGCGACGGGAACGCCGGGAACTCTTTTCCGATGAAGCAGGGAAAGGATCCCTCATTTCGAGCTATGAGGCGGAAACGGGGCTCCTCTGGATGTGGGCGGGACCCTCGTGTTTCCTCTCGAGTGGAGACGGGTATGTCGGGGAACTTCTGGATTTGCACCAAGGGTGTGAAGGACCCTTTTGAAGTTCCACAGGTGAGGTGTGATCAGCCTGGAGACGCCTCAGCGGAAATGGGCCTCATCTCGCCTGGAGGGGAGAATCTCCTGGATTTTCTCGAGTTGCGGCAGTTCTTCTTGAGTTACGACGGGGACCACAGGGACCCGCTGTGTTGGCCTCAGGAAAGGCCAGTCCACATTCGAGTTGCTAGGGGCCATCTCGGGATTCCTCTCCCGTCCATGCCGGGGCCTAAAACCTTGTGTGGAGTCGGGGCCGGAACCTGAGGATTCCTCTCCAGTGTTGCCATGGATCTTGGGGTGCTTCTGAGTCTCCCCAGGGGAGTCAGGCCTCGTCTCGAGTGGGGGCATGCACGTGCGCTTTCCTCCCGAGCTGCAGCGGTAGTGTCACGCTTCCTGTCACGTGGATCAAGGGTTCTGTGGCTTTCCCTCGAGGCTTTCGCTCGAGGCTTTCCCACGAGGCTTTCCCACAGAGCTGTGCCACGTGCCACCTTGGTGTGAGTCGATCCTCGGCGTGAAAGACGAGCCGGTGAAGGGAAAAGAGGTTCCTCTGGAATGGACTAAGACATCTGGGGTACTCTTGGAATGGTGGCACGACCCTGGAGTTCCTCTCGCCGTTCCTGTTGAGAGGGCCTCCTCTTGAGATACGACGGGAACGCCGGGAACTCTTTCCCGAGGAAGCAGGGAAAGGATCCCTCATCTCGAGCTACGAGGCGGAAACGGGGCTCCTCTGGATGTGGGCGGGACCCGCGTGTTTCCTCTCGAGTGGAGACGGGTATGTCGGGGAGCTTCTTGATTTGCACCAAGGGTGTGAAGGACCCTTTCGAAGTTTCAGAGGTGAGGTGTGATCAGCCTCGAGACGCCTCAGCGGAAATGGGCCGCATCTCGCCTGGAGGGGAGAACCTCCTGGATTTTCTCGAGTTGCGGCAGGTCTTCTCGAGTTACGACGGGCACCTCAGGGACCCACTCTGGTGGCCTCAGGAAAGGAAAATCCCCATCCGAGTTGCTAGGGGACCTCTCGAGATTCCTCTCCCGTCCATGCCGTGGCCTCAGTCCTTGTGTGGAGTCGGGGCCGGAACATGAGGATTCCTCTCCAGTGTTGCCATGGATCTTGGGGTGCTTCTGAGTCTCCCCAGGGGACTCAGGCCTCGTCTCGAGTGGAGGCATGCACGTGCGCTTTCCTCCCGAGCTGCAGCAGTAGTGTCACGCTTCCTGTCACGTGGATCAAGGGATCTGTGGCTTTCCCTCGAGGCTTTCGCTCGAGGCTTTCCCACGAGGCTTTCCCACAGGGCTGTGCCACGTGCCACATTGGTGTGAGTCGATCCTCGAGTGAAAGACGAGCCGGTGAAGGGAAAAGAGGTTCCTCTGGAAGGGACTGAGACATCTGGGGGACTCTTGCAATGGTGGCACGACCCTGGAGTTCCTCTCGCCGTTCCTGTTGAGAGGGCCTCCTCTTGAGATGCGACGGGAATGCCGGGAACTCTTTCCCGACGTAGCAGGGAAAGGATCCCTCATCTCGAGCTACGAGGCGGAAACGGGGCTCCTCTGGATGTGGGCGGGACCCTCGTGTTTCCTCTCGAGTGGGGACGGGTATGTCGGGGAACTTCTTGATTTGCACCAAGGGTGTGAAGGACCCTTTCCAAGTTCCAGAGGTGAGGTGTGATCAGCCTCGAGACGCCTCAGCGGAAATGGGCCTCATCTAGCCTGGAGGGGAGAACCTCCTGGATTCTCTTGAGTTGCGGCAGGTCTTCTCGAGTTACGACGGGGACCTCAGGGACCCGCTCTGGTGGCCTCAGGAAAGGCCAGTCCCCATGCGAGTTGCTAGGGGCCATCTCGGGATTCCTCTCCCGTCCATGCCGGGGCCTAAGACCTTGTGTGAAGTCGGGGCCGGAACCTGAGGATTCCTCTCCAGTGTTGCCATGGATCTTGGGGTACTTCTGAGTCTCCCCAGGGGAGTCAGGCCTCGTCTCGAGTGGGGGCATGCACGTGCGCTTTCCTCCCGAGCTGCAGCCGTAGTGTCACGCTTCCGGTCACGTGGATCAAGGTTTCTGTGGTTTCCCTCGAGGCTTTCGCTCGAGGCTTTCCCACGAGACTTTCCCACAGAGCAGTGCCACCTGCCACCTTGTTGTGAGTCGATCCTCAGCGTGAAAGACGAGCCAGTGAAGGAAAAAGAGGTTCCGCTGGAATGGACTGAGACATCTGGGGGACTCTTGGAATGATGGCACGACCCTGGAGTTCCTCTCGCCGTTCCTATTGAGAGGGCCTCCTCTTGAGAAGCGACAGGAAGGCCGGGAACTCTTTCCCGACGAAGCACGGAAAGGATCCCACATCTCGAGCGACGAGGCGGAAACGGGGCTCCTCTGGATGTGGGCGGGACCCTCGTGTTTCCTCTCGAGTGGAGACGGGTATTTCGGGGAATATCTTGATTTGCACCAAGGGTGTGAAGGACCCTTTCGAAGTTCCAGAGGTGAGGTGTGATCAGCCTCGAGACGCCTCAGCGGAAATGGGCCTCATCTCGCCTGGAGGGGAGAACCTCCTGGATTTTCTCAAGTTGCGGCAGGTCTTCTCGAGTTACGACGGGGACCTCAGGGACCCGCTCTGGTGGCCTCAGGAAAGGCCAGTCCCCATGTGAGTTGCTAGGGGACCTCTCGGGTTTCCTCTCCCGTCCATGCCGGGGCCTCAGCCCTTGTGTGGAGTCGGGCCCGGAACCTGAGGATTTCTCTGCAGTGTTGCCATGGATCTTGGGGTGCTTCTGAGTCTCCCCAGGGGAGTCAGGCCTCGTCTCGAGTGGGGGCATGCACGTGCGCTTTCCTCCCCAGCTGCAGCAGTAGTGTCAGGCTTCCTGTCACGTGGATCAAGGGATCTGTGGTTTCCCTCGAGGCTTTCGCTTGAGGCTTTCCCACGAGGCTTTCCCAAAGGGCTGTGACACGTGCCACCTTGGTGTGAGTCGATCCTCGGCTTGAAAGACGAGCCGGTGAAGGGAAAAGAGGTTCCTCTGGAATGGACTGAGACATCTGGGGGACTCTTGGAATGGTGGCACGACCCTGGAGTTCCTCTCGTCGATCCTCTTCAGAGGGCCTCCTCTTGAGATGCGACGGGAACGCCGGGAACTCTTTCCCGACGAAGCAGGGAAAGGTTCCCTCATCTCGAACTATGAGGCGGAAACGGGGCTCCTCTGGATGTGGGCGGGACCCTCGTTTTTCCTCTCGAGTGGAGACGGGTATGTCGGGGAACTTCTGGATTTGCACCAAGGGTGTTAAGGGCCCTTTCGAAGTTCCAGAGGTGAGGTGTGATCAGCCTCGAGACACCTCAGCGAAAATTGGCCTCAACTCGCCTGGAGGCGAAAACCTCCTGGATTTTCTCGAGTTGCGGCAGGTCTTCTCGAGTGACGACGGGGACTTCAGGGACCCGCTCTGGTGGCCTCAGGAAAGGCCAGTACCCATGCGAGTTGCTAGGGGCGAACTCGGGATTCCTCTCCCGTCCATGCCAGGGCCTAAGACCTTGTGTGGAGTCGGGGCCGGAACCTGAGGATTCCTCTCTAGTGTTACCATGGATCTTTGGGTGCTTCTGAGGCTCCCCAGGGGAGTCAGGCCTCGTCTCGAGTGGTGGCATGCACGTGTGCTTTCCTCCCGAGGTGCAGCAGTAGTGTCACGCTTCCTGTCACGTGGATCAAGGGGTTTGTGGCTTTCCCTCGAGTCTTTCCCTAGAGGTTTTCCCACGAGGCTTTCCCACAGGGCTGTGCCACGTGCCACCTTGGTGTGAGTCGATCCTCGGCGTGAAAGACGAGCCGGTGAGGGGAAAAGAGGTTCCTCTGGAATGGACTGAGACATCTGGGGAACACTTGGAATGGTGGCACGACCCTGGAGTTCCTCTCGCCGTTCCTGTTGAGAGGGCCTAATCTTGAGATGCGACGGGAACGCCGGGAACTATTTCCCGACGAAGCAGGGAAAGGATCCCTCATCTCGAGCTACGAGGCGGAAACCGGGCTCCTCTGGATGTGGGCGGGACCCTCGTGTTTCCTCTCGAGTGGAGACGGGTATGTCGGGGAACTTCTTGATTTGTACCATGGGTGTGAAGGACCCTTTCGAAGTTCCAGAGGTGAGGTGTGATCAGCCTCGAGACGCCTCAGCGGAAATGGGCCTCATCTCGCCTGGAGGGGAGAACCTCCTGGATTATCTCGAGTGGCGGCAGGTCTTTTCGAGTTACGACGGGGACCTCAGGGACCCGCTCTGGTGGCCTCAGGAAAGGCCAGTCCCCGTGCGAGTTGCTAGGGGCCCTCTCGGGATTCCTCTCCCGTCCATGCCGGGGCCTAAGACCTTGTGTGAAGTCGGGGCCGGAACCTGAGGATTCCTCTCCAGGGTTGCCATGAATCTTGGGGTGCTTCTGAGTCTCCCCAGGGGAGTCAGGCCTCGTCTCGAGTGGGGGCATGCACGTGTGCTTTCCTCCCGAGCTGCAGCAGTAGTGTCACGCTTCCGGTCACGTGGATCAAGGTTTCTGTGGTTTCCCTCGAGGCTTTCGCTCGAGGCTTTCCCACGAGACTTTCCCACAGGGCAGTGCCACCTGCCACCTTGGTGTGAGTCGATCCTCAGCGTGAAAGACGAGCCAGTGAAGGAAAAAGAGGTTCCGCTGGAATGGACTGAGACATCTGGGGGACTCTTGGAATGATGGCACGACCCTGGAGTTCCTCTCGCCGTTCCTGTTGAGAGGGCCTCCTCTTGAGAAGCGACAGGAAGGCCGGGAACTCTTTCCTGACGAAGCAGGGAAAGGATCCCACATCTCGAGCGACGAGGCGGAAACGGGGCTCCTCTGGATGTGGGCGGGACCCTCGTGTTTCCTCTCGAGTGGAGACGGGTATTTCGGGGAACATCTTGATTTGCACCAAGGGTGTGAAGGACCCTTTCGAAGTTCCAGAGGTGAGGTGTGATCCGCCTCGAGACGCCTCAGCGGAAATGGGCCTCATCTCGCCTGGAGGGGAGAACCTCCTGGATTTTCTCAAGTTGCGGCAGGTCTTCTCGAGTTACGACGGGGACCTCAGGGACCCGCTCTGGTGGCCTCAGGAAAGGCCAGTCCCCATGCGAGTTGCTAGGGGACCTCTCGGGTTTCCTCTCCCGTCCATGCCGGGGCCTCAGTCCTTGTGTGGAGTCGGGCCCAGAACCTGAGGATTTCTCTGCAGTGTTGCCATGGATCTTGGGGTGCTTCTGAGTTTCCCCAGGGGACTCAGGCCTCGTCTCGAGTGGGGGCATGCACGTGCGCTTTCCTCCCGAGCTGCAGCAGTAGTGTCAAGCTTCCTGTCACGTGGATCAAGTGATCTGCGGCATTCCCTCGAGGCTTTCCCACGAGGCTTTCCTACAGGGCTGTGCCACATGCCACTTTGGTGTGAGTCGATCCTCGGCGTGAAAGACGAGCCGGTGAAGGGAAAAGACGTTCCTCTGGAATGGACTGAGACATCTGGGGGACTCTTGGAATGGTGGCAGGACCCTGGAGTTCCTCTCGCCGTTCCTGTTGAGAGGGCCTCCTCTTGAGAAGCGACTGGAAGCCCGGGAACTCTTTCCCGAGGAAGCAGGGAAAGGATCCCTCATCTCGAGCTACGAGGCGGAAACGGGGCTCCTCTGGATGTGGGCGGGACCCTCGTGTTTCCTCTCGAGTGGAGACGGGTATGTCGGGGAGCTTCTTGATTTGCACCAAGGGTGTGAAGAACCCTTTCGAAGTTTCAGAGGTGAGGTGTGATCAGCCTCGAGACGCCTCAGCGGAAATGGGCCGCATCTCGCCTGGAGGGGAGAACCTCCTGGTTTTTTTCGAGTTGCTGCAGGTCTTCTCGAGTTACGACGGGCACCTCAGGGACCCGCTCTGGTGGCCTCAGGAAAGGCCAGTCCCCATGCGAGTTGCTAGGGGACCTCTCGAGATTCCTCTCCCGTCCATGCCGGGGCCTCAGTCCTTGTGTGGAGTCGGGCCCGGAACCTGAGGATCCCTCTCCAGTGTTGCCATGGATCTTGGGGTGGTTTTGAGTCTCCCCAGGGGAGTCAGGCCTCGTCGCGAGTGGGGGCATGCACGTGCGCTTTCCTCCCGAGCTGCAGCAGTAGTGTCACGCTTCCTGTCACGTGGATCAAGGGATCTGTGGCTTTCCCTCGAGGCTTTCGCTCGAGGCTTTCCCACGAGGCTTTCCCACAGGGCTGTGCCACGTGCCACCTTGGTGTGAGTCGATCCTCGGCGTGGAAGACGAGCGGGTGAAGTGAAAAGAGGTTCCTCTGTAATGGACTGAGACATCTGGGGGACTCTTGGAATGGTGGCACGACCCTGGATTTCCTCTCGCCATTCCTGTTGAGAGGGCCTCCTCTTGAGATGCGACAAGAACGCCGGGAACTCTCTCCCAAAGAAGCAGGGAAAGGATCCCTCATCTCGAGCTACGAGGCGGAAACTGGGCTCCTCTGGATGTGGGCGGGACCCTCGTGTTTCCTCTCGAGTGGAGACGGGTATGTCGGGCAGCTTCTTGATTTGCACCAAGGGTGTGAAGGACCCTTTCGAAGTTTCAGAGGTGACGTGTGATCAGCCTCGAGACGCCTCAGCGGAAATGGGCCGCATCTCGCCTGGAGGGGAGAACCTCCTGGAATTTCTCGAGTTGCGGCAGGTCTTCTTGAGTTACGACGGGCACCTCAGGGACCCACTCTGTTGGCCTCAGGAAAGGAAAATCCCCATCCGAGTTGCTAGGGGACCTCTCGAGATTCCTCTCCCGTCCATGCCGGGGCCTCAGTCCTTGTGTTGAGTCGGCCCGGAACATGAGGATACCTCTCCAGTTTTGCCATGGATCTTGGGGTGCTTCTGAGTCTCCCAAGGGGACTCAGGCCTCGTCTCGAGTGGGGGCATGCACGTGCGCTTTCCTCCCGAGCTGCAGCAGTTGTGTCACGCTTCCTGTCACGTGGATCAAGTGATCTGCGGCTTTCCCTCGAGGCTTTCCCACGAGGCTTTCCCACAGGGCTGTGCCACGTGCCACCTTGGTGTGAGTCGATCCTCGGAGTGAAAGACGAGCCTGTGAAGGGAAAAGAAGTTACTCTGGAATGGACTGTGACATCTGGGGGACTCTTGGAATGGTGGCACGACCCTGAAGTTCCTCTCGTCGATCCTCTTGAGAGGGCCTCCTCTTGAGATGCGACGGGAACGCCGGGAACTCTTTTCCGACGAAGCAGGGAAAGGATCCCTCATCTCGAGCTACGAGGCGGAAACGGGGCTCCTCTGGATGTGGGCGGGACCCTCGTGTTTCCTCTCGAGTGGAGACGGGTATGTCGGGGAACTTCTTGATTTGCACCAAGGGTGTGAAGGACCCTTTCGAAGTTCCAGAGGTGAGGTGTGATCAGTCTCGAGACGCCTCAGCGGGAATGGGCCTCATCTCGCCTGGAGGGGAGAACCTCCTGGATTTTCTCGACTTGCGGCAGGTCTTCTTGAGTTACGACGGGGACCACAGGGAACCGCTCTGGTGGCCTCAGGAAAGGCCAGTCCCCATGCGAGTTGCTAGGGGCCATCTCGGGATTCCTCTCCCGTCCATGCCGGGGCCTAAGACCTTGTGTGAAGTCGGGGCCGGAACCTGAGGATTCCTCTCCAGTTTTGCCATGGATCTTGGGGTGCTTCTGAGTCTCCCCAGGGGAGTCAGGCCTCGTCTCGAGTGGGGGCATGCACGTGTGCTTTCCTCCCGAGCTGCAGCAGAAGTGTCACGATTCCGGTCACGTGGATCAAGGTTTCTGTGGTTTCCCTCGAGGCTTTCGCTCGAGGCTTTCCCACGAGACTTTACCACAGGGCAGTGCCACCTGCCGCCTTGGTGTGAGTCGATCCTCAGCGTGAAAGACGAGCCAGTGAAGGAAAAAGAGTTTCCGCTGGAATGGACTGAGACATCTGGGGGACTCTTGGAATGATGGCACGACCCTGGAGTTCCTCTCGCCGTTCCTGTTGAGAGGGCCTCCTCTTGAGAAGCGACAGGAAGGCCGGGAACTCTTTCCCGACGAAGCACGGAAAGGATCCCACATCTCGAGCGACGAGGCGGAAACGGGGCTCCTCTGGATGTGGGCGGGACCCTCGTGTTTCCTCTCGAGTGGAGACGGGTATTTCGGGGAACATCTTGATTTGCACCAAGGGTGTGAAGGACCCTTTCGAAGTTCCAGAGGTGAGGTGTGATCAGCCTCGAGACGCCTCAGCGGAAATGGGCCTCATCTCGCATGGAGGGGAGAACCTCCTGGATTTTCTCAAGTTGCGGCAGGTCTTCTCGAGTTACGACGGGGACCTCAGGGACCCGCTCTGGTGGCCTCAGGAAAGGCCAGTCCCCATGCGAGTTGCTAGGTGACCTCTCGGGTTTCCTCTCCCGTCCATGCCGGGGCCTCAGTCCTTGTGTGGAGTCGGGCCCGGAACCTGAGGATTTCTCTGCAGTGTTGCCATGGATCTTGGGGTGCTTCTGAGTTTCCCCAGGGGACTCAGGCCTCGTCTCGAGTGGGGGCATGCACGTGCGCTTTCCTCCCGAGCTGCAGCAGTAGTGTCACCCTTCCTGTCACGTGGATCAAGTGATCTGCGGCTTTCCCTCGAGGCTTTCCCACGAGGCTTTCCCACAGGGCTGTGCCACGTGCCACCTTGGTGTGAGTCGATCCTCGGCGTGAAAGACGAGCCGGTGAAGGGAAAAGACGTTCCTCTGGAATGGACTGAGACATCTGGGGGACTCTTGGAATGGTGGCAGGACCCTGGAGTTCCTCTCGTCGATCCTCTTGAGAGGGCCTCCTCTTGAGATGCGATGGGAAGGCCGGGAACTCTTTCCCGACGAAGCAGGGAAAGGATCCCTCATCTCAAGCTACGAGGCGGAAACCGGGCTCCTCTGGATGTGGGCGTGACCCTCGTGTTTCCTCTCGAGTGGAGACGGGTATGTCAGGGAACTTCTTGATTTGCACCAAGGGTGTGAAGGACACTTTCGAAGTTCCAGAGGGGAGGTGTGATCAGCCTCGAGACGCCTCAGCGGAAATGGGCCTCTTCTCGCCTAGAGGGGAGAACCTCCTGGATTTTCTCGAGTTGCGGCAGGTCTTCTCGAGTTACGATGGGGACTTCAGGGACCCGCTCTGGTGGCCTCAGGAGAGGCCAGTCCCCATGCGAGTTGCTAGGGGCCATCTCGGGATTCCTCTCCCGTCCATGCCGGGGCCTAAAACCTTGTGTGTAGTCGGGGCCGGAACCTGAGGATTCCTATCCAGTGTTGCCATGGATCTTGGGGTGCTTCTGAGTCTCCCCAGGGGAGTCAGGACTCGTCTCGAGTGGGGGCATGCACGTGTGATTTCCTCCCGAGCTGCAGCAGTAGTGTCACGCTTCCGGTCACGTGGATTAAGGGTTCTGTGGTTTCCCTCGAGGCTTTCGCTCGAGGCTTTCCCACGAGACTTTCCCACAGGGCAGTGCCCCCTGCCACCTTGGTGTGAGTCGATCGTCAGCGTGAACGTCGAGCCGGTGAAGGGAAAAGAGGTTCCGCTGGAATGGACTGAGACATCTGGGGGACTCTTGGAATGATGGCACGACCCTGGAGTTCCTCTCGCCGTTCCTGTTGAGAGGGCCTCCTCTTGAGATGCGACGGGAAAGCCGGGAACTCTTTCCCGACGAAGCAGTTAAAGGATCCCTCATCTCGAGCTATGAGGCGGAAACGGGGCTCCCCTGGATGTGGGTGGGACCCTCGTGTTTCCTCTCGAGTGGAGACGGGTATGTCGGGGAGCTTCTGGATTTGCACCAAGGGTGTGAAGGACCCTATCGAAGTTTCAGAGGTGAGGTGTGATCAGCCTCGAGACGCCTCAGCGGAAATGGGCCGCATCTCGCCTGGAGGGGAGAACCTCCTGGATTTTCTCGAGTTGCGGCAGGTCTTCTCGAGTTACGACGGGCCCCTCAGGGACCCGCTGTGTTGGCCTCAGGAAAGGCCAGTCCCCATGCGAGTTGCTAGGGGACCTCTCGAGATTCCTCTCCCGTCCATGCTGGGGCCTCAGTCCTTGTGTGGAGTCGGGGCCGGAACCTGAGGATTCCTCTCCAGTGTTGCCATGGATCTTGGGGTGCTTCTGAGTCTCCCCTGGGGACTCAGGCCTCGTTTCGACTGGGGGCATGCACGTGCGCTTTCCTCCCGAGCTGCAGCAGTAGTGTCACGCTTCCTGTCACGTGGATCAAGGGATCTGTGGCTTTATCTCGAGGCTTTCCCACGAGGCTTTCCCGCAGAGCTGTGCCACGTGCCACCTTGGTGTGAGTCGATCCTCGGCGTGAAAGACGAGCCGGTGAAGGGAAAAGACGTTCCTCTGGAATGGACTGAGACATCTGGGGGACTCTTGGAATGGTGGCACGACCCTGGAGTTCCTCTCGCCATTCCTGTTGAGAGGGCCTCCTCTTGAGATGCGACAGGAACGCCGGGAACTCTCTCCCAAAGAAGCAGGGAAAGGATCCCTCATCTCGAGCTACGAGGCGGAAACTGGGCTCCTCTGGATGTGGGCGTGACCCTCGTGTTTCCTCTCGAGTGGAGACGGTTATGTCAGGGAACTTCTTGATTTGCACCAAGGGTGTGAAGGACCCTTTCGAAGTTCCAGAGGTGAGGTGTGATCAGTCTCGAGACGCCTCAGCGGAAATGGGCCTCATCTCGCCTGGAGGGGAGAACCTCCTGGATTTTCTCGACTTGCGGCAGGTCTTCTTGAGTTACGACGGGGACCTCAGGGAACCGCTCTGGTGGCCTCAGGAAAGGCCAGTGCCCATGCGAGTTGCTAGGGGCCATCTCGGGATTCCTCTCCCGTCCATGCCGGGGCCTAAGACCTTGTGTGAAGTCGGGGCCGGAACCTGAGGATTCCTCTCCAGTTTTGCCATGGATCTTGGGGTGCTTCTGAGTCTCCCCAGGGGAGTCAGGCCTCGTCTCGAGTGGGGGCATGCACGTGCGCTTTCCTCCCGAGCTGCAGCAGTAGTGTCACGCTTCCTGTCACGTGGATCAAGTGATCTGCGGCTTTCCCTTGAGGCTTTCCCACGAGGCTTTCCCACAGGGCTGTGCCACGTGCCACCTTGGTGTGAGTCGATCCTCGGAGTGAAAGACGAGCCTGTGAAGGGAAAAGAAGTTACTCTGGAATGGACTGAGACATCTGGGGGACTCTTGGAATGGTGGCACGACCCTGGAGTTCCTCTCGCCGTTCCTGTTGAGAGGGCCTCCTCTAGAGATGCGACGGGAACGCCGGGAAATCTTTCCGACGAAGCAGGGAAAGGATCCCTCATCTCGAGCTACGAGGCGGAAACGGGGCTAATCTGCATGTGGGCGGGACACTCGTGTTTCCTCTCGAGTGGAGACGGGTATTTCGGGGAACATCTTGATTTGCACCAAGGGTGTGAAGGACCCTTTCGAAGTTCCAGAGGTGAGGTGTGATCAGCCTCGAGACGCCTCAGCGGACATGGGCCTCATCTCGCCTGGAGGGGAGAATCTCCTGGATTTTCTCGAATTGTGGCAGGTCTTCTTGAGTTACGACGGGGACCACAGGGACCCGCTCTGTTGGCCTCAGGAAAGGCCAGTCCACATTCGAGTTGCTAGGGGCCATCTCGGGATTCCTCTCCCGTCCATGCCGGGGCCTAAAACCTTTTGTGGATTCGGGGCCGGAACCTGAGGATTCCTCTCCAGTGTTGCCATGGATCTTGGGGTGCTTCTGAGTCTCCCCAGGGGAGTCAGGCCTCGTCTCGAGTGGGGGCATGCACGTGCGCTTTCCTCCCGAGCTGCAGCGGTAGTGTCACGATTCCTGTCACGTGGATCAAGGGTTCTGTGGCTTTCCCTCGAGGCTTTCGCTCGAGGCTTTCCCACGAGGCTTTCCCACAGAGCTGTGCCACGTGCCACCTTGGTGTGAGTCGATCCTCGGCGTGAAAGACGAGCCGGTGAAGGGAAAAGACATTCCTCTGGAATGGACTGAGACATCTGGGGGACTCTTGGAATGGTGGCACGACCCTGGAGTTCCTCTCGCCATTCCTGTTGAGAGGGCCTCCTCTTGAGATGCGACAGGAACGCCGGGAACTCTCTCCCAAAGAAGCAGGGAAAGGATCCCTCATCTCGAGCTACGAGGCGGAAACTGGGCTCCTCTGGATGTGGGCGGGACCCTCGTGTTTCCTCTCGAGTGGAGACGGGTATGTCGGGCAGCTTCTTGATTTGCACCAAGGGTGTGAAGGACCCTTTCGAAGTTTCAGAGGTGACGTGTGATCAGCCTAGAGACGCCTCAGTGGAAATGGGCCGCATCTCGCTTGGAGGAGAGAACCCCCTGGATTTTCTCGAGTTGCGGCAGGTCTTCTCGAGTTACGACGGGGACCTCAGGGACCCGCTCTGGTGGCCTCAGGTAAGGAAAATCCCCATCCGAGTTGCTAGGGGACCTCTCGAGATTCCTCTCCCGTCCATGCCGTGGCCTCAGTCCTTGTGTGGTGTCGGGGCCGGAACATGAGGATTCCTCTCCAGTGTTGCCATGGATCTTGGGGTGCTTCTGAGTCTCCCCAGGGGACTCAGGCCTCGTCTCGAGTGGGGGCATGCACGTGCGCTTTCCTCCCGAGCTGCAGCAGTAGTGTCACGCTTCCTGTCACGTGGATCAAGTGATCTGCGGCTTTCCCTCGAGGCTTTCCCAAGAGGCTTTCCCACAGGGCTGTGCCACGTGCCACCTTGGTGTGAGTCGATCCTCGGAGTGAAAGACGAGCCTGTGAAGGGAAAAGAAGTTACTCTGGAATGGACTGAGACATCTGGGGGACTCTTGGAATGGTGGCACGACCCTGGAGTTCCTCTCGCCGTTCCTGTTGAGAGGGCCTCCTCTAGAGATGCGACGGGAACGCCGGGAAATCTTTCCGACGAAGCAGGGAAAGGATCCCTCATCTCGAGCTACGAGGCGGAAACGGGGCTAATCTGCATGTGGGCGGGACACTCGTGTTTCCTCTCGAGTGGAGACGGGTATGTCGGGGAGCTTCTTTATTTGCACCAAGGGTGTGAAGGACCCTTTCGAAGTTTCAGAGGTGACGTGTGATCAGTCTCGAGACGCCTCAGCGGACATGGGCCGCATCTCGCCTGGAGGGGAGAACCTCCTGGATTTTCTCGAGTTGCGGCAGGTCTTCTTGAGTTACGACGGGGACCTCAGGGACCCGCTCTGGTGGCCTCAGGAAAGGCCAGTCCCCATGCGAGTTGCTAGGGGCCATCTCGGGATTCCTCTCCCGTCCATGCCGGGGCCTAAGACCTTGTGTGAAGTCGGGGCCGGAACCTGAGGATTCCTCTCCAGTGTTGCCATGTATCTTGGGGTGCTTCTGAGTCTCCCCAGGGGAGTCAGGCCTCGTCTCGAGTGGGGGCATGCACGTGTGCTTTCCTCCCGAGCTGCAGCAGTAATGTCACGCTTCCGATCATGTGGATCAAGGTTTCTGTGGTTTCCCTCGAGGCTTTCGCTCGAGGCTTTCCCACGAGACTTTCCCACAGGGCAGTGCCACCTGCCACCTTGGTGTGAGTCGATCCTCGGCGTGAAAGACGAGCCAGTGAAGGAAAAAGAGGTTCCGCTGGAATGGACTGAGACATCTGGGGGACTCTTGGAATGATGGCACGACCCTGGAGTTCCTCTCGCCGTTCTTGTTGAGAGGGCCTCCTCTTGAGAAGCGACAGGAAGGCCGGGAACTCTTTCCCGACGAAGCAGGGAAAGGATCCCTCATCTCGAGCGACGAGGCGGAAACGGGACTCCTCTGGATGTGGGCGGGACCTCGTGTTTCCTCTCGAGTGGAGACGGGTTGTCGGGGAACTTCTTGATTTGCACCAAGGGTGTGAAGGACCCGTTCGAAGTTTCAGAGGTGAGGTGTGATCAGCCTCGTGACGCCTCAATGGAAATGGGCCGCATCTCGCCTGGAGGGGAGAACTTCCGGGATATGCTCGAGTTGCGGCAGGTCTTCTCGAGTTACGACGGGCACCTCACGGACCCGCTCTGGTGGCCTCTTGAAAGGCCAGTCCCCATGCGAGTTGCAAGGGGACCTGTCGAGATTCCTCTCCCGTCAATGCCGGGGCCTCAGTCCTTGTGTGGAAAAGGGGCCGGAACCTGAGGTTTCCTCTCCAGTGTTGCCATGGATCTTGGGGTGCTTCTGAGTTTCCCCAGGGGACTCAGGCCTCGTCTCGAGGGGGGGCATGTACGTACGCTTTCCTCCGGAGCTGCAGCATTAGTGTCACGCTTCCTGTCACGTGGATCAAGTGATCTGCGGCTTTCCCTCGAGGATTTCCCACGAGGCTTTCCCACAGAGCTGTGCCACGTGCCACCTTGGTGTGAGTCGATCCTCGGCGTGAAAGACGAGCCGGTGAAGGGAAAAGAGGTTCCTCTGGAATGGACTAAGACATCTGGGGGACTCTTGGAATGGTGGCACGACCCTGGAGTTCCTCTCGCCGTTCCTGTTGAGAGGGCCTCCTCTTGAGATACGACGGGAACGCCGGGAACTCTTTCCCGAGGAAGCAGGGAAAGGATCCCTCATCTCGAGCTACGAGGCGGAAACGGGGCTCCTCTGGATGTGGGCGGGACCCGCGTGTTTCCTCTCGAGTGGAGACGGGTATGTCGGGGAGCTTCTTGATTTGCACCAAGGGTGTGAAGGACCCTTTCGAAGTTTCAGAGGTGACGTGTGATCAGCCTCGAGACGCCTCAGCGGAAATGGGCCGCATCTCGCTTGGAGGAGAGAACCCCCTGGATTTTCTCGAGTTGCGGCAGGTCTTCTCGAGTTACGACGGGCACCTCAGGGACCCACTCTGGTGGCCTCAGGTAAGGAAAATCCCCATCCGAGTTGCTAGGGGACCTCTCGAGATTCCTCTCCCGTCCATGCCGTGGCCTCAGTCCTTGTGTGGAGTCGGGGCCGGAACATGAGGATTCCTCTCCAGTGTTGCCATGGATCTTGGGGTGCTTCTGAGTCTCCCCAGGGGACTCAGGCCTCGTCTCGAGTGGGGGCATGCACGTGCGCTTTCCTCCCGAGCTGCAGCAGTAGTGTCACGCTTCCTGTCACGTGGATCAAGTGATCTGCGGCTTTCCCTCGAGGCATTCCCACGAGGCTTTCCCACAGGGCTGTGCCACGTGCCACCTTGGTGTGAGTCGATCCTCGGAGTGAAAGACGAGCCTGTGAAGGGAAAAGAAGTTACTCTGGAATGGACTGAGACATCTGGGGGACTCTTGGAATGGTGGCACGACCCTGAATTTCCTCTCGTCGATCCTCTTGAGAGGGCCTCCTCTAGAGATGCGACGGGAATGCCGGGAAATCTTTCCGACGAAGCAGGGAAAGGATCCCTCATCTCGAGCTACGAGGCGGAAACGGGGCTAATCTGCATGTGGGCGGGACACTCGTGTTTCCTCTCGAGTGGAGACGGGTATGTCGGGGAGCTTCTTTATTTGCACCAAGGGTGTGAAGGACCCTTTCGAAGTTTCAGAGGTGAGGTGTGATCAGCCTCGAGACGCCTCAGCGGAAATGGGCCGCATCTCGCCTGGAGGGGAGAACCTCCTGGATTTTCTCGAGTTGCGGCAGGTCTTCTTGAGTTACGACGGGGACCTCAGGGACCCGCTGTGGTGGCCTCAGTAAAGGCCAGTCCCCATGCGCGTTGCTAGGGGCCATCTCGGGATTCCTCTCCCGTCCATGCCGGGGCCTAAGACCTTGTGTGAAGTCGGGGCCGGAACCAGGAGGATTCCTCTCCAGTGTTGCCATGTATCTTGGGGTGCTTCTGAGTCTCCCCAGGGGAGTCAGGCCTCGTCTCGAGTGGGGGCATGCACGTGTGCTTTCCTCCCGAGCTGCAGCAGTAATGTCACGCTTCCGATCATGTGGATCAAGGTTTCTGTGGTTTCCCTCGAGGCTTTCGCTCGAGGCTTTCCCACGAGACTTTCCCACAGGGCAGTGCCACCTGCCACCTTGGTGTGAGTCGATCCTCGGCGTGAAAGACGAGCCAGTGAAGGAAAAAGAGGTTCCGCTGGAATGGACTGAGACATCTGGGGGACTCTTGCAATGGTGGCACGACCCTGAAGTTCCTCTCGCCGTTCCTGTTGAGAGGGCCTCCTCTTGAGATGCGACGGGAATGCCGGGAACTCTTTCCCGACGTAGCAGGGAAAGGATCCCTCATCTCGAGCTACGAGGCGGAAACGGGGCTCCTCTGGATGTGGGCGGGACCCTCGTGTTTCCTCTCGAGTGGGGACGGGTATGTCGGGGAACTTCTTGATTTGCACCAAGGGTGTGAAGGACCCTTTCCAAGTTCCAGAGGTGAGGTGTGATCAGCCTCGAGACGCCTCAGCGGAAATGGGCCTCATCTAGCCTGGAGGGGAGAACCTCCTGGATTCTCTTGAGTTGCGGCAGGTCTTCTCGAGTTACGACGGGGACCTCAGGGACCCGCTCTGGTGGCCTCAGGAAAGGCCAGTCCCCATGCGAGTTGCTAGGGGCCATCTCGGGATTCCTCTCCCGTCCATGCCGGGGCCTAAGACCTTGTGTGAAGTCGGGGCCGGAACCTGAGGATTCCTCTCCAGTGTTGCCATGGATCTTGGGGTACTTCTGAGTCTCCCCAGGGGAGTCAGGCCTCGTCTCGAGTGGGGGCATGCACGTGCGCTTTCCTCCCGAGCTGCAGCAGTAGTGTCACGCTTCCGGTCACGTGGATCAAGGTTTCTGTGGTTTCCCTCGAGGCTTTCGCTCGAGGCTTTCCCACGAGACTTTCCCACAGAGCAGTGCCACCTGCCACCTTGGTGTGAGTCGATCCTCAGCGTGAAAGACGAGCCAGTGAAGGAAAAAGAGGTTCCGCTGGAATGGACTGAGACATCTGGGGGACTCTTGGAATGATGGCACGACCCTGGAGTTCCTCTCGCCGTTCCTATTGAGAGGGCCTCCTCTTGAGAAGCGACAGGAAGGCCGGGAACTCTTTCCCGACGAAGCACGGAAAGGATCCCACATCTCGAGCGACGAGGCGGAAACGGGGCTCCTCTGGATGTGGGCGGGACCCTCGTGTTTCCTCTCGAGTGGAGACGGGTATTTCGGGGAATATCTTGATTTGCACCAAGGGTGTGAAGGACCCTTTCGAAGTTCCAGAGGTGAGGTGTGATCAGCCTCGAGACGCCTCAGCGGAAATGGGCCTCATCTCGCCTGGAGGGGAGAACCTCCTGGATTTTCTCAAGTTGCGGCAGGTCTTCTCGAGTTACGACGGGGACCTCAGGGACCCGCTCTGGTGGCCTCAGGAAAGGCCAGTCCCCATGTGAGTTGCTAGGGGACCTCTCGGGTTTCCTCTCCCGTCCATGCCGGGGCCTCAGCCCTTGTGTGGAGTCGGGCCCGGAACCTGAGGATTTCTCTGCAGTGTTGCCATGGATCTTGGGGTGCTTCTGAGTCTCCCCAGGGGAGTCAGGCCTCGTCTCGAGTGGTGGCATGCACGTGCGCTTTCCTCCCGAGCTGCAGCAGTAGTGTCACCCTTCCTGTCACGTGGATCAAGTGATCTGCGGCTTTCCCTCGAGGCTTTCCCACGAGGCTTTCCCACAGGGCTATGCCACGTGCCACCTTGGTGTGAGTCAATCCTCGGCGTGAAAGCGAGCCGGTGAAGGGAAAAGAGGTTCCTCTGGAATGGACTGAGACATCTGGGGGACTCTTGGAATGGTGGCACGACCCTGGAGTTCCTCTCGCCGTTCCTGTTGAGAGGGCCTCCTCTAGAGATGCGACGGGAACGCCGGGAAATCTTTCCGACGAAGCAGGGAAAGGATCCCTCATCTCGAGCTACGAGGCGGAAACGGGGCTAATCTGCATGTGGGCGGGACACTCGTGTTTCCTCTCGAGTGGAGACGGGTATGTCGGGGAGCTTCTTTATTTGCACCAAGGGTGTGAAGGACCCTTTCGAAGTTTCAGAGGTGAGGTGTGATCAGCCTCGAGACGCCTCAGCGGAAATGGGCCGCATCTCGCCTGGAGGGGAGAACCTCCTGGATTTTCTCGAGTTGCGGCAGGTCTTCTTGAGTTACGACGGGGACCTCAGGGACCCGCTCTGGTGGCCTCAGGAAAGGCCAGTCCCCATGCGAGTTGCTAGGGGCCATCTCAGGATTCCTCTCCCGTCCATGCCGGGGCCTAAGACCTTGTGTGAAGTCGGGGCCGGATCCTGAGGATTCCTCTCCAGTGTTGCCATGTATCTTGGGGTGCTTCTGAGTCTCCCCAGGGGAGTCAGGCCTCGTCTCGAGTGGGGGCATGCACGTGTGCTTTCCTCCCGAGCTGCAGCAGTAATGTCACGCTTCCGGTCATGTGGATCAAGGTTTCTGTGGTTTCCCTCGAGGCTTTCGCTCGAGGCTTTCCACGAGACTTTCCCACAGGGCAGTGCCACCTGCCACCTTGGTGTGAGTCGATCCTCGGCGTGAAAGACGAGCCAGTAAAGGAAAAAGAGATTCCGCTGGAATGGACTGAGACATCTGGGGGACTCTTGGAATGATGGCACGACCCTGGAGTTCCTCTCGCCGTTCCTGTTGAGAGGGCCTCCTCTTGAGAAGCGACAGGAAGGCCGGGAACTCTTTCCCGACGAAGCAGGGAAAGGATCCCTCATCTCGAGCGACGAGGCGGAAACGGGACTCCTCTGGATGTGGGCGGGACCTCGTGTTTCCTCTCGAGTGGAGACGGGTATGTCGGGGAACTTCTTTATTTGCACCAAGGGTGTGAAGGACCCTTTCGAAGTTTCAGAGGTGAGGTGTGATCAGCCTCGTGACGCCTCAACGGAAATGGGCCGCATCTCGCCTGGAGGGGAGAACTTCCGGGATATGCTCAAGTTTCGGCAGGTCTTCTCGAGTTACGATGGGCACCTCAGGGACCCGCTCTGGTGGCCTCAGGAAAGGCCAGTCCCCATGCGAGTTGCAAGGGGACCTGTCGAGATTCCTCTCCCGTCAATGCCGGGGCCTCAGTCCTTGTGTGGAAAAGGGGCCGGAACCTGAGGTTTCCTCTCCAGTGTTGCCATGGATCTTGGGGTGCTTCTGAGTTTCCCCAGGGGACTCAGGCCTCGTCTCGAGGGGGGGCATGTACGTACGCTTTCCTCCGGAGCTGCAGCATTAGTGTCACGCTTCCTGTCACGTGGATCAAGTGATCTGCGGCTTTCCCTCGAGGATTTCCCACGAGGCTTTCCCACAGGGCTTTGCCACGTGCCACCTTGGTGTGAGTCGATCCTCGGCGTGAAAGACGAGCCGGTGAAGGGAAAAGAGGTTCCTCTGGAATGGACTGAGACATCTGGGGGACTCTTGGAATGGTGGCACGACCCTGGAGTTACTCTCGCCGTTCCTGTTGAGAGGGCCTCCTCTTGAGATGCGACGGGAACGCCGGGAACTCTTTTCCGATGAAGCAGGGAAAGGATCCCTCATTTCGAGCTATGAGGCGGAAACGGGGCTCCTCTGGATGTGGGTGGGACCCTCGTGTTTCCTCTCGAGTGGAGACGGGTATGTCGGGGAACTTCTCGATTTGCACCAAGGGTGTGAAGGACCCTTTTGAAGTTCCAGAGGTGAGGTGTGATCAGCCTGGAGACGCCTCAGCGGAAATGGGCCTCATCTCGCCTGGAGGGGAGAATCTCCTGGATTTTCTCGAGTTGCGGCAGTTCTTCTTGAGTTACGACGGGGACCACAGGGACCCGCTGTGTTGGCCTCAGGAAAGGCCAGTCCACATTCGAGTTGCTAGGGGCCATCTCGGGATTACTCTCCCGTCCATGCCGGGGCCTAAAACCTTGTGTGGAGTCGGGGCCGGAACCTGAGGATTCCTCTCCAGTGTTGCCATGGATCTTGGGGTGCTTCTGAGTCTCCCCAGGGGAGTCAGGCCTCGTCTCGAGTGGGGGCAAGCACGTGCGCTTTCCTCCCGAGCTGCAGCGGTAGTGTCACGCTTCCTGTCACGTGGATCAAGGGTTCTGTGGCTTTCCCTCGAGGCTTTCGCTCGAGGCTTTCCCACGAGGCTTTCCCACAGAGCTGTGCCACGTGCCACCTTGGTGTGAGTCGATCCTCGGCGTGAAAGACGAGCCGGTGAAGGGAAAAGAGAGGTTCCTCTGGAATGGACTAAGACATCTGGGGGACTCTTGGAATCGTGGCACGACCCTGGAGTTCCTCTCGCCGTTCCTGTTGAGAGGGCCTCCTCTTGAGATACGACGGGAATGCCGGGAACTCTTTCCCGAGGAAGCAGGGAAAGGATCCCTCATCTCGAGCTACGAGGCGGAAACGGGGCTCCTCTGGATGTGGGCGGGACCCGCGTGTTTCCTCTCGAGTGGAGACGGGTATGTCGGGGAGCTTCTTGATTTGCACCAAGGGTGTGAAGGACCCTTTCGAAGTTTCAGAGGTGAGGTGTGATCAGCCTCGAGACGCCTCAGCGGAAATGGGCCGCATCTCGCCTGGAGGGGAGAACCTCCTGGATTTTCTCGAGTTGCGCCAGGTCTTCTCGAGTTACGACGGGCACCTCAGGGACCCACTCTGGTGGCCTCAGGAAAGGAAAATCCCCATCCGAGTTGCTAGGGGACCTCTCGAGATTCCTCTCCCGTCCATGCCGTGGCCTCAGTCCTTGTGTGGAGTCGGGGCCGGAACATGAGGATTCCTCTCCAGTGTTGCCATGGATCTTGGGGTGCTTCTGAGTCTCCCCAGGGGACTCAGGCCTCGTCTCGAGTGGAGGCATGCACGTGCGCTTTCCTCCCGAGCTGCAGCAGTAGTGTCACGCTTCCTGTCACGTGGATCAAGGGATCTGTGGCTTTCCCTCGAGGCTTTCGCTCGAGGCTTTCCCACGAGGCTTTCCCACAGGGCTGTGCCACGTGCCACATTGGTGTGAGTCGATCCTCGAGTGAAAGACGAGCCGGTGAAGGGAAAAGAGGTTCCTCTGGAAGGGACTGAGACATCTGGGGGACTCTTGCAATGGTGGCACGACCCTGGAGTTCCTCTCGCGGTTCCTGTTGAGAGGGCCTCCTCTTGAGAAGCGACGGGAACGCCGGCAACTCTTTCTCGACGAAGCAGGGAAAGGATCCCTCATCTGGAGCTACGAGGCGGAAACGGGGCTCCTCTGGATGTGGGCGGGAACCACGTGTTTCCTCTCGAGTGGAGACGGGTATGTCGGGGAACTTCTTGATTTGCACCAAGGGTGTGAAGGACACTTTCGAAGTTCCAGAGGTGAGGTGTGATCAGCCTCGAGACGCCTCAGCGGAAATGGGCCTCATCTCGCCTGGAGGGGAGAACCTCCTGGATTTTCTCGAGTTGTGGCAAGTCTTCTCGAGTTACGACGGGGACCTCAGGGTCCCGCTCTGGTGGCCTCAGGAGAGGCCAGACCCCATGCGAATTGCTACCTGCCATCTCGGGATTCCTCTCCCGTCCATGCCGGGTTCCTAAGACCTTGTGTGGAGTCGGGGCCGGAACCTGAGGATTCCTCTCCAGTGTTGCCATGGATCTTGGGGTGCTTCTGAGTCTCCCCAGGGGAGTCAGGCCTCGTCTCGAGT